>NW_004955468.1:2955321-3048270 GCF_000276665.1 Chinchilla lanigera | reverse complement strand
CGCCGCCGGCCTGCCGGGCCCGGGTGGCGCGCTCAAGGGGCTGTCGTCCGCGCACCCTGACCTCCGCACGGGCGCGGGCAAGGCCAAGAAGTCGGTGGACAAGAACAGCAACGAGTACCGGGTGAGGCGCGAGCGCAACAACATTGCCGTGCGCAAGAGCCGGGACAAGGCGAAGCAGCGCAACGTGGAGACGCAGCAGAAGGTGCTGGAGCTGACCAGTGACAATGACCGCCTGCGTAAGCGGGTGGAACAGCTAAGCCGCGAACTGGACACGCTGCGGGACATCTTCCGCCAGCTGCCAGAGAGCTCCTTGGTCAAGGCCATGAGCAACTGCGCGTGAGGCACGCGGCAGCGGACCGCCGCAGGCCGGCCCTTGGCGGGGACCCGGGGAGTGGTTTCGGGTCGTTGGATCTCAAGGCTACCCCGGCCGTGCGAGCCAGGACTAAGACATTCGGTGCCGCCTGAAAGCCTGGCCTGCTCCGCGTGTCCCTTCCCTTTCTCTGAGCCGGACTCGGTGCGTTTAAGATGAGGGAATGAGACGGGGGTTTCTCCCTGCGACGGGAGAACTCTTGGGGCCGAGCTCTAGTGTTAAGGAATAACTTTGTGCCTTGGAAATGCAAACTCGCTCTGATTCCTACCGAGTAGGGGGAGCAAACACGTGCCTTGATATTTTATTTGGAGGGTTCCTGCCTCCTCTGAGGCTGCAGGAAGCCTCCAGGAGAGAAGGCAGGGTGTTGGCCCATCAGGAAGCTGAGATCCTAACCATCCAGCCCCAACCGCTCCTCTGTGCCCGTCCAGAGAGGGGAGGAACTTAAGGAGTTGGGGCTTCGAACCTAAGGTTTACCCCCTAGTTCTATACGGAGGTGGCAGGTCCAGAGATTTCCTGTTTCTCCCACCGCCACCCCCACCCCATCTCTCCCTCCAACAGGCCGGTCCTCTTAGGTTAGCACTCGCCGGGTGACTCGCAGGAGACCCCCACGCCACCTCCTACTGGAAGGCTAGGTCCTGAGTTAGCCCTAAGGACTTGTGTTCTAGGGGGTGGTGACCTGGTGGAAGAGGGTAACCTGGGGATGTGGTCTCGGGGTGGGAGGGTCAAGGGATACTGGGACCATCAGCCCTGTCTGTACTGTATGTAGCCAGCATTGCCGTACAAACATGAAGCACAATCAGCCCATCCCAGAGGGACCGGAGTTATGACAAGCTTTCCAAATATTTTGCTTTATCAGCCGATATCAACATTTGTATCTGGCCTCTGTGTCCCAGCAGTGCCTTGTGCAATGTGAATGTGCACGTCTATGCTAAACCACCATTTTATTTGGTTTTTGTTTTGTTTTGGTTTTGCTCAGATACTTGCCAAAATGAGACTCTCCATCAGTGGCTGGGGGAAGGGTCTGAGCCTCTCTTTCCTTTTGGTTTTGGGGTTGTTTTTGTCCCTCTCTGTGGGGGAACCAAAGGGGTCAGATGGGCTTCCCTTTCCCCCTAGGCTTTCCCTGTCCTGGGCTGTGGGCCTCCTGGGCCTGCGCTCCCTCTGGCTGGGGCTGCCTGTGGGCTTGTCCCCCAAGAGGCCCTGGCTCCGGTCTGGAAGGAAGCACCCTCCAGCCAGTGTGTGCACATCGCCGGGGCTGGGAGCAGGGAAGGACCACTTGGCTGTCTTCTTTCGGGGAGAGCATAGTTTCGTGTTAGATGTTTTATGTATTATATCTATAATATAAACATATCAAAGTGAATTTTGGTGTCTTTTTAAAACTAGAAAGAAGCTACTTCCAAGGTTTTCTGTGGGCCAGGTCACATTTGCAACTAATCACAGCATTTTCTCTGGCTGAGATCCTGATGAAATAACACCTCTTTAGCCCCTCTTTACCTTGAGGGGTTGATTTCCCCCCAACTAAGATAAATAAGGGAAGGAGGACCGTGCTCCGGGCTGAGACACTAGTGGCCGAAGAAAGAGTCCTGTGAGGGCAGGGGTGGTGCTGGGGGTGTCTCAGAGAGGTGCATGGAGCTAAAGTTATAGTGTGGCCCGGAGAAGAGGGGCCCAGAGAAGGCAGCCCTCCAGCAGCCCCAGGCTCAGGGTCTACTTCCAAATCACTAGACTCTAGCTCCAGAGCAGCCTGGCTCACATATGCCTTAGCTCTAGCCTTCTGTCAGGACCCTGGGAGGCAGAAAGTGACCTGGAAGGTCGGACCCTCCACCCTTGCCCACTTGCCCTCAGTTTCCCTGGGCCATGTGACTTCAGCCTACCCCAGTGATACCCGGAAGGGCATCCTGTAGGCTGAGTCCCCCTCCCTCTTGCCCTCCACATCTGTCCTGCCCCAGCCAGCCCAGGAAGGGGCCGCAGCCTGACCCCTCCCTGCACACTGCCTGTAGAGAAGGCAACCCCAGCATCCATCTGCTGATCCCGTACGAAGCAGGAGGCTGAGACCTGATGATCACCCCACGAGGACAGGCCCCCAGCACCTCCTCAGCAGCAGTGACAGCCAACCACGGCAGACCTCACCCCTGCTTTAGTCCGGGAGACCTAGGAAGCAGTAATAAAGAGGCTGCTGGTGCTTTCTGTATCTTCCCCTCTCCAAGGGTAAAAAGTGAAACATGTTTTTTTCCCTTTTCACAAGAAGGCCAGGGCATTTTCGAGAAATTACACATTCTTTTAAATTCTGAAAACTTCAGCTTTACCTGCCTGCAGAGATCACTCCTCTCCGCCCCCTCATCTCTGTCCTGTGCTTTGCCGCCGCCTCACCCATGGCTGCCCTTGGCAGAGAGACCACGAGCCCAGTGAGGAGGCGGCGGCCCGCCCTGCCACCCTGGGAACCGAGGAGGCATAGCCCCACCACCTGCCTAGAGGCTGGGGCAGGCCCCGGCTTGCTAGGCCCCAGCAAACCCTCTCTGAGTTCAGTGCTAATTCCAGTTTTTCTTGTTTGGAGGGGCTGATCCTTGGCTTCCTCCTTTGCCCCCAGAACAGATCCCAGGATGTGCAGGGGAGGGGCGACCCTCTTGCCCTCCCTTCTTCCTCTCCCTCCTGTTGGGCCATCCCTCCAAGGGCTTCCTCTTTCAAAGCTGGCAGCTTTCCAAAGGGTGGCCCTGCTGCTTTGCACCACGAGGTCTGGGATGGGCTGTGCTGGGGACAAGATGGAACCAATCACATCAGGCCCCAGAAAAGAGATGGGGAGAATAAGGCTTCCTCCAGAGGGACTAAAAGAAGACCGTGTGTCCTGCTTTGGGGGAGTGCAAAGCCCTCGCGAAAGCAAAGTGAACGTGGGATGAACGTGTCCAGTGCATGTTCTGTCCCCCACCAAAGGTGACCCCAGGGACAGCCACCTGTGGACACTCGCTGCTTCCTGCAGGGCTCCCCTCAGTTCCTCTCCTGACTTCAGCCTTCACGAAGACCCCCTCGAATAAGCCTGGCACTGAATGCACCCCAAGTATTGACTGGATGCCCACTGTATGCCAGGGTCCAAGCCAAGGATAGAGGCACTTGCTGGGAACAAGCAGTCTGTTTCCTGCTCTTGAGGAGCTCACAGCCCCAAGCTGTGGTGTCAGAGTGACAAGTGCAGCGGGGGAGGGGGTACAGGTGTCCTAGAGGCGGCGGATTTGAGCCAGCACCTGGTGAGGGCAGTGCCACCCACTGTCCCAAGATGCTTCTACCTGACTGCTGGGACCTGCTGTCTTCTCTGGGCTACCCTCGAGCCCTGTGTCCTTTGCTGTTCAGGGGAGCCAGCCTTGAGGACAGGAACAAAGGTAAAAAGGGAGGGAGAGGCAGGTCCTCTGCCGCCAGCTGCCTCCTGATGGTTTAGTGCTGTCACAGATGTCACCCTTATCTCTTGGATCTCCTGGGAATTTGTGAATATGGGGTTTGGCCCCAACACCTGCGGTGAGCCTCTGGGACTTCGAGGAGTGTCTGCCCCTCCCAGGTCTCCCGCCCCCTCCTTCCCAGGCAGGAACCTGCCAGGCCTCCTCTAGGACCTGCTGATTTCACAAGAGGGGAGGGGGCCCCTCATAGTAAAGGTCAAGGGGGAGCAGAAGCCCTGACTTTGCTTAGCTCAGAGGCCTCTCCTTTCAGCATCCAGAGGCCTTTTGCAGACACTGGGCAGAGTCCTTGCCGGATGATGTTGTTATCTCAGCTGTTTCTTTCCTATGCTGGTGGGCAGAGGACACCTTTTCTCTTCTTTTCTCTTTAAATACATCAGCCATGTGTGGTGGCACTCCGCTGTAATGCCAGGGCTCTAGGAGGATGAGGCAGGAGAATCTCAAGTTCAAACTGGGCAATTTGGAAGCTAGGGTGATCTTTGTCTCAAAAAAAAAAAAAAAAACGCTCAGGATGTAGCTCAGTACAGAGGCCCTGGGCTCAATACCCAGTGCTTAAAAAAAAAGCCCTAAATCACCTTCAAAAGAACTTTCTTGATTCTATAAGACTACTACTTTCTCTCTCATCATCCCTACCTCTGTCCCTCCTCCATACCCCTCTCTGTGGATGGAGCATTTGACGTAAGCGGAGACATAGGAAAGATACCAATTCACTATCAAAGCATCCTAGCCCCATCCCAGAGCAATTAAAAAGCCAGATGGAATCTCTGGGAAAACGGCATTAATAACACGAACAATCTGTGCAGGCCGGCAGGAGCCCAGGAGCCTCGGGGAGGGGAGGAGTTTGAGGAGGGGAGGAAGGCTGGGGTGCTGAAGTATGAGCTCGAAGCAACATCTCAGCCATGTGGTGGCCAGCCAGGGATGGGGCCATCGCAAGGGTACGCTAGGTCTGGTCGCAGCTGAGCTGTCCCCTCTGGCCCTTGCGAGGCCCACTGTGCACCCTGGATCCTGGTGGCTGCAGCGGAGCCAGACAAATGTGGAACCCATTACTCAGACAGCCACAGCCTCAGCCAGCCCCATTCTGGCACCCGAGAGCTTTGCTTCTCTTCACTTTTGTTTTTATTTATTATTTTCCTAGCTTTCTGGCCCCACCCACTAGAAACAGGCCTCCCTGGGTGTATGGCTTCCAAAGACGGCTTTTCTCTTCAATGGCTGTGCACACATCCATTGCCAGTGCCTGACGAGAGAAGACCGTGTTGCCCCCTTCCCCCCGGAGGCTTAGGCCAAGGGAGCTCCCCCTAGACTGCAAAGTGGAAGGCACTTTGGGCAAGACCAGCTGAGCTCTTGAGGGAGCTGGACCCACAAGCCCACATAACCCTGGCTGTATGGCAGACCCCAGCACGCTTGTGTTGTTATGAAGCCTGGTTTAAGCAGAGTCTAGAATCTAGACTCCCCTCCAGCAGCCCCACTGTTCAGACCTTGCTCTAGAGACCCGACCAAGGTGGATTTAAAGAAGGTGAGGGCTGGGGATTTAGCTCAGCGGCAAAAGCGCCTGCCTGGCAAGCGCAAGGTCGTGAGTTCGGTTCCCGGTACCAGAGAAAAACCAAAAAAATTAAAAAAAAATTAAAAAAAAAATAAAGAAGGTGAATGACAAATTCAAGCCCAGCTAGGGCAATATAGCAAGACCCTGTCTCAAAATTTAAAAAAATGTAAAGGGTTGGGGATGAGCTTAGTGTGAAAGTCCTAGGGTTAATACCCTGTGTTGTAAAGAGAAAGAAAGTTTTCTTATCACCCTCAAGTTGGAATTGGAATTCATTCATTTAAGAAACGTATTCTGTGATTCTCATATGCCCAGTGATCCATTTCCTGACCTTCGTCTTCACTGTCTCCTGAACTTTGTCCTTCCCCCTCATCCTCTCTGGAAATTGTTCTCTCCAAGGTCATCACAAGCCCCTAGAACTCATCTGAGGCCCTTCCTGCCTTGCTTGGCTTCCTGCTCTACTTGGCGGCAGCAGATGTCCAGCGCCTAGCCCAGGGCAGGTCTTTGACACATGTGTTTGAATGTGTGAATCTCACTCCAACTCATCTTTCCTTCTTTACAAAACGTCCTTGTCCTCTCTTTTCCATTCAAGGATTTGTTGCCTCAGCCCAAGGTCTACCAGGAAGAACCTTGAATGACCAGGGCCTAGTATTGTTGGAGGTAACATAAAACACCTGAAAGAAGCCCCCTTAGATGAGTTTGCTTCTACAAAGTTGCTATTAAAGTGCAAGAATCCTAAGCAAGGTGATCTCTCTAATCCTAGATAACCATGCAAGGTCTACCTGGCCTTAGAACCAGAGTCAACCAGACCCCAATGGGATGATTATGTTCTGCAGAGAAATGGGACAGGGAGGAGGTGGCATTTCCAGAAGAGGGGACAGGGGAGCTGCCAGAGTTGCACAGAGGTCAAGGGGCAGCCAGGATCGGAGCGCTGCTATTTTAAAAGGTATTTCAAGTCTTCATGTCTTCTTCTTATTCCCACTCTAAGGTGACTGACAAGGTCCTCGTGGAGGGATAATGGTCTGGATATGGGGACACTAGTGAACAAATATGGCAGCCTAGACCCAGGGCATATCACCCAATGACCCAGACGGAGCCTAAAGGGAACCGTCACAGCCTGTCCCAAGCCCTCTTGGATCTGAAGATACTTCTGCGCCTTGGCAAGTGACAGCACAACCTTCCACTGGAAATACAGCCTCTGCTCCCTAAGCAACCATCGTCCCTTCTCTGCCCCAGCCATGGAGGCCTCAGGGAGCCTGCCCCACCCCCTGCCTCCTCTGAAGCCATCCAGAACCCTCTGTGGGTGCCCCCCAGGAACACTGTGCCCTCTTGCTGATCAGGAAACACGGCTGATTTATGGCAGCTTTTCCCTGTGCGCATGTTGGGCAATGGTCTCAGCTGGCAGTGGCAGCTCCGATCCTTGTCCAAAGAGCAGCAGGGAAAGGGGTGTCAGAGATGGGGTGCCTGCTCCACAGGGAGCCGCCGTGACCTTCAGCATCAGGTTAGGACCCGTCTGAAGTAGCCTCCTTGAGTGATTTACAATTTGCAAACACGTTTTATTTGATTCCTGAGTTTTGCTAGAGCAATTACAGTGACTAAGCATGAAAAATCACTCCCAACACAGTGTCTCCTAGCTATTAGGAAATGTGTTTGCTTCACTCTTTTGCATGGTGCAGCAACATTTTAAAAATAGACTCATTCACTGTACTTGAAGGCAATTTGTTCCAAATTTTCCCACTAATTTGATTTTAATCTGATATTTAAAATTTGTGTGACCACATTCCCACTGATTTATAGGGAATAAGCCCTACCTGGCACAGGTTTAATTGGCCTTAACCCAGGAGTCCAGAGGACAAAGAATTTATACCAGAACAATTTGAAGGCACTCTGGTTCCTAATGCTTTAAATACAGGCTAATTCAGCATGGCAAATGCTGGTGCCTGGGGGCAGGCCAGTGAACGTGAAGCTGTAATTCTCCTGCAGGGTTCTAGCACGCAGTAGGCCTTTTGTCCTCTACTGAGCAGACAATTTAAACCAAGACTCCCTGACTCAGAGCTCACTTGAGTTTGATTCTGAATGGAGCTCTGGAAAAAAGCAATTTTTTGCAACTAGTAGAAGTCTCCTCTTCCTCCCAACTTCTCCTGGGGATGCCCACCGACCATAGAGCCCTGGCATCGAACTGAATTTTATCTTTGACTCTTGCTGACTGTGTGGGCTTCGAGTCTCTTAATTTCTCTGAGCTTCTGTTTCCGTTTATGCAAAATATATGCAAAACCAGTACCACACCTCCAAGTTGTGAAAGGTAAACAGGCAAAGCCTGTGAGACACTTGGCTCAAGCTAACCATTCCTATGTGTTGGGGCAGAAGTCAGAGTGGGAAGGGTTGGGCACATCTTTGTCTCTGGAAAAACTCCAGTGGAAGGACATAGTCATCTGAATAATTTAGGGCCAAATTCTCGTACCCAGGTACCCAAGGAGCTGTAGTCATGTTAATCTTGCTTACATTTTTCTTTTACCCCCAAAGAATGCCTTTCATTTGCCTAGAAAGCACTTCCTGAGCAACTCCTGGAAACAGAACCCTCGTGCCAGTGACCTTGAAGGCTGAGCACAGAGGTCAAACCTCTACTGCTCTCAGCAGACCAGGTGTAGATGTCCTGCATGGTGTTTGATAGAAGTTTCTTCGTAAACATTCAGAATCCGGGGGATAACTCACTGGGGGAGCAGCCTCCCCAAATCCTGATGGAGTGCTTTGCATTAGGGGCTTCCCGTGAACTCCTGTATGGAAAGCTGTACCTCAGCAAAGGAGTCAACCCTGGCTTCTCTTTATTCGTGGGAGGGAAACAGGAGGTGCATGCTGGGTGTTGCAAGCTGGGGACCTCTCCTGCTCTTTGTTCCCTTCAGTTCCTCACTGGGTCATCTCAGTGGTTGTCTGAACAGCTGCTTCCCGTTTGTCCAACCTATCTCTGGCCCAGGAGATGAGGGAGGCTGGCTTCCGCTTTATGGGAGGGCTCACTAGACCAGGCCTCAGGCACCTGGGGAAGTACTTGGGGTCCTGGAGTCATGGGAGAGGAGCACACAGGCAGGCCTTGCACAAGCTTCCGCAGATCTGGAGCTGCCAACTGGAAAGAGCTCTGAAAACCTACCTGGCTCTTTTGCCCTTTGCCACAAGGAGTGCCACCATGAACGTCATTCTAGTTAGTGAGCAAACTCCTCAGGCAAGGGAGGAAGGCAGCTCTCAGGATTCACCTTGATGCTCAAGCACTGGAAGCTGTTGGACTCCACTTAGCCAGCCCAGGGAAGACAGCAGGTATGGCATGGGAACAGGAGGCCTTACATCACCAGCTCTCCACACCCAGGTCAGCCAGACTTGGTGCAGGGAAGCAGGGAGGACAGGCCTGGCTGTGGACAAGTCCCAGGGTGGCCCTGGGAGAGTGGCATTGTGTGGCATTGCGTGGGTGCTGGCATGGGGGCAGAAGCATGCCACGTACAGATGAACATGGGACTGATTCTGAGGATTGAATTGGAGTCCATGCCCGCGAGGGCTGAAGTGTCTCCCTGGGAGCAATTCCCAAGCCCACCAAGGCTCCATCCTCTCTGAGTGAGGAGCAATCTCATTTGGAAGAGGTGGAGGCATGTGAGTCATGGGCCAGGCCCCTGAGCCGAGGGGAGGTAGGGATGGTGGCTCTGAGCCTGAAATGTGTCAGAGGCAAGATGAGCATCTTGAGGGACGCGAAGTTTATGTAATTATGTGGGACAGCACTGCCTAGGTGTGTGAGCCACACTGGAAAGGAGAACAGCCCAGTCCAAGTCCTCTACCTCCCCGGCCTGCCCCAGGCTCACCGAGCTCAGCTATTCACCAAGGAGCCTGGCATCCTGAGAGGTGGCCCTGCCTGGTCCCTTGAGTTCCAGAGCCATGGTTCTGTCCTACTAAGACCAGAGACAAGACCAGGCCTGGGACAAGGACAGGACCAGCCCATTGGCTCCTAGAATTGGCACCCAGTGGAGTGGTTTAGCCCTTGCCATTCCCAAATCCACTCACTGGAGTGAAATGCTCATGTTTTCCTACCGCTCTCACAATTGGCTTTGTTCCATGACACCTTCCCCCACCCCACCTCCACTCAGCATTCCTCAACTTCATTTACTTTAGTTTTAGATTTTTTTAAATTAAATCAGCTGCATGTTGCTTGGAACATCTCTGAGAATTTCCAAATTGGAGTGACATGTCCGAGTCATTGCAGGGCTAGGTTTGGGGGTTTCAGATGATATCCCTTCTTCAGTTATCCTGGGCCACTCCTTTCTGTTTTCCCATGAGACAAGGACTGGTATCCTCCACAGCATGGTGACCAGGAGGAACCTGCTGCTGGGGTCAGGGGAATCTGGCACATGCCTGAAGGCCAGGGAGGGACCAGGGCCTCCCTGAGACTCCATTGGAGAGCTGCTCATAGCACCCAGGTCCTGACGCTGGTTACACAAGGGCTGGGCCTCCATTCCCACCCACTGGGGGCGTGAGACTGTGTGTACCCTGGCCTCAACACACACCTGCTGTGTGACCAGCTGCAGGTTTGGCAGCCTCTCTGTTTGAGCATGTCTGAGAGGTGTGCCGGGATTCCCAGAGGCAAGATGATGAATGGTCTTCCTCTGAAACAGAGCAACCACAAGAACCTGATCCCAAGACGAGTCACGATGAGGAGGAAAAGGACCAGGACACCTGGGCCACTAAGAAAGGGAGCATGAGTCAGAAATAAACTACCCACGTGCCAGCTAGATCATTCATCTATCCAAGAGAGCTAAGGGTCGGGAGCTGGAGGGCTACAGGGCACAGGGTTGGGTAATTCCCTACTTCCCTCTGGAGCTTAGCTCTTGGGTCCCTGCCAGCCAGGTCCTAGGTGATGCTAATGGGCTGGGCAATGAAGGACATTAGTGTGCTTTGGCTCACACTGGGGACAGCATTGTAGGGCCCTAGGATGATGCTGGGTATCAGGCCTTCTTTGCTTATGGCATATGGGCATTTCAGCTTCACCTCCAGACACCCCAACCAGCCAGAACCAGTCTATATCAGTCAGCTGGTCAGTGAGTCTCCACCAAACAGCCTTAAGAGCCCAGACCAGATCCCAGATACAGAACAGGGAGGTGGAGGTCAGAGGACAGAAGGGAAAGGAGGAGGATGCCATTCTCATTACTGGGTGGGAGATGTGTTTCCCTTGCTTCACCCAACTATGCCATTGGGCCCCTTGGCGGCTGTGAAGGACACTGCTCTACTATCTCTGGGATCTGGTTCGCAACAGCCATGGGATGGAAGAAGAAACAGGGGGATACCGCCGTGAGTATCTCAGCGCTGCCCAAATAGGCCCTAAGAAAGCGGGGTGAACTACAGGGGCAAAAGACAGGCGAGAGTTGATGTTTTTATTCCCTGATCTTGTTTCCATGTGTCCTTTGCTACATTTTGCTTGGTATTGTACAATACTGTGGCCCTTGGCCAGGAGCAGACTGGCTTCACAAACTCCCACTGGTATTTTTTTAAAGCTCTGGGTTGTATGAAAGCAGAGCTTTCTACCCATGGAGCTGGATAGGTTGTCACCAAGCACGACAGAGCCATTAAGTAGACCAGTGTTTCTGTTCAAGTATGTATCCTCCAGTTCCAGAACATTTTTACCCATTAATCCTCAAAATATTACCTCTACTCCATTTCCTCTCCCCTCTCTTTCATGGACAATATTAAATACATGTTAGATCTTTTCTTCCTCTTTATCTCAAATCTTGCCTGCTGGTCTTCTTTTCATCTCTATGTGCTACATTTGTGGTCATTTCTTCTGACTCCTTTTCCAATTTGCTAATTTTCCTCTCACCTGTGTTTAATTTCCTATTTAATGTGTTTACTCAGTTCCTTAATTGGGTTATTGTAGTTTTCATTTTTAGAGATTCCTCTTCATTTTTTTTCAGATCTGCTATTTTACCATTTATAAAGCCCCATTCCTGGAGGTTTTTAAAGCATATCTTACTTGCTAAAACATTATATGCACAGTTATGTTTGTGTAATTTGATGTCTTCGAGAGTTTGTTTCTGTTTTGTGTTGATTCTTCCAGTTTTCACTCATACTATCACATTTTCTTGTGTGTTTGATTATCTTTGACTGTGTGCTGGTCATTGTTTCTGAAAAAAATTGGTTCATAAGAAAAATTTGGGATTTAGGACAAAGTTACCTTTCACTGGAGAGCAGCTTCATTTGCTCCAGACAAATATACTGCTAGGACAGAACCACCTTAGTCAATCTGGAAAGTGTCCTAGCCCACCAAGGAGATGAATACTTAGATTGCAAGATCATATGAGAACTGGTTTACTTCTGGTTCACTCTTATACTAAGGGGGCATCCTCTTGGAAACTCATCTCAGTGTGGGGGCGGGTGTCCTATTATGTGTCCCATCTTATATGAGCTCTAAGTTTGAGTTCTGCCTTTCATTCCATGAGACTATCAAAATAAAATTCAAGTACGTTAAGACCAGAAAATGCCTCAGGAAAAAAGTGGTTTCTCTTGGTTACCTATCTGGATTCTTCCTTTTCCCCTCAGTTTTGCCTTGGCTGACTTAACATATTTTAATAAAATTATCCTATGTTTTTAGTCATTTTCAACAAGAGGATGGACCCAAATAATCTAGCCTGCTGGAAAACAGAACCCTTTCCTTCTTTCATTTAACAAGTACTGGGGAAGTACCTACTATGTGTCTGGCCCTGGGCTAGGGGCGCTGCAGTAAACCAGAGAGAGTGGGCTTTTGTAGAGCTCCCAGTCTCACTGTGGAGACAGACAATAAACAGCGAGTTACACAATTGATTAGTTAATTATAGTTGTGATGCATACTGTGAAGTAAGGAAATTCAGAAGTGGTAAGAGTGTCTGACGGGGAGTCTTCACCTGCTTTGTGGACTCGGGAGAAATTTTTTTAGGAAAGTGATTTTTAAGCTGAGATCTGAAGGACCAGTAGAATTGTAAATGATTGGGGGTTGGAGCAAGGCAATATAGGTAGAGGTAATACCATATCCAAAACTCAGACATAGAAAGGAACACCATGTCCTAGATACTGAAAAATGACCAACGTGTATGGCCACAATGCACACAGCAGGGTGGGATGAGGGACAAGAAATGAAGCCAGAGGGTTAACTAGATTCTCACGTTCAGGGGTTCAGGCTCTGGTCAATATCCCAAGAACAAAAGGGATTATGGCAAACACTGAAGACAAGCAGACAGACTCAGGGACTGAGTAAAGACCATTTGCTGGTAAAGACCATTCTGATAACCCAAACAGGATGAACCATGGCAGTCCAAGGGACTCAGCCAGACCAGCGGGGAGGCTCCCTCCCACAAAGGTGGACAGATTTAAGAAATACCCAGTGGATAGGATAAGAAGGGTTTCCACCAAGACTGACCATGCGATCATCTCAGAACACCTTACCCAACTGTGCTGGTTCTTGCTCATTGGCTTTTCTATACCCCTTTTCTGGCCACATGGAGGGCCTGCCCTGCCTTTGGCTTCCTGTTGGGTTTGGCCAATGGGAAACACCAGCAGAAGAGCAGAGGCAATTATTGAGGCTAGACTGCCTCTTTCTCACTCTCTCCTTACTTCGGGGCCTCCTTTGCACGTCCTGCACAATACAGACCCTGTTAAGTGATCTCTCCTCTGACCTCCATGGCTCCAGTTCTCACTTGTAGCATGACTTCTCCCCTTATTCCTTCGGCCTCACAGATGGTGGTGACAATATCTGCTGGAGCAGGGGCTGGGGATTTAGCTCAGCGGCAAAAAGCGCCTGCCTGGCAAGCGCAAGGTCGTGAGTTCGGTTCCCGGTACGGGAGAAAAACCAAAAAAAAAAAAAAAAATCTGTTGGAGCTAATTTCTGGGGCCCTCAATACCCTCTTTTGATTCTCTTAACTCTGGTCATATCTCTCTACATGATCCCTTTATTAACATCTCTTTATTAGATGAGATAGGAGGAGTTTGATGTTTCACCAGATCCCTGAGTAATCACCAGTTCTCAGAGATGTTTTGTTTGTTTAAGGTTTTTAATTTTTTTTTTTATTTGTTTGTTTGTTTTCCTTTAAAGAATCCAGAGAAGCAACTCTGTCTGGGAATTCTGGGGGGAAGCCAGTCCATTGCAGCAGCTAAAGGGGTGCTCTTAGGGCCCTCATGAAGGTGCGGCTGCCGTCTGTGTTCTATAAACAAACATATGTATGTCAGCGCGCGGCAAGCCAGAACCAATGACAGACACAGCCATGAAAATTTTATGGAGCCCCAGTATCAGCGAGGACAGAGGTAATTAGGCAAACCTGGTGTCTTCTGTCTGGTTGTACAGTCCCTGAGTCTGTCTGCTAGGAATTCTAGCCTGGGGGTGGGAGGGAGAGTGCTTTACAATCTCCTTTCAACTTCAGGTTCCAAACTCCTCTCAAAAGAAACATCAGAGAGACTGAGGTTAAAGTGCATCTGATTTCTGGGGTGGACTTGCTAGGCTCAATGCTGAGCACAGTTCCAGGAAGAACTCTCTTTTAGGTTGCCTGCCAGTCACTGGCTTCTTCTTCCCTTTTCTTGCCTTCTCTGCTCCGCACCACCCTCCCCAGCTGAAGTTTGCTTCACTTCACTTTCCCTTTAGAGAAATCCAAGCAGCTACCGGGAGAGTGACAGATGCTTGGAACTGTATTCTACAATTTGGCGTTCTCTCCCCCGATACGTGTGTGGGGGCTCAGGCACAGGGTTGAGGGTGAGGAGGAGCACAAAATACTATGTCATGGTAGACATTGTCTGGGAGGGGCTAGGTCTCCAGAGAAGGGCTCTTCCAATCAGGCAAGGTTCAATGGAGACCGACGTGACAAGAGGGACGCAGCCGCTCAAAGGACTTTTCCACGTAGAAAAACAGACAGAGCAAAATTCCAGCGGCTGTTTCACGTGGCCAGATGAGGGGGAAGGGCAGAAAATGAGGCCGGAGATCGGAAGACAGTCCCCTGGGGCGCTGCAGGTGGTGGGGTGGCCATGCCTCTTGGTTCGCCTGGGACAGTTCTGGTTTACTCCTGCTATTCCAGTCCAACAGTTTGCCACTTCCCCTTTGACCTGCAAAATGTGTCCCTACTCGTTCCATAAATGACACAGTCACTCTACTTCGAGGGCAGAGCGAGATGTCTAGCTTTAATATGTTTTCACTGCAGTGAGGAGCCGTCGCAGACTATTGAGCAAGGAAATGTGGGGATCCAGTCTTTTCTTTCGTTTACCAAGTGTTTACGGAGTCCCCTGTGGTCTTCTCAGCTCCAGGGACATCACAATAAACCACAGTAGATTAAACTTCTGTCCTCATGGAGCTTACACTCCAGTCTTGGAAATGTTGATGTCTGAGAAATTTAACTAGTTCTGCACAACTCACTGGAGCCCTGGACATAACAAGGTGCCTCTTAGAAAGATAAAGGCAAAAGAACGTTCAGCTGGTTCTTTTTGTAAATTTGGTAACTGAAACATCTTGAAGTCTGCTCCCAGATTCCCCCCCTAGGGGAGGTCTTTGTGAGGAGCTACATGCAGTGTGGGTTGCTCCTGACTCTATTCTTACCCATATACCCAGGTTCCCGCGGTTGATAAATCCAGCTAGATGATAGTTCGCCTGACACAGTCCCTTGCTCCATGCTGGCCTAGCTCTAAGTAATTGGCTTACAAATGCTCACTGAATCCCAACCTGAGTTGTCTAAGCAGAAATGGCCAAATGACACCCATACATCTCACCAGATCTCCCGTTTCTGTGTTAGGGACTCAGACATAGAATCTAGTATAATAAGAAAAAAAGAGCATGACAGGATGTGTCTTCAGGTATGGCTGGATCCAGATGCCATCTGGAATCCCTTCTCACTCCATCTCCTGGTTGTACCAGCCTTTGTGCAGGGTTGAATATATGGGTGGGGTTCTCAGTACTTCAAGTCTTCCAAATAGACATCCAGCAGCTCAGAAGAGAGCTCTAATTTTTCAGAATAATTTCATTAAAATTCCTGGAATTGGGCTTGGCTGTACCTTAGGTTCATCATTGAACTGTATCCAGGAGAATGGAGGATGCTGACTGGCCAATCCTGAATCATATTCTCCCTACCCTCCCCCCAAAGTTTTGGGGTGGAATGAGTGTAGGGATGCAAGCTTCCCTAAGAAAATTCCATGCATTATCTGGAAGGGAAGAAATATATCCCGAGGCAGTCAAGACAATTGGTGTCCATTGTGTCTGTCCTTTGTTCCAGGAAGAAGTAGAGGCCCTAGAGAGAGAGAGGGGATGACTCAGGGTGACTTCTTTACCACTGCTTCGAAAGGAAAAGTGAGTCCACCACTGCAGGGGAGAAGGTGGTGGGTTTCTGGAATCAGCCAATGTGATCTGGATGTGTCCCAGATTCTGCCCTGCCTCAGTCTACTGAAAGTCTTTCACTACAGGCAATGTGGAACACCTTTGAGCCCCAGGGTGTACATGGGATCTGTGATTCTAGGCCATGGAAGCAGGACCAGGGGAAGATCTGTGGCAACGGACGAGACATCGTAGGTGTCCAGGCAGAGCCCCTTGCTACTGCTGCTAGAACACCTGCCTTGTGGGAGAGGAGGGATTAGGAACTGTAACCTGAGGCCTCTGCAGCCACAGGGTCCTATCTCTATGGGCACCTGGAACTCCTTGACTCACAGAGACCTCCAGTCTCTGGAGTTCAGGTTCAGCCTCCTGTTCCCTGGGACCAGAACTAGGGGAAGGTGCCGCTCAGGAAAAAGGATGCTGACAACAGGGAGGTCAGGAGAAAACCTCTACACTTCTGGCCCAAGGGCCTCCAAAGAACCTGGCCGGCCCTTGAGCCCCTCACTTAGAGATAATTCAAGGATGCCTCTCAACGGTGGGAGCAAATAGTTGTACTGAGCCCAAAGGTGTGCAGATGCATTCTCAACTCTCGTCTCACGCCATCTGCAGCTCCCGTCGGCAACCATCATTCTGTGCATCAGATGCAGAGGTGTAAGTGGTGAATCTACAATCCTTCATAGCCTAACTCCTGCCTGAAAGAATTCCACGGAGCACACCTGTAATCCTAGCACTCCGTGATGCTGAGGCAGGAGGATTGCAAGTCTGGGCCTAGCCTGGGCAACTTAGTGAGTCTCTGTCTCACAATTAAAAAATAAGAAAGGGCTGGGGATGTAGCTCAGGGTAAAGGGCCTGGATTCAATCTTCAGTAACATACACATACACACACACACACACACACACACACACACACACACACATACACACACACACACAGAGCGAAGAATGGGAGGTGAGTCAGGGAGGATAAGGGGAGAGGCCTCGGGAGGTGAGAAGAAGCCACAGAAGTCATCTGTTCTGGGATAAGAGCCTCCCTGTTCCGCCCTACGAAGGTGGGTGACGCTGAGGCCCAGCCCATAAGAGCCAGAGCCCCACCAGGGATCCAGAAGATGGCTTCCTCTCAGTGTCTTCATGCCACAAGATGTAAAATAATCCCCTCGGCTCAGAAAAACACATTTTATGGCTGTCTGACTCATTTCCCACAAAACTAGGTTCAGCAGCCCCCCCACACCCAGCGTTTACAGCTTTTGTTTTGAAAAATAAAAAATATGTTGAAGTTTTCAGGATGACTTTTAGACTTAAATTGTTCCTGGTCTTCACCCTCGTCCCAGGCCCCCCTCACCTAATTTCCCAAACATTGGCTGCCAGGACCAAGTCCAAGTGGGTGTGGGATGACTCGGAGTCTCTGGGTGACACAGCCCCCGGGCAGGGTAAGGAGATGCCAGCTGGGCATAGAGATGGGTTACAGGGACCCTCTGGGGAGGTGGCCTCCTGGCATCTGCCCACCATGGCCCTGATCCACCTGGTTTGGGGTCACATACAGGTCCCAACAATGCTGTTGCCTGCTCTTAGCCTCACAGACTCTCTGGGGGGACTTCTGGGGACCTAGGTAGTGTCAGGCAGGTGGCTTCCATCCTTAGCACTGTGGGCCATGGAGAGCTCCACAAGGTGGACTGGCTCACAGATCCAGAACATGCCCCTGTCCCTTGTTGCTGTGCTGCTAGGTCTGACCACTGTGAGATCCTATAAGCAAAGCATGGGGTCCTTCAGTCCCCTCAATCCATGAGTACTTTTGTTTCCCCACATACCCTGAGACTTGGCCTCCTGCTCTTCTCTGATTCTTCCATCCCTTGCATTTTCCCAGCAGTCCTGGACAAGGGGAATCAACACCCTCATTCCTCAGGCTAGAAGCAGCACCAGACAACACATGATTGTTGTCAACCAAGACAGCCTGGTCTCTTACCAGGCCTGCGCAGAGGAAGAGCCCAAGTAGGAAACCCAGGACTCAGGTGGGGGACTGGAATGGGTAGGCCCTTCCCTGGAGGTCACTGGTTTCTGGTACATGGCCCAGCCATCCTCTAAGTGCCCACCACCCACAGAACCAGTTCTCCTCCCTGCAGCTTGGTACATTCAAGGCCTCCACATGGCATCCAGTTGGATGGCTCACATCATTTCTCCAGCTTCCTAAGGGCTTTCCAAGGAGGCATGGCAGCTTGAGGCCAGGCAGGGGCAGCCACCAGCACCAGCCTCCCATGAACTAGGAGCACTGCTTGGACAGGAACCTGCCACATCTAGGCCCGGTGTCTCAGTTCATGCGCGAGGGCTTCTGGGATCTGGGATGAGACTGAGGCCCCATTCCTGGCTGCTGTGACTACTCCTTCCTGCCCCACCCTCAGGAGTGTTGAGCTGCTAGCCCTTATTGGGGTCTCCAGGCTGCTGAACCCTGAAGGAGTGGAGTCCTGGTGCCTGCCATGCGCTAAGAGCTGTCCAAGCTAGGGACGCAGAGGTACTGGGTCAACCCAGAGGGGCCTCTGTACCCTGCAGGAGGCACAGGCAGAGACCTGTGGAAAACGCTCAGATCTGCCCAGGTCTATTCTGGTTCTTCTCCTCTCCATCCTGTGGCGTGCTCTGGACATGCCTCTGGTACCGGCTGTCCAGAGCTCTGTACTCCCACCTGGGAGCAGGAAGCAACTGTGGGAAGAGTCTAGAAACAGTCAGCTGTCTATGGGTCAGGGGCTCTGCTGGGAAGACATGGCAGTGAGCTAGGGGAAGACATCTCTCGTATCAGGAAGGGAGGCACACCGGAGGGCCCCAAGTTGGCTGGACCGTGGGCATTAGGGGAAGGGCCAGAGGTGACCCGGACTTCCTTAACCACAAGAAAATGACTCAGCTAAATTGAGGAAGACTTCTGTTTCGGCAGAATATTTTTTCCACTATGGTAAGAGCTTTTCACCCACGGACTCCAGAGGAGCTGAATACCCCAGAGAGGAGTTTGGGGAGTTTCAGTTTGAATAATCAACGCTAATTTTTAATCATTATTTTGAAGAGGCAGCTCTTGGTTTTCCAGCAGGTGGTCAGATCTTCTCTAGCAGTCAAGCCAGGTGGTGTGTGTGTGTGTGTGTGTGTGTGTGTGTGTGTGTGTAAGTGCACATGGGTGCCTTGAGGACCCTGGGGACTGGAAAAAGTGGGGAAATTCTGTCATGATTATTCTGTTTGGCCACCAGAAGGCCCTGCCCAGGTCTATAGACATGACCTGGATCCTCTAGCCCTCACCACCCTGCTGACCTGAACAAGGCCAGCACCTATGCCAGAGTTAGGTGACTGCCAGGCAGCAGGCTGGACTCATCCCTATGTGACTGCCTTTGAATGCTCACAGCCTAGGAAGTGAATCTCTCCCAGATATCAGCTGAGGCTTGGTGGCAGGAAAGTACTAGTCAGACACTAGAGCAGATGCTTACGCAGGCAGCCTGACATCATCCTGATGGCTGTGCCTTCTGCACACCCATGAGATGACATTGCCCAAAGTCATCTGTCATAGCAGCTAGTAGCCCTGGGCCCTGGGGACTGAACCCAGGGCCTTTGCAGTGAGCAACATCCCCAGTCCCCTTTTTAATTTTTCATTTTGAGACAGGGTCCTACTAAGTTGCCAAGGTTGGGCTTGAATTTGTGATCCTCCTGCCTCAGCTTCTCCAAATGTTAGGCTGACAGGCACATGCCACCATGCCCAGGTTGAGGGCTTCTTTTTAGGGTCCTAACTTCAATACCATCCCATTCATTGGTGATCAGAAGCCTTCCCTCTCCCTGGATTCCGGGATGTGAAGTTGGCATCTCTTGGCAGGTAGTGTCTTCCAGGAGTGGTAAGGCTGGCCCTAACCACGTGACTTCTGGCCTAACAAGCATAGTGAGAACAAGGCTTCTTCCAGGTGCTTGATGGGACAGAGAGTCGGCTGCTTTGAGTCTCTCCCTCTTTTTGTCCAGCCCAGTTGGGGACCCTGGTGGTGGAACCCACAGACTCTCGCCTAGCTATGGTAGCTGACAGTGACAGTGTAGGAGGAGCTGGCCCGGGCAGTGACTGCTCCTCCTCCACACCTCGTCCCTCGTGTCTGCTCCCACCGGGCAACAGTGCCAGCCATCAAATGGTCCCAGGTTCTCTTTCCCACCTCCCAGGCAGGGTCTTCCTTGAACCTAACTTTCAGGGGGATGACAGGGCACAGTACCTTCACCCCACCTTGCACCAGTTCCAATGAGGCCTTCACATCCTGCACTACCTGTCTCCTGCTCTGAGCTGGGATCAGTTTTTCCAAAGCAGCCCAATGAAGAGACCATGTCCGGATCTCCAAGGAGTTTAGAGGACAGACAGGGCCTGGATGGCAGGGCTCTGGTGCTGGGCCTGGGGTGAGGGTTCTGCCTGGGGCCAGGTCATATGTCCTGGCTCTATGACCTCTCCAAGGCCCAACTTGCTGGCCAGACTCTGGGAGGAGCTACAGAGGCTGAGGGCGGAGGCCAGGCCAGCAGCCCCTGGGGTGCTGTGCTCCAGGACAAAGGGCAGGTTGGCTCTGGAAGCGGGACAGGGGACAGCAGAAAGATGAGGGCTGGGCCTAGTCACCCAGTGAGGGAACTGAGCCTTGGGCCTCTCCTGGGCTGCCCCCTCAGGGAGCCAGAAGATGGGATCAATAGAGAAAAAGGCAAGGAAGAGAGAAGGAAGAAAAAGCCAGCATCAAAGGAGCAGCCTAGGGAGAGGGAAGCAGACACAGCAGAGACCCCAGGGAAGTCTCCAGACACTCCCTCCAGCTGCTCCTGCTGCTGGCAGAGAGCCTGTCCCGGGCCAGAGCCCGGGGAATTGGGTAGGAGCCAGGCTGGAACTGTGGGGTGGGGCATTCCCAGGAGGGCCAAGGGCTGCCTCTAGCCCTGCCTGTTTGTATCCCTTGCCCTCTGCCACACAGAGGCCCCCACACTTCTACTGGGGCTCACACAAGACAGCTGCAGCTGTGAGCGGTGTTTCTATGCCTGTGTGTGCATGTCCGCATGTGCACATGGGTGTGCAGTGTTTCTGAAGCCATTTACCTCTAGGACCATCCACTACCAGGGTAGGCAGCCTGGGCACCAGAACAGGTCTCTGCCTGAGCCCGGCCTCACAGAGCCTGCCCTCCACGGCCACCCAGGAGTCACAGTGAGCCTGGGTCTCTGCTCCTGTGGAAGGCCCAGATGACCTTCCTACGTGGCAGTGAAGCAGAGAAGGCAATCCTTGGCTCCCAGGGACCACACAGTCCCAGGAGTGGGAGGGCCCTGCTGAGCAGAGGCGGATCTAGCTTCAGGCCTCTGCAACGGGAAACAACTCAAAGCACCCCCAGTGTGGGTTACAAAGCTCAGTGTATGTGTCTGTGTGTGTGCGTGCGCGTGTGCATGTGTGTGTGTGTGCAAACATTCACATCTGTCCCCTGGTCAGTGAGCTTCAGCCTGCCAGCCTCACCCACCATTTGCTCATCGTCCCCTTACTCAGAACACACAGTGTCTCCCAAAGGCCCAAGTTACCAACCCAAGTTCTCTTCCTGTCACTATCTCGCCTGGCCCAGCCCTTCCCCTGTGGTCACCAGTTCTTCCCTCATGCAGCCAGGTGAGTCTCTGCACCGCCTGTGTTCTTCGTACACATTTTCCGTGCAGATATTGGGCGGTGTGGCCTCTGCATTTGTTGTGTCTGCCTCTGCGTGGTCTGAGTTGGGTATGAGAATGTGCAAAGCAGGGAGGCGACCCAGTGGGCACTGATTTGAACAGAAAAGGAACTCATTGCTTCTTGGCAATAGAAAAAATCCACGTGGTACTGGTTCAGGCATAGCTGGGCCTTAGTTGTCTAACTCTATGTCCATCTCCCGGCTCCGGTTCCCATTTCCTTCTTACTTTCCAGAGAGAGTCTCAGCAAGAAAGTTGCTAGGCTTTCACTCTGCTGCTTTGCCACCCAAGGAAAAGCAAACAATCCTTGTCAGTATTTCCAGCAAAAATCTCAGGGCTGATACCCATTGGCCAGGCCCAGAGTACATGAGCCATGTCCCAAACCCAGGGCTTAGACATCCCTGCCTGAACTATGTGGCCTGGGAGAGGGTTGGTTTTCCAAAGCCATGCCAGGGGCTGCCCCAGAAGAAGGATGTAAGTGGTGGGCAGCCAGGACCTCAGGGGGTCCACCCCGGTGTCTCCGCATTGGGTGGGGTGGGACTTAGGCTCTCCTTCTCTCACTGCAAATCAGTGCGGAGTGTAGAATTCTTTTACTTTACAAATGGGGAAACTGAGACCCAGAGAGTCAGGGCACTGGTCAGGGGTTGCATAATCAGTTGGGCCAGAGTCAGAAGTAGAACACACAGGCCTTCTAACAGTGGGTTCTGACCAAGCACACAGGCCCCTCAGTGCAGACAGAGTTGCACATTGGGACCACCTTCCTGGCCTACTCTTGAAAGTCGGTCTCTTCATCCTGGGATGCTGCTGATGCCACAGGAAGCCCCCAGTGTCAGCATCCACAAGAATCACATCAAGCCTTGTCCAAGCTGCAAGGTTCATCACTGCAGACCTTAAATCACTCCCACTGGCAAACCCCAGCTCAAAAAGAAGGAGATCACATCAAATAGGGAGAAGAGTGCAGTGGGAACAGGCCTGGGTTCAGGGCTGGGACTGGGTGGCAAGCAGATCCAGGATGAATGTCAAGAGAGGCCACTGCTTCAGCTCAGCAACTGAGGAGGGGGAGGAGGGCTAGACCAGGAGCACAAGAGGTCAAGGGGCAGAGAGGCTTGGAGGGGCCCAGCGGGCTCCGGCAGGCTGTGGATGCTTGGCCAGAAAGGCCTGTTTACTCAGAGGCCCCTGAGGTCAAGGCCCAGGCTCAGGGTTAATTATTAACGGCTCACTCTGCTCCAGTTGCTTGGTGTGGTGTGGGCCAGAGCCTGGAGCCCAGTCACCACCCCCCACTGCCTTCCTACATAAGAGGGGCCTCAAGAGCTTCAGAAGGCACTGACTCTGCAGCTCCCTGGGGTTTAGACATTTCCTTCCCCAACTGGGAAGGGCATATACCAGGGTCCTGGGGTTACTAAGGCAGGCAAAACGTGCTTGCCTCCCACAACCTAGCTTTTAGGACCTTGTTCAGAAGAAGAGTCATAGTGATGCTAGAAGTCAGGGTGATGCCTGTTTTACTGGCAGGGGGACAGGCTTGGTGGCAAGATCCAGGTTAGGTATGGTATCTACAAGAGACAGGCATCCTAAACCTGAGCTCACAGACTGAGCTACAGGTGCTCCAAGGACCCCATGGGGCTGTGGCTTGTACCAACCTTGTTCAGGGACAGTACCTCTTAGTGCCACTGGGCTTGTATTCCTCCCACCTCCTAAGATGGGCTGAGTCAGGTGCTCCCAGGAGAGTGACAGAGTGACAGAGCAGTTTGAGGCTACAAATCCTCGCTCACACCGTCCCGCAAATTAAGCCCCCCCTGCCAGGCTGGAGAAGACTGCACTAGAGATGGAGGAGCACCAGGACATGGACACAGTGACCATACCACTGCCCACACTTTCTGGATTTGGCCCCTCTTTAGGCTCCTGGCCCCAGGCAACCTTGCCCTCAGCCTGACCTAAGACCTGGAGGGAGGCTCGGTGTTTGCACAGAGAGTGGCTTCTATCTCTGTACCCTGGATAAAGCCACAGATAGTGGCTTCTACCTCTGTACCCTAAAGCCTCTCAGAAGGAGACAGTGGTGCCACCAGGGGACCTGGTAATGGCTCAGATGTTGACTGAACAGGTGGGTATAGCCAGACATGTTGCACATCTCCTGAGCTCCACCCCTGAGCCAGGCAGTGCTTCTGGACAGTCCCCACATATGGCAGAACTCCCTTGGGGCTTTTCATTGACCCTTTAATCCACAAGCCACCAGCTTCTTCTCAGTTTCATTTTCATGGGGGTGGGGCCAAAGCCTTAACCCTGCAGCTGCCTAGCCAGGGGAAGGCTGGAATAACCCATGCCTGGGTGTGTTTGCAGCCTTTCTGTGCACATGCAGTGCCTTCTGAGTAGAGAATACTGTCCCTACCTCCGCAGCAGTAAAGAAGGTATCCGGGTCCAGAATCCCCAGCCTGTGAAAGGAATTTTGAGGAAAGGCTCTAGGACATGTCCCATAGGCCTGCTGAGGAGCAAAGGCTTTCTGTGGCTGCCTTTGACAACCAATCAGGGCTCAGCATTTGCCTATGGCAATCTCCACTTGGGCGCCACGGACCACTCCCCAGTCCAGATGCACAGGGTCCACTTTAGACATAATTGTTCTCTTTTCAAGATACCACTTCTGCCTGACCAGGAAATCCTGAACTCAGCTGCTGCCCCTCCCTGAGTCAACACTTGCTGTAGGGGGGATGCGGGGGGGGCGGGCAGGAACACAGGCTGCAGGGCTCAGCTTGAAGCCCCAGCCACAGCAACGTAAGCCAGAAAGAGTTATGTGCACACAGCCACCCGGCAACTCACCCTTGTAGTCATGGACATATACAGTCACACTAGCACACTCAGACATGTACACACACGTGCAAATACATAAACTCACATGCTCTGGCAGTGCACGTGTGCACACGCAGACACAGACGTGCACAGGCCTTCCTGCCTCCAGCAGCCAGCATGGACGATGGGCCCGCCTGCGCCCCTCCACATGTAGACTCACCCACATGAACACCCTACTCTGCCTCCCTGGGGAATTCTCGGTGCTTGCTGGCCTCCCTCACAGTCAGCCACTCAGCATCCAGAAGTCCACCTTCTGGCACTTCCAGGAAGTCTGAGACCAGGACCAAGCCCTCGAACCTCGTCATGCCAACTTCTGTCTTTGGTGCCAGAACACTGCCCAAGGTATCCCAGAGTCACTCAGGAAATGCACACTTGAAGGGGAGAATAGCATTTCGCATCCTGCTGACCCTGGCCAGGCCAGGCTGGGGCTGTAGGTGGCCCTGGCTGTGCTAGAGAAAGGGTTGGCCCTTGGACCAGACACAGTTGCTCATCTCCTGTTGATCTGCCTGGCTAAATGCCCCCTGGCTTGGGGGCTGCCTCAGCTACACAGTAGGCCTCTGCCTGTACAGTGGTTGCCTGAATGAATAAAGGCCTCTGGGCTGGCTTCAGGGCCCTGGAAGGTCTGTGCCACGCTGTGACCTGCCTCGTCCTCCTGGCTCACCTCTACCACCTGAGAGCCAGGCCCCAAGAAGCAAGTCTGCCTCCCGCTGCTGTCTCTGGGGTGGCAGGCGGGCGGCCCTGGACGTGCTCGCACATAGCTCCCCCGCGGCCGCACGCCCAGCCCACGCCAGAGCCAGGCCAAGAGCAGCAGTCTCGGGGCCTGCCCACCACCCACATCCTACGCACTTAACATTCCCCCTCCAGCAAGAGACCTGGCCCCTGGCTCCCCGCAGGACCTAGATGCCCATCCCCACGCCAGCCACTGGCAAGGACAGGTACCTCCTTCTGTGGCTCCCACCCTCAGCAGCTTAGACTGCAAACAGGGTGTAGCCCCCAAGGCTTTCTAACCCCCTGCATCTTGTCAGGTCCTGGTCACCCTCCCCTCCCCCATGAGCATCACTCTGTCCCTCTCTTGGGCTGTGATAACTTCATTCTGTCCCTCAAGCAGCCAGGCCCTGCCACTGGGACTTTGCAGCTGAGGCTGCCCCTGGGTCTGCCCTGGGCCGGCCCTTTCCCAGGTCAGGTTTTGGCCCTACTGTCTCCTCCCCAAAGAAACCCTCCTGAAGTGGCTCCAGGTCACTACCGGGTTACGCTTGGTTGCCAGTTCTCGCTCTGTGAAACGGCCTCGCAGTTAGCCTCACTTAATGGCTCCCACCTGTCTTCCTTTTGCATTATTAGCTCCATGAGTGCAAGGAGAATGTCTGCTTCATCCTTGACCTGGGAAGTTCTTGGTGGTCTACCAGTGTTTGTTGAGGGAAATGAATGACCAAGAGAAGGCAATGCTGAACCGAGGTGCATGAGTCTGAATAAGAACAGGCCATGTGTCGAGTGTACAGGACAGATCTATCTACAGAATACTGGAGAATCCTGGGATCTTCTTGGTTCATGCAATTCAGGCAGCCTCTGCTGAGTGAGCCTTGTTAAGATCGGGAGTTGGACCTACACTCTGCTCCTGGTGGGGTTAGGCTCTGCCTTGGTTGCTTCCTGCCCTGTATTATGAGGAGCTCCTGCAATAACTTCCTGGGTTTATGGGGGCGGGGGCTACATTCTGCCAGCTCCTGCTTCTGTCCTTTTGTCTCACACCTTCTGCCACCTGGAATGTCTTCCCTATCTGCCTGGCCAATCCTTTCCCAAACCCCAGGTGCGGCCAGGCCCCCAGCTCTGTCCAAAGCCCCCTCCCCACCACACCCAGCCCTGAGGTTGCACGTGACTTCTCTGCCAGCCAGAGCAGGGTGCAGGCCAGGCCACAGCGGGAGCACCACAGCATTTCCTAGGCTTCTCTGGGGGTTCTGACCACAGGCCAGAAGTCAGTGAGGTAGGTCGGAGGACAAGGGGTCAGTCATGTCTCAAGGATCCCAGAGATGGGAAGAGGTAACTCAAACCAGGAAATAAGGGCTTAGTTAACCAGTCAGTCACTTAGCAGATTAGTTAGTTCCTAGGTATTTTTGCTCCTTTCATTTATTGCACATGCACCATGTTTGAAGGAGAGGACTTCTACTTCTTCATTCTCTGTACAGCAGCTGCTAGGGCCCCAAGGGAGGGCTGAGCACGCAGTTCCAACAAGGAGGGGAAAAATTTACTCAGTCCCCCCTGCATCAAAGTTCTCAGTGACAATCTCCACACCAAGTCCTACCTGCCACTGTCCTGGGCAAAAAGAAAAAGAAAAAGAAAAATATTTTGTGAAGCATGAAAACAATATGAAATTCACATGTCAGTGTCCATCACGAAAGTTTTATTGGAATATAGCCACATCCATTTATCTGTGTACTGTTGATGGCTGCTTTTGCCCTGCAATGGAAGTTGGTTGCAATCATGATCACACGGTTTACAAAGCCTAAAAAATATGAACCTTCTGGCTCTTTTTAGAGGTTTACTGCCCGCTGTCCCAGACTCTCCATCCAACTGGTATGAACAAGTCATCTGTGCTCCTAGGACTCAGTTTTGTTTCTTTTTTTTTTTTTTTTTGTAGTATGGGGGATTGAACCCATAGCCTTCACACTGAGCTATATCTTCTATCTCCAGTCTTTTTCATTTTTATTTTGAGACAGGGTCTTGCCAAGTCACAAGTTGCCTAGGCTGGGCTTGAACTTGTGATCCTCCTGCCTGAACCCTCCCAGAATGCTGGTATCATAGATGTGAGCTACCACTCCCGGCTTCATCTCTCCTTTTGTAAAATGGAGTGAACCGTGCACTTCCCTCAGAGAATGGCAGTGAGGATTCCAGGCTTCTTTTCTGTCACTTGGTCACATGACCGTCCCCTACCCTCTCTACCTTTATTCCAATGTATAGGAACTGAGTACTTACTTATCCTGTGCCAGGTAGGGGCCTGGCTTGATCCCCCAGGGCTGCCCTCCAAAGTCAGGCTGTTACGCTAAGGGACACAGAGAAGTGGTGGGGAATCAGGCCTGAAACTTGCAGACAGCTCCCAGAAAGAGTGATGCCCAGGCTTAAAATTTAAATAGCAATTTGCCAGAAGGAGCAGAGATACATGTTCTAGTTGGCAGGAACAACTTCAGCAAGGGTAGAGAGGCTAAGAGAGGATGGCAGGCCTAGACCTGGTGTGTGTGGGAGGGTGAGAAGCCGGGTCACGGGGGACTCTGGGCAATCAGAGATCACCCTTCATTACCACCCCAGCCCTGTCAGGTTTGGCTCCAGGCTGGCACTGGTGCCTATCAAGCACGGATGTCAAGATCGGGCAGGAGAAAGCGGAGCATTGAGTGTGGAGAAAGAGGAGCCTCAGGACCCCACTCCTGAGGCCCAGTCCGCAGCTGGGAGTGCTGCGGGAATTGCAGGAGCTGGCTGGTGGGCGGGGGCCTGCAAGGGGGCTGCTGCCAGGGCTGGGGCCGCCCCATCCTGCCCCTAGCCCCGGGGAAGCCGATGGAGTCCAGAGCAAAGGCAGGCTGCCACAGGCCAGGGGGAGCTGGCAACAAAGGCCTATTCTTCAGGGTTTAAAAAAGTCTCAAAACCTGTCCAACTTTCCTTCGTTAGATGCTCCGGGATGTTTCCCCTCTGAGGCCGATCGAGATACCTGGCTGATAAGGGCCTGATTGGAGGAGACTTAATTATGGCCCCAAGACCTTGGTGTAAACAACTGGCAAGTGTTCCTTCTACATCTTTCCTCAATGCAAATGAGAAGCACAAGCCAGGTGCCAGGTAGTGGGACTCAGTGACCCCAGGCTTTCTGGACGCCCTACAACGTCTGCCTGGGGAAGACAGCCAGGCCCTTGATTCGATGTGTGCCCTGTGTTACAGCCACCAGCTTTAGGTTCTGGCTCCACGATCTCCTGACCCTATGACCCGTGGCAATGACGGTCACCAGGCATTAAAGGAATCCGTAGTAGTCCAGCGCTTGGCACATAGAGAGCGCTCAGCAAATGCTGTACGGCAGCACGGGGAGGAGGCGGGAGTTTCCCAGGCCCATCCTGACCTTGACCAGACCCCGGCCCTGAGGAGGAGGCGACTGGCTCCTCAGCTTCATCTCTGGCTAGCGGGATGATCGGGGAGGTAGGCGAGCATTCGGCCTCTCTGCAGGCTCGCCGCGTCTGCCACCACTCTCCACCCCAAGGCTCAGAGCGTCCTCAGGGTGCCAGGGCCTGTCTGGGGCTGCCCCTCTGAGGGATAGCATGACTGCAGAGCATCCGGTCCGTTCGATGCGGCAGCTTGAGAACTGGTCTGTCCACCCTCCCTGGCTCATGCCCTCCTCCCGCACCCTAGGCTGAGCGTGCCCTGTGCCCACCCTCGGCATCTCCTGCGGGGTCACCAGCGTGAGGGAAGCCTACTCCCTCCCCTGTGTTCCTTCTATGGTCTGGGGACGCTGCAGGACAAAACTGGGCTCCATCTGGGGGCGAAGCTCTGCTCAGGGTGGGACATAGCATGAGTTGGGAGGAGAGATAGTGCCCCAGGTATGCACTGGTCCATACTCACACGCATGTGCAGTCACCAGTGGGTGCTTTCCAGGCAGCCCCTGTCTTCCATGACTCCCAGGAAGCTGCAACTCTGCTCCCCTGGGCCCCTCACAGGCTCAGGGCGTGTGCATGTGTGTATGTGTGTGTGTGTGTGTGTGTACACAGCCAATGTGTTACTGCCTAGGAGTGTCTGTACTATGTGGCAGCAAGCTCAGGAGGAAGATGGAAGGAAAGAAGCGTGCTCTACATAGTTCAAGGTCACTTCAGGAAGACCCAGGCCCACTGTGACCTCAGGCAGGTGCTCACTCACCTCCATCCGCAGAGCGGGGGAAGCCTCCCTGGGAAGGGCCACATGTCTATGTTCAGCAGGTGCCATCTCCCCAGGGGGACAGAGCCCCCCTCCCTCTGTAGGTAGCCCTTGGGTCAGCCTGACCAGCCCTCTACTAGGCTTCCGATTGAGACCGGGAAGCCATTTTGATGGGTGATGAGAAGAGGAAGTTCTTGTGGCCCCAAAACAGAAACAGGAAGCTGGGGGGGGGGCATGGATCAGGAACGGGAAGGGGGACACCCAGCAGATGCACCCAGATACTTCAGCCTTCCTGGGCCCCACAGCAGCAGCCATGTCTGGGCATTTGTGCCTATCTGCCCACTCCCAGTACCATGGTCCTTTCTGCGCCTCAGATGTGCCCACTTGAAGGGCAGATTTGCCGAGGATCCTGCAAATACGGGCTAACTATCCACCAGGGCTTGTTCACTTGTCCAAGCTGCTCTGTTCAGATAGACAGGGCTGCTGGACCTTTCCTGTCCACAGCCATTTGCATCTGGCCATGTCCCTCTCTCTGGTCTCTGAGTCACCGTGTGGGATCCACAGAGCTGGCTGCCTTTCCCTGCCCCACCATGCCTGTGTGATCATTCAATCAAGCCATCCCCTGACGAAACACTCAAATGCCCAGCTTCCTGGCTGTGAGTCTGTCTTGGTGCCTAGTGGAGTCTGGTGTTTGCTGCTGACCCCAGCCCAGGCTGTTTCCCCAGCAGCCGTAGGGGTGGGACCGGTCCCTTGCTCCCAGCATTGCTTAGTAACCATATTCAAGAATGTGCTGGTTCCCTTAACAAAGGTCAGAGCTGGGAATCTGTCCTATAGGGGCCACTGCCTCATACGGTGTCCTGGTACAGGAATGTCCTTGTCTGGTGCCTTTCCCCCACCTCCTGTTGCAAGGTGAGCAATAAGACATCTGTGAAATGTGCAGGGGCCTCATCCCATTGTGCTCCTGAGCAGAGGGACAGCAGTGTCTGGAATCACTTCACTCCCAGAGATGGGCGTCTCTAGCTACCCTGAGGCCGGGGCAGGCAGGAGTGCAGTATAGCGAGGGCAGAGCAGCTCAGGGAAGGCATTCGCCTGTCCTCCTCCCTGGCTTTGGAAGTTCCTGCAGGAAGACTGGGGGTGAGTGGGCGGGATCAGGGCCTGGGGGCCAGAGAGGCACATGTCACCAATTTCAGTTCTGCCCTGGCTGGCCTGAGGCAGCTTGGGACTTCCCAGGGTGGAAGGACAGACAGGCTGGGGGCTGGTCCACTTGGGGGCAGGGCTGGCACTTCAGAACCCCCTCCCCACCACCGCTGTCTACAGGAGAGGCAGGGAAGATCTGGCGACTCAACGTAGGCTGTGTGGGAGCTGTGTGGCTTCCTGAGGTCCCTCCTCTCTCCATGAGCCCCGAGAGCAAGTCTCCCAAAAGTATCCTGGAAGCCAGTGCAAAGTTAGGGCCACAAAAGACTTCCCCCACCCAAGTGAAGTCTTTAAGGGTACTGCTACCTTAAAGGTATCTGAGAAAGATTTCCAGGATGGGAATGGGGGGTGGCGGGCAGATGGTGACTCTTCCTCCCCAGGCTGAAGGTTGAGGCAGAAGCCGCGAGAACCCTCCCCGCAAAAATGGCACCACATTCTCAGCTCCCTGAGACTGTCCCCTAAAGAAGACAGCAGGGAATGGAATGGAGCGATTGATGCAGCCCCCACCTGGGCCCAGCAGGCAGGCAGGCAGGCGGTCAGTCCCAGAGTCAGCAAGCAAACAGCCCGGCCGGCAGGAGCACATCTGACCGGACCCTGTTCTAGGAGATCAGTTGTGAAACTTGCTTCAAACCCCCAAACCACAAAAACGGCCGATTTTCCCAGCTCTGCTCTCACGTTTCTCTGATTAACCGGGGAGTCTTCAGTATTTCCATCCAAGAGAAGCTAGGCCAGTTGCTGGCACCCCAGGGGGGACAAGGAAACCCCAAGCACTTGGGGACACAGGTGTTATGGAAACCCCTCCTGCATTTGCCTGAAGCACGCAGTTCCCGTCCGCTCCTTTCTAATGTGAGGTGCAAAGAAAGCGCAAGGTATAGGCCTCCTGGAGAAATCTGGAGATCAAGACAGAAGGATCTAGAAGCTGCTACAGCACGCTGAGGAGAACTCTTCAGCACCCTGGCTGAGGAAAGATGGCATCTGCCTGGCTCAGACTCAGAAGGCAGGGAAATTACTGGGGAAATGACTTCTATTTTGTTTGGAGAAAAGAAGGTTACAGAGGTGTCACCTCGTGACTCCCCACTACATCCCATGTGTTAGAGCCTAATGCGTGTGACTCTAGCTCTCCCTGGTTCAGGGCTTGGTCATGGCTGAAAACCAGGCTCTCACCAAGCCAAGACACTGAGAGGACACTCAGAGGGATGACAGAACCCCAAAGAGGGAAGCGCGGCTTTCTTCCACTGTGCTAAGTGATGGTAAAAGCCATATTCCAGAGAGAGCTTGCGTGGGTGCCTGGATGACAAGTGGCCTCGAAGGCTCAAAGCTCCACTCCCCCCTGCAGGGCATTCAAGCCTCTCTCTGTGTCCTCCCCTTCTACTCTCTCCTTTCAATGCCCCATAGCCTCCACTCCCCAAAGGAAGCCAGATGGGGACTTCTGTGCTGCGGACCCTCAGGCCCTGCCCTACCCCTGCCCAAACCGTCCCCACTGCCCGCCTCACTCCCAGGCCTGGCTCCTGTTTCCAGGTGCAGCCTCCTCAGGCCAGGGAGAGAAGCCTTGACCTGGATGAACGTTCACCTCCAAAAGCAGAACGTTGCCAAGAAAACCCCAAAGCCATAGTTGTGCATGCTCTTCCAAGCCTTCCCCTGTACTAGAACTTTCCTTTGTACAGCCACAGAAGAGGGCACTAAGACCACACTCTCTGGGTTACCATGGTTCCAGTTACTCTTGGCTATGGCTGGCGGGAAAACCTTTGTGTTTTTAATTTTTAAGCAGAACACTTCATCATCAGTGGGGCCAGGAGACCCTGCCTGGCAGCCTTACCATCTGGGAATAGTGCCCTGGGTAAAGCCAACGCCAGGCAGCAGAGCCCAGAAGGCCTGCACAGACAGGAAGCCCACCTGGGAAAGGTCAGCTGCACTCACTGGTAAGATTCAATGAGCCCAGGGCAGCAGAAGACAGTGGCCACTTGTGTGCCTGTCATGTGTCTTTGGATACTTCCCTTTGGATGCCCACATCTGTGAGTCTGAGTGCCTGTCGCTATGGGAGATTTTGTGCGTGGTCTGTGGATAAGGTGTGCTTTTTTGTGTGTGGCCTAGGCACCTCTGTGTCTCATGGTGTGCATGTTCACTTGTTCCCTCAACCGCTGCCTAAGGTGGCCAGGCTGCAGGCCAGATACCGGACAGACAGTAGAGGATGCAGTCCCTGATGCATCTGACCCTAAGTCTGGTGAGTAGGAGACAGTAAAGAGGAATTATACCTGTTAAAATGTAGTTGTGATGGTGACATGGGGATCCATGCTTTGAGGCAGAACAAAGAAAGCCAGAGTCCCCAAGACAAGGTGGACCACTATAGCTTAGCACTCGGCTATTCCGCATGCTCCAGGGAAAGGACTGGAAAGTGGAGTGCCCTTGGTGCGGCCAGGTGAGGGATGGAGGAAATTCTTCCTGGCAGAGGGAAATGCAGGTGCCTCAGTGGGGCACAGAGGAGTGGTAGGAGGGGCAGGCAGCAGGAGCTGAGGAAGCTGACAGATGTGGCGGCATGGGCAGCTCAAGGTGGGAGCTAGACACCTGTACTTGGAGGCCGCAGTGGCAAGGGTGGGCAGATCTGAGGACTATAGAAGGATCACACGGTCATGTGACCGTTTGATAGGGACCCTCCAACTGCTAAGAGAAGAATGGGCTGCGGGGGCCCAGGACAAGACCAGAGCAGCCACCCAGGGAGGAGCCACAGTGGCCCAGGACTTGAGACAACATGAGGAGATGTAGACAGGTACAGGCAATGGCAGGATGAGTGCACAGCTTGGCGCTGGATGGGACCTGTACGGGCCGAGGAAGCCCCTGTGTACATGTGTGGGTGTGCACACACGTGTCTGAGTGCACACACACGTGTCTGGGTGTGCACACACGTGTCCGAGTGTGCCTGTATGGCTCAGCATGTGCCTACGAGGGGCTCAGGCTGGCCCTCTGTCCTCCCCTTGTGCTCTTCAACCTCAGGCCCATCTCCCACAACCTTGCCACGGACGTGACAGTGACGGTAAGTAGGGCTCGGTGTTGCAACTGCATTTCCTCTCGAACCCAGGGCTACCAGAGATTAGCCGAGAGCCCCGTGTGCACCAGGCGATAACACCCCCAGCCCCCCACCCCATTTCCTAATCTCTGATTCATTTCCAACTGATAGCGGGCTGAGGGCCGAGGCAACTGAGAAAGAGCCAGCAGGTCCTCACCAGGTTGTGGCCGGCTGCCTGCTAGACAGCAGAGAGTGAGGGAGGCCAGGGACCGAGGCAGGAGAGGAGAAAGTAAAGAGAAGGGGTGAGGGAGAGAGAGAGAGAGAGAGAGAGAGAGAGAGAGAAGGGGGAGAGAGACAGAAGTGAGAGAGGAAGAGGACAAGAACAAAAATAGAGAGATGGAGTGAGAAAGAATGAGAAATAACAGAGAGAGAGAGAAATGGGAGTCAGGGTGAGAGAATAGGAATGAAGAGGGAGAAAAAAATGAGACAGAAACAGATGCAGCGACACAGACTGAGATCAGGAGAGGGTGATGGGAAAGAGAGATGGGGAGAGGGGAGGCAGGACAGTCGCAGACAGGCCGACGAATGTACGAGTGCCCGCGGGAGAGGCTGGGGGGTCGGCCGGAGGAACTTACTAAGGAGAGCGAGGGAGAGACAGAAAGAGGTGACCCAAGGTGAAGAGAAGTGGCGGGAGTGAACAAGGAGGGGGAGAGACCAGGCGGGACTGGCCTGGCCTGATTCTGCTCTCCCTGGCCATGGCCCATGTGTCCAGGGGGGCAAGGAGTGGCCTTGCTGACTCTGCCCCCAACAGCTGAGACAGACGAGTTCAGAGCAATGAACCCAGCAGTCCCCCATTTGAACCTCTCACCACCCTCAGGAAGCCCAGACCCTTAGAGCCCCGAGAGGGCCAGGCTGGGGGTGGGGGTTGGGAGAGGTGGATCAAGTCAGGGCTCCTGTCCATGGGGTTTGCAGGAGGGGGCTCACCAGGGCAAAAGAGGGCGTGTGCAGTCCATCGAGGTTCTTTGGGATCCCAATGGGTCTGACGAGGCTGAAAAGTCAAGGCAGCCTGTGCTGGGTTCCGAGCAGAAGGCTGAGATGGCAGATGGTCTGTGCTTTACTGCGGAAGTGACAAGGGCCTGGGGAGCATCTGCAATAAGCCAGGACCTCCACCTGTACCCTAGGCTGCTGCTCAGGGCTAGGGATGAAGCAGAGTCTGTCTCCCCTCGTTGATCTTCCATACCTAGCGGTCCCCCGGGGTCAGAGTCTGTGCCATGCTCTGAGATGCTCAGAGTTGAGCAAAAAGGGAGAAAAGGAGAATTCCTTGTCACCCCTTGGCTTCTAAGTTCCTGCCCTAGTCTTTTCCCTGACAAGAAAGAGAGGGTCACAGACACCTGTCCGTCCACCTGCAAGGTATCAGGAGCTGGGAGGGTGCCCACAGGCTCGTGTGCTCTGGCTTTGGGGAGGAAGGGGACTCCCAGAGCAATCGGCCATGGACTGTGGCTCCCCAACGGGGGCGCGGAGTGAGGGTCCCTGTGAGGCACTCCCTCAGGGCTCAGAGCTGAAGAAGGAGCCAGAATTTTGCAAAGGAACTTGATAAGCAGATGCTGGAGAGGCAGAGGCCAAGGAGCAGTGAATCACAGAATCACAAAGCCAGGGGACTTCACTCTGAAGGCAGGGAGGAGCCCAGGGAGCTTCCCAAGCCAGGAACCCCAGTCTCAATGGCATTTAATAAGCCACTCAATACCCCAGGGTCCCCGGGCTAAACCCATGAAGGACAACAGCTGAGTGTGCCTTGTGGGGGAGCCTCCTGCCCCAGGCCTGTAGTCAGGGAAGGTTCACCTCGCCCCCTCCTGGGGTAGGGCAGCCACCCCTCTGATTTGCCCTGCCAACCCTGATGCCCTGACTGCTGGCGACCACAGGAAATGCTGCCCCAGCTCAGCACTTCCCTTTTCTGAAATCTGCCCCCAGCAGCCTGGTGGCCAGGGTAGGCAGACTTCCCGCTGCCCCCACCCGGGGCTCTTCCCACCGGTCACAAGTGGTTTGCTCCTGAGCTTCCCTGGGCAGAGGTGACCTTCTTGCCACAACCACAGATCAGTTACTTATCAGAACAGGAAAGATGGCACCAGAGATATGTCCTCACCCTGCCCAGGAGGGCCTGGCCTGCTCCAACGACCACACGCCGGTTCCCCACATCATACGGGGCCTGCTCACCACATCACACGGCTGTGTGCGGTTGGCACGTGCATGTGGGATGTGCTGGGGACAAACAGAGCAGGAGGTCTTGGGAGCAGGTAGGTTGGGATGTGTGATGCACCCTAGCTCATGGGCTCAGATGAGGCTCTGCAGCTGGGAGCATTTGAGAATCTGGTGGCCATTAGATCTAATGAGAATCATCTTTCCTACAAAGCCACTCTCAGGATGTGTTACTCCTGGGGCTCCTCTGTCTTCCTAACAGGGAATTTCTTGGGCTCAGGGCCTCAGGATGCTTCCCATCCCTCCTCCCACAGCAGACATAGGGATTCAGGAGCCACTACTGAGGAAGAGAAGACGCATCCCTGAGTAGCAGTACTATTGATGTTTGGGTTGGATAATTCTGTTGCTGGGGCTGTTCTGTGCTTTGTAGGGTACCTAACTGCATCCCTTGCCAGGATCCAGTATATGCTGATAACAATTTCCCACCCAATCATGGTGATCCCAAATGTCTCCAGACATTGCCATACCTTCAGAGGGCAACATTGTTCCAAGTCAAGCCCCACTGATCTAGGTGTACCACAAGACCCTGGCTCTCATGACTAAGAAGCTCCAAGTCTCATCTGGCCTGTTTTACAGTTTTGTACTGAAAGGTCCTGGGTGGAAGAGTCTAGCTAGAATCTGAGGTTCTTGTCTGAAGGTTCTGTACTATAAGACCTCTGTCTGAGTTCTGGGAATAACTGTCACACAGAGGTTGGAGCCAGGAGAAGGGGCCCTGTGAGATGGTGAATGGTAATGCTGGCTGGGAGTTTTCTCCAAGGGAAGATCAAGCAAATGTGTTGCAGGGCATAAATAGAGTCACCCTGGGGCCACAAGTTGCTCAGAGTGTGAGATCAGAAAAACCAGGAAAGGCTGAAGAACAGAGGCAGAACACGGGGGACAGGTTCTGGACCCCCTGAAGTGGTGAGCTGGAACTGATCCCCTTACCCTAAAACCCAAGGTTGGGAGGGCTTCCCTGTACAAAGAGGACTGGTAAAGATGCTTTCTATCCTCCTGGGACAATGTGGAAAAGGAGGTCACCTTTGAGAACTAAAACCATAGCGTCAAGAATGAATATGCATGGGGTTTGAATATTCATCAGATCTAGAACTCCAAATCCAAAAATTAACATTAAACCAGGTGCAGTAGTACACACATGTAGTGTTAACTATTCAGGAGATGGAGGCAGGAGAACCTACAAATTCAAGACCAGCCTGAGTAACTGTCTCAAAAAAATTAAAATTAGGGTGAATGTAGTGGTGCATACCTATAGTCCCAGCTACTCAGGAGGCTGAGGCAAGAGGATTACAAGTTCAAAATCAGTTTGGGCCACTTGCAAGACCCTGTCTCAAAACTTAAAAAAAGAATGTCTGGGATATTGCTCAGTGGTAAAATACCTCTGGATTCAATCCCCAGTACCAAAAAAAATTTAAAATTAACATGAAAATGAAATAGGGTAATGAAAAATACTGACTTCCAGCCACTTTAACTATACTCTTTCACAGCCCAGACAATTATCACAGGAAGAAACAAACCTTGATAAAGATGAGCTCACAATAAAAAGCAATTATGAAGTCAAGCATAGTGGCATATGTCTATAGTCCCAGCACTGGGAGGCTGAGGCAGAAGGAAGCCAAGTTTGACCCTAGCCCGAGAAACTTAGTGAGAGTCTATCTCAGAATAAAAAGCAGAACAAAACTGGAGATGTAGTTTAGTGTGAAGACCTTGGGATCAATATCTAGCACTGGGGGGAAAAACAGTAATTATGAATGATCCAAGAAAGCAAACCACTCTATCAACAGGAATCATCAGATCTAGAGACATGAGAAAAATTTGAAAAAGACTGACTAATAAGTATACTTAAAATTATTCAAAAGACAGAAAGAGGCACTCTAGGAGGCAGAGGCAAAATTCCAAGTCTGAGCTCAGCCTGGTAACTTAGTGAGACCCTGTCTCAAAATGAAAAATTTTAAAAGGGCTGGGGATATAGCTCAGTACAAAAACTCAGTTCAATCCCTAGTACAAGGAAGGGAGGCAGGGGGAGAGAGGGACAGAGACAGAGATAGAAACAGAGATAGAGAGATTATTTAAAACTTACAGATTTCAAAAGAAACCAAACAGTCTTTCAAAAATACCTTTACTGCAATATAAAATAGAAGCTCAGTAGATGGGTTTTATAGAAAATTAGTGGTGGCTGAAAGGAAAATTAGAGAAACAGAAAAGACATCTGAACAAATTTTGTGAAAGGTAACACAGAGATACAAAAACAAGGAAAAAAATGAGAGGCTAAGACTCTTAAAGATTAGCATAAGAAGGGCTAAGAAGGGGGCTGGGGATTTAGCTCAGCGGCAAAAGCGCCTGCCTGGCAAGCGCAAGATCGTGAGTTCGGTTCCCGGTACCGGAGAAAAACCAAAAAAAAAAAAAAAAAAAAAAAAAAAAAAAAAGAAGGGCTAAGAAGGACCAACATGCATAAAACAGGAGCTTCTAGTAGGTGAAAACAGGAAAAATTCTGATCATTGACAGATGTCAGGACTAGAAAATACGTCTGCACGTTGATGATGCACACTGAGTCCTAAGAAGGGTAAATTTAGAATAAATGCACGTCATGGTGAAACTAACCAACATTAAAGACAAAAATGCTATTGTTATGATTTACATCTGAAATATCCCCCAAAAACGCATGTGTTTAAAGCTCGGTCCCCAATGCTACAGTGTTCAGAGGTGGGGCTTTGGGAGATGATTGGATCTTGAAGGCTCTGGCATCGTGAATGGACTAATCTCTTGTTGCATTCGTAGCTTAATAAGCTACTGGTAGATGGCAGAAACTTTAGGAGGTGGGGCCCAGTTGGAGGAAATAGGTCCCCAGGGGCCATACCCCTGAAGGGTATGTTTTGCCTCAGGCCCCTTAACTTCTCTTTCCCAGCTTCCTGGATGCCAGGAGGGGAGCAGCTTTTTTCCACTAGGCCCTTTTGCCATCATGTTTCTGCCTTACCACAGTCCCAGAAACAACAAAACCAGGTGACCATGAACGTAAACCTCCGAAACCATGAGCCAGAATAAACCTTTCTTCCTTTTGAGTTGTCTTTCTCAGGTATTTTGTCACAGTGATGAAGAGTTGATTAATACATTTTAAAAGTACCAGGTAGAAATGAGCACCACAAAGGAATGACAATTAAACTGAAAACAGACCCCTCACCAGCGGTAGTTATCAAAGTATGGGCTAAAGGATAAGATCTTCTAGTTGCTGAAAAAAAGAATTTTCTTCCAAGAATCCCACATTCAACCAACCCATCATGAAATATAGAATTAGGATCTAAAGAAGTGCACTTTGTGCAGGGTCTTGGTGAGAAGAGGACACTGATGGCCTTTAGAACAAATCACTATTTGTAGGGCAGGTGGGGGAGTGGGTGTCTTCACTTGGCATGAGTATTTTAGACTAGAAAATGATGAAAACCAAAGTAAAAAACTAAGGTATGTTCCTGAGAAGAATGAGGTAAAGTGTCAGGAGAATCCCCACAGTCTAGTTCTACATGGTTGATCAAAAACTATGGTCCATGTTTAATTTTTTAAACTTATTACAGTAAAACATATCCTCTGTAAAATATTAATCCTCCGTAAAATATACCCTCCCACTTTGAACATACTTATCCCATCATTCTGGTCACTTTCTGAAGCAGTTCTGGAAGTATTATTTCATCAGTGTCTTTAGTTGTGCTGTCCTGAATCGATTCAAAATGCCGACCTTTTGTGCTCAGCTTGACTTTGAGAAAGAGCCGAAAGTTGCACGGTGCCAGACCCAGTGAATAACATCAGTGAGGGCACACTGTAACGTGTCTGTGAGCCTGCCTCTCCACTGAGTGGCACTCGGCAACAACATTCACTACATTCTTTGTCATACCTTGTAAAGACCCTCACAACATAGTACTTCTGAAAAGTGGCAAGAATGATGGGATAAGTGTGTTTGAAGCTGGGGGAAAATTTTGAAGGGGGTATATGGCAATGTATCTCTTTCTGTAATAAATCTTTCTAAATGTAAACATTCACCATATATTTTGATTACACCCAGTATATCTGGTTCTGACAAGGTCATAAGGGCGGGATCCAGGTCATGAGCAAACCCTTTAGTCCTGAAGCTGCTTTGGTTTCTGAGCACCGCCACTTGACCCTTCTTTACAAGGTACCCACATGTTACCTTCTTTATATCTCTTCCCTGTCCCTGACCCCTTCCCTGATGCACTTCTCTTTTAGGGCTTCTATTGTTGTTGTTCTCTAGATCCACAAGGTGACAGAGTAGCCTGGGAGAGAGGGTACAGGGCCACAGGCTGCACAACACCATGGCCAGCATCTCTAGCTAGAAATGCCCTCACTGAGCGTGGCTGGCCACTCAGGCTACTGTTTCTTCATGGGGAAGTTGGTACATATCTCATAGACCTCTAGCCCAGCCATGGCTGCTGGACGGTGAAGAGCAATATGACAAAGATAGTACTGGAATAGACAGAAACAATAGCAATAATAATAACTAGTAGAGATGTTTCTTGACTTACCATGGTGTTAAGTGTCTTGACAAGCCCACTCTATATTGACTATATCTGCCATGGTCTCGATGTGTTCCCCCAAAGTTCACACATTGGAAACTTAACCCCCAAATTCCTATGTTAATGGTATTTTGAGGTGGAACCTTTGAGAGATAATTAAGATTAGATAAAGTCATGAGGGTGAGGCCTCCATGATGGTATCAGTGGCTTTGTAGGAAGAGGAAGAGATACCTGAGCTGAAGGCTTGCTTTGTCTTGCCATGTTACAACACAGCAAGAAGGCCCTCACCGGCTGCAAAACAGAGAAGCCAGTGCCATGCTCTTGGACTTCCCTTCTCCAGAACTGTGAGCCAAATAAACTATGCTTTAAAAAGTATGCCACCACATACTTTAAAAAGTATGCCATCACATTTTATCACAGCAGCAGAAAATGGGTTAAGACAATACTGTATGCATTTAATACACCTAACTTGCCCAGGCATCATAGCTTAGCAACACAGTAGTCCCCAGCCAGAAGTCCCCAACTCAAAGACATGGACCAGTCCATGGCCTGTTAGGAATTAGGCTGCACAGCAGGAGGTGAGCAGCAGGTGACCTAGCAAAACTTCATCTGTATTTACAGCCACACCCCATCACTCACATTACCTCCTGAACTCCATCCCTTGTCAGGTCAGCAGAGGAACTAGAGTCCCATAGCAGCACAAACCTACTGGGAACTGTAGATGTGAGAGATCTAGGTTGTGTGCTCCTTTTGAGAACTTAATGCCTGACGATCTGAGGTGGAGCAGTGCAAGTAGTTGCAAATAAAAGTTCATACTAGCCGAGAAGTTTGACCATAATAAATCAATTGCTTGCAAACTCATATCAAGGTGCTATCAGTGAGTGGCAAGTGACAATTAAGCTGCATCTGGTGTCAGGCTTTCAAGTGACAAGTGAGTTGATGTACTTTAGTTGTTCAGCTGCGTCTGGTGGTAGGCATTAAGTCAGAATCCAACACTTATTTTAGTTCATGCACGGAACACCTATAGTTTTATTTACTACTTCTATCCATGCCTTTTTCCTGCATTGTGCACTTGTCTCATTCACAGTTTTAGGAGCCCATAACCCTAGCCAAAATGAGTAAAAAAACAAATGTCACCCGAGTGCTTCTTTGGAAAGGGGGAAAACCCAATGAAGACACAGCAGAAGGCTCTATGACTACCAACAAAAAGAAGCTGCATTTAAAAGAAAATACCAGGCTGGGGATGTAGCTCAGTGGCACAGTGCCTGCCTGGCAAGCGCAAGGTCCTGAGTTTGATTCCCGGTACAAAAAAGAAATACCAAGGTTCCTACTTGAATTATGGGTTCTTCGTAACAAGTGATTCACATTCTCCAAGTCTGCTTTGTATAATATGTGGCAACCAGCTATTCAATGAAGGTATAAAAACTTCAAAACCACTTTGCCACATGAAGACCAAGCACCCTACATTAAAAGAATAGACTGGAGTTTTTCAAAAGAAGAAGTGTGAACACAAAAAAAACAGAAGCAATTATTGAAGGCCACCACTTCATCAAACGAGTCTGCCCTGAGTGCATTATTCTCAGTGGCTAACTGCATTGCTAAAACAAAGCAGCTCTTTACTATTGGTGAAGAGCTGATCCTGTCTGCTTCTAAGGTTATTTTTCATGAACTTTTAGGAAAGGCCACAGTTCAAAATGTGGCAGAGGTTGCTTTTTCAGCTAGCACCATAGATGAATTGATGAAATAGCAGAAGATATTAAAGCACAATTGTTGGAGAAGATTAATGAGTCACCTTGGTACAAAATCCAGGTTGATGAGTCTACCATTGTTGACAACAAGGCAACAATGCTAGTTTCTGTGTGATATTTTCAGGAGAATGTGCACGGGGATGTATCATGTGCCCTTTTGTTGCCAACCAGCACTACAGTTGCAAAGCATTCAATTCTTTGACTGATGAGATATCAGGAAAACAGAATTGATCATTTTTGTTGGTTACACATGAGCAGAGTGATTGCCATGACTAGGTGCCTTTCTGGTTTCACTGCTTGGATCAGAGAAGTAGCCTCTAAATGTGAGTCTCTGCACTGTGTCATCCATAGAGAAATGCTGGCTAGCCAAAAAGAAATCTCACCAGAATTTAACAATATTCTGTAGGATGTGATTTAAATGACCGACCACATTAAAGTGCACGACCATAACTCGTATCTGTGTGTGCAGCTGTGTGAGGAGGAGAATGTAGGACACACACATCTCTTATGCTCAGAAGGGAAATGGCTTTCTCCAAGTAGACCACTGGTCAGTTTGTGCCACTCCAGAGCTTTGTTTTAGAAAAAGTCACCACTGGCTGCATATTTTAGGGACACAGAATGGGTTGCACAATGTGCTTACTCATGTGACAACCTGCCTGATGAACTCAATCTGTCACTTTAGGGAAGAGTAACAACTGTGTTCAAGTTGGTAGATAAAGTGGCTGCATTCAAAGCCAAACTGGAATTATGGGGGGAGTAAGCGAACAATGGGATTTTTAACATGTTTCAAACATTAGCAGAGACTTTGAAAGAGATGGATCCAGGACCTTCTTTCTCCCAGCAAGTAATGATCAGCTATCTCAGCCTTCAAAAGAGTTTGAATATTATTACTTCCCAATCACAAAAGACCCCTGAACTGGGAAGGGATTAACCCGTAATTCCTTTATGAATAAGCCAGGTGAATGACTTTGTGCTGGAAGAGGATCTGTTGCTTGAGATCACAAACAATTGTGGCCTTAAAAGAATGTTTGAGACAATGTCACATTTCCATACATCCTGGATTAAAGTCAAGGTGGAATATTCTAAAATTGCTACACAACACTGAAATACCTGCTTCCCTTTCCAAATCTTATCTTTGTGAAGCAGAGTTTTCTACAGTGACAGGAATCAAAATGAGATTATAGAGTGGACATAGGCCACATACTTCAGGTGTCACTGTTTCCCATCACCCCCAAATGGGACTGTCTAATTACAGGAAAACAAGCTATGGCTCCCACTGAGTCTGTGTTATGGTGAGTCGCATAATTATTTCGTTATACATTACAATGTAAAAATAGAAATAAAGTGTAATCAATGTAATGTGCTGAAATTGTCCAGAAACCATCACCCCAACCCCATGTCCATGGAAAAACTGTCTTTCCCCCAAACCAGTCCCCAGTGCCAAAGGAGACAGCTGCAGTACACTAGAGTCCTGGTTGTTTCCTCTTACAGTCACATGGTGGATCAGAGGCTGTGGCTTACTGCTGCTACTGCCCAGCGTCACAGGAGAGGCTCATACAGCATATCGCAAGCCTGAGAAAAGATCTAACTACTTTTTAATGTGGGGGAGGGTTACTGGGAATTGAACCCAGGGCACTTCTCACTGAGCTGCATACCCAGCCCTTTTTTTTTTTTTTTTTTTTTTTTAAATAATGTCTCACTAAGTCACTAAATTGTCCAGGCGAGGCTAGAACTTACAATCTTCCTGCCTCAGCCTCCCAGAGTGCTGAGATTACAGGCATGCTCTGCTCTACCCAGTTCCAATTTCAAAATATGGAGTATGGCTTCCACTGGCTGTGTGTCATTTTCATCCCATCATAAAATTAAAAAGTCCTAAGTCAAGCCATTGTAAATTGAGGACTATCTATACCTATTGATCGGGAACTCTGCAATGAACTCCCAAAAGGTTTCCAACCCTGTTACTCATCATCTGTACCCCACCCTGATGACGGAAGTACCCTAAGGAGAGAGGACATCCACAGCGCCCAGGTCAGGGCCTGCAGGCCAGGCAGCGGTGCTGGATCCTGGCCCTGCGCAGGTCTCAGGGGAAGATGTCCTGGGGCCAGACCCAGGAAAGGGTGAGGTAACAGGTTGGCGGCATGGAGTCCCAAAGTGCCCCAGAGTATTGGGCTTTCTTCCGCATCCAGTGGGAGCCAGGGAGGCTTGTGAGCCAGGGGAAAGCAGGTTGAGGTTTCAGGCTCCACACTGGAACTGTGAGAAAGCCAAGAGCGGAGGCAGCGGGCCACTCCAGTCAGCCTGGGTTTCCACGGCACCCACACAGCAAGGACACTGGAGAGGGTGCTCCCAGCAGGTAGCTTGAGCATGACTTTTGGGTCTTCTTCAGAAGGTCCAGCTGGAGAGGCCTGTGGCATTTCCCAAAGGCCAGGCACACGGTTCCTGGCAACCAGTAGCAGGTGACTAAGGCCCTTCCCAGGTGCAGCCGCCCCCACAACCGGGAAGAATGGCAGGCAGGCACCCGTCTGGTACTGAGGGCCACTTCCTAGTTTCATCCCATCCTGGCTGTGAGCGTGACTCCTGCCCGGACAGGCCGGCTCAACACCATTCAGGAGGGCCAGGGCTACAGGGCGGGGAACTGTGACTTGCAGTGGACCAGGACAAGAGCCAGGATCCAAGCAGAGCCCAGTTATGGCGTTGTGCTGTCTGCCAGACCAGGCATGAGGACCTTCTGCGAGAGGTGATCCTCACCCTCAGCACAGCCTGGGGCTGCATCCTTCCCTGGACCCTGCACCAGGCAGGGGCATCCTCTCACGAGTTCAGAGTCTTTTGCTTTCCTTGTCTCGGTCATTACTCCAGTGTCTTCTACCATTGCCATGGCTAACCCATCCCTGGGAGGGCAGCCTAGTGAGCAGTGGCTGACGCGAAAAGTTGTGTCTGTCACATGTGGCAGTGGCAAGTTAAGAGGGAAGATCACTGGTGGTGGTGACCTTGGCAGAAGGTACATGGCCCCTGAAGGGCTGTCTGAGCTGGGGCCCTTGCACCTGCTCCATCTTTTGCACTCCTGCTGCTGCCACTTGGGACGACCACCAGGAGGAGCAGCAGCATGGCCTCCAAGAAAAGCCCAGAGACAGTGAAAGCTGTCTCTTCCCCAGCCCACAGGGAGCCAGACTTTCTTCGGCTGCCCCAGCCCCTCCGACTGGGGCCTGGGGCACTATACTGCAGAAGAATCTGGCTCCAGGGTAAGATGTCAGTCCAAGACATTGGATCAGAAGTCTCCAGGCCTCTGATCTCCAAGACGGGCCTCTTGCCCCAGCCTGCTGCTCAATCAAAGAGAGACTCAAGGCTGGCCTTGCCCAAGGTCTAGGAAAGGCCTTCTGCATGGCTTGGGGAACATGATGGACCTTGGACCAGTCCTGGGGTGTTCTCTGGGGGCCAGGCCCCTTGTCCTGGACACAAGATGTGGGGAGCCCCCCATCCGAAGTCCTGTGGTCTAAGCCAGGAGGTCAGCAGAGTGGGGGCCTGCCAGCCACCCTAGAGAAGGGATAAGCAGGAGTCACAGAGGGCCTGCTCTGTACCTATCCAGGTCCTGGAGGGTAGACGGGGTACTTGGCCCTGGTGAAGATGAGAGGTCCTTGAAGCAGTCCCGAGGAGTTGACAGCCCCACTCTGAGGGATGTAGGAGTGAGGGGATTTCCTCCAGCCCTAGGTTTCAGCATCCAGCTCCCCACCCACAAAGTGTACCCTACCCCTCCCTCCCCAGTCTTCAAGTTCCCTTTGAATTTCTCCCCCAGGCTGAGCTCTCCTTGAGCTCCAGGCTCTGCCAAGTGCAGCTCTAGAACTTCTGCGATGGGGGAAGGGCCATGACCCCAGGGGCCCTGCTGGCTGACTGCTGGCTCCTGGAGGCTCCGGGAGGCTCCTGGCCACCAGTGGAGGCCGGACTTGGTCTGTGCATGCAGAGACAGTGTCAGAGGGAGAGGGTGTATTTGTTGTGTGAGATCTGAGGTTGCGGCAGTATGGTGTGTGTCTGCCTGTGTGGTGTGCAACATCTGTGTGCAGTGTCACTGTTGTGTGTATCTGTATATATTGTGTGATGTCCGTGGCTGAGGGTCATCAGGACCAGCAAGAGCCTGGGTTCCCCTGGACAGCCACCAAATCCTCAGGCACTCTGAGGGGAGCAGGGCAGGGCGGGCACACCTTAGGACCAGGGCTCTGGAGCTATCTGTTCCTCACCTTGTTCACTGTTGCCCCTCAACTACGGGGCTCAGCAAACCTGGGACACACGTCCCCTCTCTGGTGGCCAGGGAGGGCCATGGGCTAAGAAGCCTAGTCTAGACCCACCACAGCCAGGGTCCATGTTGCACAGTTCACCCTTACATCAAGATGTCCCACTGAGTGGCCTGGAGTCCCCAGCATTGACTCCAAGACCAGCTCCACATCCAGGGCCCACTATGTGAGTCACGTCCCTTCTCTGAGACTCGGTTCCTGGTCATTAGACCCGGCCCTGGGTAGGCCTGGATGGGGCATTGGCACAAGTCTCAGCCTACTGCAGGAACCCAGCCCTCTAGGCCAGACACCCCAGGCCAAGGGCATGGCCAAGGTCAGGCGTGGGGTGCGGGCCTGAGCATGGCAAGGTGTCACGGTGGCAGTTCTCCACCCTACCTAGCCTGGTACCTCCTGTCCCCTGAGAGTGTCCCAGGGGAGCTGCTAGGTAGGACCTGGGGTCCCTGTCATGGGTCAGCAGGAGGGAACATACCTAGGAGTCAAGGTCAAGGCTGATGAGGTCAGGGTAGAAGTGAGGACTCCAGCTCTGGGTTCAGGCCCACTTGGGCCTCATCCTGCTTGCCTCCTTCCCTGAGCCCTCTTCCTCATCCACTGTGTGTTCTCCATCAGGCGCCCTCACCTACATCTCCATCCTGGAGGTCAGCCCGTGCCAGCCCTTCCCTCTGTCCTTCCTCCTCCGGTTCTCTTCCTCCTCTCCTGGGAGGGAGATGTTTTTCACTGCTGAGTCTCTGGGACATCGTCCCTATCCCTACTGCGCTCCCCCATGGACCAGGACAGATTGCTTCTGGGCCCATGGTCTTTAGAACACCTCATGGTAGAGGGAAGGGAGTCTCCTCACAGGAGCAGGAGTGGAAGAAGACAGCGTCGTACAGTGCCTATTGCCCTAGCCAGACCCTCAGGAGGAAGCCTCAGGTCAGTGGTGTCCCCTGTGGAGCCCTGGACCCCCCAGGTTGCACCCAGGTGGCTCAGGAGGTGAGGGTCCCAGCACATCTATTAGAACCCCCTGGGGTTTCAGCAGGACAGTGAGTTAAATGTCCTGATTGGAACAGTGTGAGCAGGCAGGACAGGGGTGGCCAGAGACAGACTCCAGGGAACACACTGGGGCCTCCGAGTGGCCCCTCCCCCATTCCCAGCTGAGAGCTTCTGGGTCCCAGGTTGACCGGAGGACTTGTGACAGGAGAAGGCCCATTACAGGCAGAAGACAGTGTCTCCCCATCCCTCACAGGCCACAGTCTCTTGCCCTGGCCGTGGGACCGGCTATTCTCCCTTCCTGTTCTAGAGTGTGTCCTGGTCAGCCAGGACCACACTGAGGATGAGGATTTTGAGCCTCAGGGTCCCAGCCTGTGACACAGCAGCTTGGGATGATGGGATGCCTTTGTGGGCTGTGAAGGGAGGACAGGAAGGACAGTCACTTCCCTGACAGGTGGAGCCTCCGTCCCCAGAAGGGACCTCCAGATCCTTCATTCACAGCCTGCTTAGCATATTGAGCTCCAGAGCCCTGCCCCCTCCCCTGTCAGGAAGCAGCCTGCTCAAAGACCGCCCCCCTACCCAGACACTTCACGGGTAGCCATCCTGCTACACTGCAGCCCTGAGTCCGGAGGGAAGGAAAGAAGCCGGGTCCGTGGCGGCAGACAGCCACACTCTCACCCTTCCCCTTGACACCTGGGGTCACCCCTCACCCACCCCAGAGACCAGGGCAAGGATTGGTGGAAAGATCCATAGATTCAGGGGTCACAGTGTCTGGCCAGGCCAGAGGTCAGAGATTTGCTGACAACAGCCTGGGAAGCATTGATCTGGTGGGGGAGGTGACAGAACTCTGTCCCCTGCCAAGGGCTGTGGGCATGGGCCGGGGCTCAGCAACGGGACCCACCTGGAGAGCTCCTCCCATGGCCCCAGCTTCCTTGACAGCAGGGGGATGGATGGTACTTCCACAGGCGATATCACTGTCACCCCTGGGATGATGCTCAGGAGTGCCTGGGCCTGCCTGGCCAGAGGACAACAGCAACCATGAGGCCATGTCCTCCTGCCTCTGAGGCTTTCACAGGCAACTGAGGAACCGAGGGGTCAAGAGGCCCCAAGATCCGGTGTGGGGGGGGGACAGTGGCCAGGCTGAGGAGTCTTTAAGAGGACAGAAGGTGGGGTCTCGGCCGGCCTCCCAGGACACAGGTTACACAGCGTAGCAAATCTCGATGGTCTCTCAGACTCGCCTGCTCCAGGGATGACCTGGGGTCCTCCCGACACCTGACAGTGACCAAAGCACTCGGCCTGGCCCTCAGCCCAGCTCACTTCCACGGCATGCAGGAGCAGTTCCAGTGCCTCCGTCCAGAAAGCTACAGTGCATGAGCCTGGGGAAGCCTCCTGTCCCTGCCCCTGCCTGGAGCAGCTCCAGTCATGGCCAGCACTCCAGCTTCCCCTTTCTCCTCCTACACACATACACTGGCCAGGCCAGACAGGGGAGAAGCTGGCCTGGAAGGGAGCAGCTGCTGCGACTGGGGCAGGTGGGTGGGAAGAGGCCTGCTCCCCCAGCTGAACTCACCCGAGCAGACTGGTCCCAGAAGAGTTTCTCCATCCCTGCTCAGGCCTGCTGGGAGAGAGAGTGGACAGGTATATGAGGGCATGTGCGTACATATGTATTTTTGCACATGTGTGTATGTGTTTTTGCACTTGTGTAATCCATGTACTTCTTGTTGTATATGTTTGCGTGTGTACATTCTTTGCATATGCACATATTAGCAGTTGTATGCACTGAATATATATGTAAGCATGGTTGTATGTATGTGTGTTCATGTATACACACACGTTTATGTGCACATGTGGGTGCATGCCTATGTTTGCGTGTACTGGCATGCATTTGGCTCGAGTCTGGAGGCCAGAAGCTAGGCTGGACCCGCTTCCTGGCGCAGACTAGAGAGACACTGCAGCCGTCCCTTGGAATAGGTTGGCCAGGCCTTAGCCAGAAACCCTTACTAGTCCCTGCGGCCCTGGCCCTGGCAACTCTCCTGGAGCTGAGGGCTTCTGACAGGCACTGGCCAGCTGGCAGCGTGGCTAGAGGGCAGCTCTGTCCACTGGAAGGACATGTGGTGGCCCTGGCTCAAAGCAGACCCGGGCTGGAGGTCACTGGCACTGAGGCAGAGGCACGTGGGCTCACTTGGGTCTGGAGTGCTCCTTGATTTGGCCAGAGCCGGGCTGGGACATCCTTCTAGTGTGACTCCAGGGATGTCAAGTAGGACTTTACTAGCCCTTGCCATGCAATTAGGGACCCTGGAATGGAACTCTTCTCTACGATAAGAAGGAGCATAACTTTAATCTCTGGTTTTCAAACTGAGCTCCAAAGACCCTCCAGGGTCCCCCCAGGTCATTTCAGTGGCCCCTCAAAATTGAGGCTCATGGCTCCCCACCTTTGGCCTCAAAAAGGACATTGATTTTACAAATTGGGATTTTTAAAGACGTGTCTCCAAAAACGCTTTAAAATCTCCAGGCTGTTTTTTTGTTTTTTTTTTTTAACGTTTTAGCTCTCGGAGCTTGTTTATAAGTATATTTTGTCAGATCTTTTTTTCAGAATGATTATTTATTGCACCAATCATCGCCTAAAAAGTGTACAAATTGCTTTCAGGAAACTGGATAAGCCAAAAGCAGAGGGGAGATTTTTGTTTCTTTGGTTTTTATTTTGCTTTGCAGGACTGAGGATTGAACCCAGGGTTTTTGCACTTAGCTGTATCCTCACTCCCTTTTTTTTTTTTTAATTTTGCGATAGGGCCTCACTAAGCCATTAAGTTTCTGAGGCTGGACTTGAACTATCTTCATGTCTCCCTCTCATGTGCTGGGGTTACCGTCATGTGCGACCATGCCCAGCTGGAAGCTCTGATTTAAATACCTCTTAGAGACAGCAGAGGCACAAAGGAGAGACAGGGTGCCCCCCCAGAGCTGGGCAGCCTCCAGTAAAAGGCGGATCCCAGGGGAGGTGCTGCCCCGCTGCTCAGGCCTTGGCACGGGGGGCTTTAATAACACTGTACCTCTACTCAGTGGCCCACTGGCTCCTCCTCCAGATGGGGCAGGGCCCTGAAGGCCCATCTCTCCCCAAGACGTCACTTCCTGCCTTGGTTCCTCCACCTTGCCACGTCCCCAGCGCCTCCACCTCACGTGGGCTGGGCAGCAAGCACACTGCCTTCATCCCACCACCCGCAGCGTCTGCCGGAGATCACTAAGTGCAATTTGCTGGGCATCATGGGGTCACCAAGCAAAGCAAATGTGCCTGGACAGGGGCCCTGCCACACTGGCCCCCGCCTCCTGGCTCCCTGGGGGACCAGCCCAAGAAGAGTAGGACAAAACTGAGGACCTTAAAGGCAGACAGTTCTACTGGAGATGAGTGGGTGCTATGGCCCTCGTCCTGCCACGGTCAGGTGAGATCTAGAGGGACGGAGGCAGCCTTCTCCCATGCATCCCCATTCGTTCCTCCATTCATCCAAGCATTTATTGCTATGTACTCGCGGGATCACCTCTGTAAACAAGACACACCGTTCAGCTTACAGATTCATGTGGGTTGTGGGTGAGATGGGCAATAAAATAAGTCAGTAATGGGGCTGGGGATTTAACTCAGTGGCACAGCGCCTGCCTGGCAAGCACAAGGTTGTGAGTTCAATTCCCGGTACCAAAAGAAAAACAAAACAAAAACAAAAACAAGTTAGTAAAATATCTAGAATTTCAAATGATGATCAGAGAGAAAAGTAAGACAAAGAAGAGAGAGCACTGAGGTGGGGTGTGATGGGGGACCTGCATGGAATGGCAGGGGAAAACTTTCTGACAGTGACCTTTGACGAAGTCATCCTAGAACAACTGAGGAAATGAGCCCTAAAGATGTCTACAGGAAGAACATTCTGGGCAGGAGGAATAGCACATACAAAGGTCCTGAGGCAGGATTGTGTCTACTTAAAGAACAGCATGTTGGAATCACTCTCAGGGAGAGTGGCTGAGGAGGTGGGCACAGTTGTAGGGGCTGCACATAAGGTAATTACCATGGTAAGGTCTTTGGATTTACTCTAAGGGAATACAGAGACAATGCACAGACTCATAGCGTCTCAGGAGCAGGAAACCTGTCATCCTCCCTGTTTCCTACAGCCTGGCCAACCTTACCCCTGGACAAGAAGACGATAACTAGGCACCTGGGAATTGAGACAGCCCAGCCCTGCTGCCTGGGCATCCTCGGTCAGTCGGGGAAGGGTCCCTCTTGGAGTTTTAGCTGCTCCTCAGCACACAGGGATATCAAGGTTGGGTCTTCCTTTACCCTCAAGCCATTGCATCTTCTCACCAGGCACCAGCAGCCCCACATAGGACAGCCCTATGGCCAGCCAGAAGGGCCCGTGGAGAAGACAACACGGCTAAGGCCCTCTGCTTCCTCCTGCCTGCCGACTTCCTCCCTGCAGCCCCTCACACAGGCGCACAGTGAGGATCTGCTTGCGAAGCCGCAGCTCGGTGGGGACAGGGGTGTGAGGTGTGAGAGGGACCCTTCCCTCCTACGTCACCGAGACAGGCAGGCAGAGGAGGTCCAGCGCCAAGGCTCTGCCCAGAGGGTGCTGGCTGGAAGGGGCCCCCTGCAGCAGGGCGCCTGGACAGATGAGGAGCTGGGTGGGCAGAGGTGGTGATGGAGTGGCCTCCACAGAGAATGTGTCCTCCTGGTTGGTCAAGGCAATGACACCCGACCCGCTCTGCGCTGCTAGTGGCCTCTGACACCTTGACAGATTAGAAAGCACCCCCTACCTATGGGAGTGGGAGTACCTGGGTGATAAGGGCTTCTGCCCCTTCACCTGGGTGCCCTTTTTCTGTCCCACGGGCTCCTGGTGACACCTAGTGGCCAGAATTTCCAGTCACACTGTCGGTTCCCGTTCCCCAAACTGGCTTCTGGGGACGTCCCCGGAAGGCAAGGCCACCCCCTGCCACAGGTCTCCTCCCACGGCCCCGTTCTCACGCTCCCCCTCCCTGACGGGCTCTCGGGCACCTGCGCCCACACGCTCACAACTCTCACACCCTGTCGTGGTTCATCCCCCACACACACAGGGACAGAACTGCGTGGGGCCCTGGGGTGTCCTCAGGCCTCTAGACAGAGGGTCTTCTCCAGTGCCCACCAGGCCAACTGCAGCCCTCCAGCCAGCCAGCTCAGGGCCAGGTGGGCCTGCCCCGGGTGCCCCATGACCAGCTAACCACTCTGGAAGGAGGCCTAGGGAGGAGGCGCACTGCCCCAGACCCCTCCCCTCCCAAGCCAAGCCTCCCTGCTGCTAAAAGCAAACCTGGGCCAGAGCCAGGAGACCCAGGTTGAGAACCAGCAAAAGCCCAAGTAGGAAGGAGGTCACCAGCCTCACCAGACCAAGGAGGAGCCAGCTCAAGGCGAGGCCGGCATGGACCAGGGCCCATCTCCCGGCATGGCCAGCCCCAGGAGCTGCACATCCACGTGGGCCAAGAGCAGCCTCCTGCTGAGCCAGGGCCAGGCTGTCTGAGTCAGAGAGAGAGGAGCCCAAGGCACTGGGGGAAAGGCCTGGTAGGCGACAGTGGCCAGATCCCTGCCAACTGAGGCACGGGGCGTCAGGACCGGGACTGCACAGCGTTCCTGGGGGCCTGAAACCCTGGGTCCCGCTGGTCTTCAGGGGCGACTCTTGGGGTGACTGTTGGCTTTTCAGCTTTAGTTGTCACCAGGAGAGGAGGGTGATGGTTACTCGCTCCGTTTCTGAGGTGAAGGCTCTGAGGCCTGGCAGGAGCCCATAGGGGCAGGTACTTCGCCCCCCAGGCTTGGGGAATGAGCCCTGCGTGGGTGCCTCACTGATGTACACACAGCCCAGCCAGCTTAGAAGTGGCTTCATCCACTAGGGCATCTTCTCCCCGTGTGTCCCTACTTAGTCTCTGTCTCTGCATTATGCAGAGATGTCGCAGGAGATGGGCACCCACAGGGCAAGGCAAAGCAGGACAGGACAGGATGGGGCCTTTTCACGGGCTGGGCCAGTAGGCTGAGGAATGGTGAAGTAGAGGCAGCAGCAGCCTTTTCTGCTCCTACCCATGGCCCACGCCTGCTTGCCTGCCATGAACTTTGATCTGGGGTGAACAGCATGGGGAGAAGTAAAAGGAAGCGGCTATTCCTTGCCTCTGCTCAAGCGCCCATGTCCAGTGTCCCCGGGACCTCCCTTAGGAGCTCCACAGGGAGCTGGAGCGGAGGCTTGGATTCCCTTGGGGATCTACCTCCACAGGTAGGCATTAGCGCTCCCCTCTGCAGCCCGGCACCCTCAGCACTCTCGCTCAGCCCCAGCTCCCGTTTGAGTTGGAGCGGCTCTTTCCTGGTGGGCATTTTCAGATGGAGACAGTCCAGAGGCCACCTGCAGGACCTGGAGGAAGTGTCTGATAGGCAGCAGCATCCAGAATCCTTCCAAACGAGGCACAGGACATGTTTCCCCCAATTCCAGTTGGAGAAGGAACAGAAGCTTTGGGCAGGGAGCTGAGATTCCAGATGACTCACAAATCGATCCCCTCCAGCACTGTAACCCAGTCCACCTCCGCCCACAGCTGCTCCAGATCTGCCGCTTAGCAGGCACCCACTTCCTTCCATTTGGGGGAGGGGCACAGAAGCCCTCCAGGGAGGAAGGTGGAATTAACTGAGTCACGTCCTCAACTTTACTATCAATATTTATGGTGCCTTTTGGGGAGTCTCTGAGCCAGGACAGGGATGATACACAGAGGACAGTTCCTGGCTGGAGGAAGGGCTGGTATCAGTGGGGGGAGGGGAGGGCAGATGGGGAACATTTGATGTGTGCTGCCTCCAGGGGCCTAAGGAAGTCTAGGAGGTGGGCTTCCTGGAGGAGGCTGGGTGGAGGGAGACCTGGACTGAGAAAACGCCAACCAAATTTGCAGATGGAATTCCAGGATACCTTCAGGATAATTCCAGGAGGAAACAGAAAGCCCAGCGCACAGGAGGCAATGGGAACCATGGCAGGGATGACTCAGATGGCCCTGCGGGGACCAGGGAGGAAGCAGCTAAAACAAAGTGACTTGAGGGAGAAATGAGAAGAGTAAGGCTCCCCCTTGGGGGGAAGGGGCTTTGCTTCCCTCACTTCACCTACCTCCATCAGAGAATTGAATAGGTCAGGATCCTGCCACTGTGGTTGTGCTTCTCCCATGGGCTCCATTTTCTGTTACTATTACAAAATACCTGAGAGTGGTTGATTGATAAAGAATAGAGGTTTGCTTAGTTCACGGTTCTGGGGGCTAGGAAGTCCATTGCCAAGGTGCCAGCATCTGGGGAGAGATTTCTTGCTGTGCTCCAACATGGCAGAAGGCATTGCACGGTGAGATAGAGCAAGGAGGCAGAGAGCTTGCTGTTATAACAAAGCCACAGCTGGAATAACCCATCAATGCTTAATCCATGGGAAAATTACTTTCATCAGGACAGAGCCCTCATGACCCACTTACTGCCAAAGATCCTATCTCTCAAAGACCACTAAAGTAGGATCCAGGGGACTATTTCCAACACATGAGCTTTTTTGGAGGGCATAGTCAAGCCAGAGCAGGACGCTACAGGCATTGGATGGTAGGGGTTTGGGATCTGAGGGGCATCCCGCCCAGCAGCAATTTGTTCTGCATCCCACATGGGCTCCCAAAATTCCAGTGGCAATTATGTGGGTCAGTGATTTCCAAGTGTGGTCAATTTTTCCCCTCAGGAGACATTTAGCAAAAGCTGGAAATACTTGATTGTCACCACCTGAGGGGTGCTAACGGCACTTAGTAGACAGAGGCCAGAGATACTGCTAGACGTGCCTCAGTGCACAACAGTTATTCAGCCTAACATGTCCACAGTGATGAGGATGAGAAAGGCTGGGTGAGGGAAAACCCTACCGGTAATAGGGCCAGGAACTGAGTCAGTCAGCTTCCCATCACAGTAACAAAATACCTGAGAAAACCAGCTTAAAAGAAGGCAAGATTTATTTTGGCTCGTTTTTCAGAAGTTTCCATCCATTGTCCCCTGGTCCCATCCCTTTGGGCCTGTGGGGGACCATACATAGTAGTGGGAGCACACGGCAAGGAGGCCTGTTCACCTCATGGTGATCTGGAAGCAAATAGGGAGAGGACACTGGAGGACTCCTGACAGAAGGGGCAGCGTGTGATTGTGCTCATGGGAGGTGGGGATAGAGAAGAAACAGACAGACCTCCCTCTGGGTTCTTGCCTTTGAAACTACAGGAGGTGTCCCTGGGTAAGGTTTGAAGGAAGGCCCATGCTTGGATACTGCCGAAGAAACCCTCAGCTTGAGGGGAGCCGGGTAGCAGGGTCTGAGATCAGAAGCAGGGTAAAGGAGGGGACGGCAGGATGTGGAGACTACAGAACCAGGTGACATGGGCCCTCCCATCAGCAGCCTGGCCGGCCAGCTGAGGGATCCTCCCCTCTCATTCCTGCCTCCGCGGAACATGGCCTGAAAGACCACATGGTTGTCCTCGGGAAAGCCTTCGGACAGACCTGCCCCTGGTGGCTGCGCTGGGAGGCCCACTGTGACTCATAAGGTGACAAGATCCTGTTCAGACGCTCTAGAGTGGCCAGTTCAGCCCAGTCCACCTGGAGTGCTGGTGCTGTGTGCCCAGAGAGCAGTCCTCAGGGACCAGTGTCGGGGGGAGCGGGGGTTGCTTCAGGTGCTGAGGCTGTGTTTCCTCACACCCTGCTCAGGGCCCACAGCCCACATCTGGACAGGGATGAAGAAGGACCTGGTGGACCTCTATTTCTCCAGGGTGGCTCATCTCCTTCACCTGGGGAGAGGCAGGAAGGGTAGGTGGGGGGGACCTCAGAGTGCCCCATCATCAGACTCTCCACGTGGTCAGTCCTCACGGATGTTTCACACAGTCCTCAAGCCACCAGAGGACTGAGCACAGTCCCTGTGCATGGGACAACCTCCAGCTCCTGCCTGTCCAGACAAGGTTTCCTGCCTCAGTGACCCATGAACCAACATTTGCCTGAATCTCGTGCATATCCGAAGTACCACTTTATTAGCAGTAAGTACCTAGAATTTCCTTTCTTGCTTTATTTTTTTTCTTAGTTAATAAGGGTTGAACTCGGTCTGAACACTGAGCTGCATCCCCAGCCCGTTTTTAATTTCTTATTTTGAGACAGGATCTCACTAAATTGCCCACGCTGGCCTCGAACTTTCCATCTTCCTGACGCAGCCTCCCGGAATGCTAGGATTGCGGACGTATACCACCACGCCCAGCTAAATTCCCCCATTATTTTTTTTTACCCAGGCTTGAAAATTCTTGGTGCCTGGGAAGGGCCTGCTTTGGTGCTAGCCCCGCAGAGCCGGCTCTCCTCCAGGGGCAGCTCCCTCCCGCCCGCGCCTTTCTCATGCTCAAGGCCTTCCTGCCTGCTAGGCCGGTGGGGATCTGAGCCCACAGCGTGCAGAGCCCCTGCCCACTGGCCGCTGTAGGCCTTGCCAGGCGTCTCCTCTCCGCTGTGAGAAAGGCCCAGCCCATCAGATAAGGTCCTACCCACAGCCACTGTCACCGCAGGAGGCTCAATTGCCTCCCAGGTCCCTCCAGCCCTGCCTCAAGGCAGGTGTGCTGCACGGAATGAATTTCACTACGCGATCTTTCTGGTTTCACTATGAGTTTTTCGACCCACGTCAGCACCCACAGCCCAGGGCCCTCCCCTGCCCCTCTCAGGCCAGGAGGAAAACCTCCCCACTCCTCTGTAGCAGGACAGACCTGGATAGCCCTCAGCAAGGACTTCCCTGATTCTGGTGGCCCCAGAGAGTCTGGATCCTGGTGCCAGGGATCCTGGCTTACTCTCTTCAGGCCTTTCCCACATCTGGAGAACCTGGATTCTCCGACCTTCACAGGGGCAGGCCACTGGGGTCCAGCCCAGAAACCTCGGTTCTGTCTGAAAGGCAGGCTGCCCTCTGGTGGCCCGATTTGGAATGGCAAGTGCCCCTGATGGAAGTAACTGGCAGGGTGCTCGGGTCCAGGAGGCTGGCCCTGGAGAATTCAAGGCAGGTACCACCTGGAAAGAGAGAAGAGCTCAGTGCTGAAATAGAGGACCTAACTCCAACTTCTCGTGCTCCCTGCTGGTGACTCCGAGCTCCACAATACCGAGAGAAGTCTACACTGGTCCCAGCAGCTGGGAGCTGCTGGGAGGACATGGCGTAACACAGGTAGACAAGGAGTCCTGACTTCCTCCACAGGTAAACTCCTCTTCTATTTACTTCCCCTGGGGAGCAAGGGAGCAAGTTCAGGCAAACTGCCCTTCACAACAGCTGCGGGCAAGAGACCTTATGAACTGCCTCACAGAGAAGAACTAGGATTCCAGAAGTTAATATAGAGTTTATATTTAAATATTTTGTGGTGCTGGGGACTGAACCCAGGACCTTCACACAGACCTACATCCCCAGCTCTTTAATTTTTTTTCTTTTTTGAGACAGGTTCTCACTAAACTAGAACTTGAGATCTTCCTGCCTCAGCCTCCCAGAGTGCTGGGATTATAGGTATGCACCATCACATCTACCTACACCCAGTTTATAAATTAGTAGCTGAGCCGGGCACGGTGGTGCATGCCTGTAATCCCAGCACTCAGGAGGCTGAGGCAGGAGGATCATTGCGAGTTTGAGGTCAGCCTGGCCTACAAAGGGAGCTCAAGGCCAGCCTGAACTATATAGCGAGACACTGTCTCAAAAAAAAAAAAAAGACCAAAATAAATAAATAAGTTAGTAGCTGAGCTAGGACAAGGACCTGAATCTCTTGGTTGATGGCTCAGACACTTGGAGTCTTCACTGAGGACCAGTCCCATGCAGGGAGTAGGACCAGTTCTCTGCTTATGAGCGGCCCAGCAGGGAAAGGACACCAAGGTGGGCACAGAAGGAGCATGTTGTCCACTTTGGAGTCCAGAAGGCTTCCTGGAGAAGGTGATTCCCTGTCTGACCCATCAGGGACCAATGAGCTTAAAGGACTGAGGAGACACCCGCCATGGAAGCAGGATGAGCAAGATGAAGTGACCTAGAGCCCACTGCCCGTATGGAGCCGCAGTAGGGGACAGTAGCTTTCCAGAAAGTGCCTGCACTTGCCAGTTTGTGTCTGTATCCTGCTTTACTCCTGACTAATAGTGCCTCCTTTGATTTTTAAAAGCATCCCCCCTGGGGCCCTCACAGCAGCAGGGATTGGTCCTCATCCCACGGCGGCATTGGGCAGGGACAGCTTGGGGTGGGGAAGCGGAATCATTTTGCACTTTGGTCAGCCCTAGGGTGGGGAAGAAGCTGCTGCTGGCCTCAAGGAAATGCAGGGGTGGAGAGCGTGGGGTGGAGGAGTCCATGGCAAAGGCCCAGGTGGGGGCTGTCAGGGCCCTGAGCCTGGAGAGCAGGGTCCAAATCCCAGAGGTGCACTGGTACCTTGTGGCATCTAACAGCCCAAGGAGCATGAGAATGACACCTCTGGCCATGCTGGAAGCACCGCCGGACGTGGAGGTGGGCTACCCTGAGACCTGGCCAAGGTGGTCCCTGCCGTGAGCCCCCTGCCCGCAGGTCACCAACAGCATGGACAAAGGTTACTTTTAAATTGCAGTTTCATAAGACAGTTTTAAATTTTGGTAAGAATGGAAGAAAGGCAACTGTTGGAGGACAGGTGTGAGAAAAAGCTGGCCCAGGCCGAAAGATGCTGGAGGAAGAGAGGTGATTATGTGTGTGTTGGCTGGGGAGAGACAGAGACAGAACGTGATGGTGTGAGTGGTGTTTGAGGGAGAGAGAGAAAGAAAGAGAATCATATAGTCATAGCCTCTGCCCTGGGAAACCAGAGGAAGAGTTGACACTCTTACCAAAAGCAATGGCCCCAGACCACCAAGGAGAGGAAGAGCCAGGCAGGTGGAGGGCCTCCACAACTGTATTCCTCCATTTCCTGTTTCATGGGGAGGTGTGGGGAAGAGGTGTTAGATTGGTCCAGAAATCCCAGACTAGAAGAGTGGGGTAGAATGAGTGGGTGCCCAAGCTGGCCCTCCCTTAGTAGGTGTGTGCTCAGTGTCCCAGTTTTCAGCCTCCCCTGCCCTTGGGCAGTGGCATCAGGCCTGGCCTGGGGACACCATACCCCCAGGAGTGGCTGCACGGACAGGGAGCAAACAGGACTGGGTCATGAGCAGAAGCACATATGGTGCCCCATGTGTGGAGCCCCACTAATGCACCTGCCCCAGGCTGGATGTGGGCAGGGGGAACAGAGTGAAAAGGAAGGTAATTCAGGACAAAGGGCAGAGAAGGTGAGGAGAAAAGAACAGGATGTGGTTGGTTCCTGCAGAACTCATGTTGAAATTGGCTTAGCATGGTGGCCTCCGGGAGTGATCTGGCCCTTAGGACGTATTAAAGCCATTCTCACAGACCTGGGTTCATTCTCACAGGAGTAAGTTCTTGCTCTCGCCAGACTGGATTAGTTACCATGAGAGGGTTTGTTTTTGTTTTTGTTTTTTTATAACATGAGGCCCTCTGGTGCTCTCTCCCCTCTGTTTTCTATCTCATGTGTCTAGTTGTCCTCCTTCCCACCATGAATGAAAGCATCACGGGCCCTTGCCAGCACCATGCAATTGGGCCTCCAGAGCCATCCACCAAGATAGACTTTTTATAAATCACCTAGTCTCGGGTACTCTATGATAGCAACAGTAAACGGACTAAAACAGGGTACAGTCTCAGAGAACCAAGAGTAAGGGAAAATGGAGTGTGCAGGGAAGTCAAGAGAAGCAAGATGAGGGTGAGTTTCTGAGCTGGCCACTACTTGATACCAAGGGCATCCAGAATGTTAGATCTTGTGGGACCATCTCCCAAGAGGCTTTATGAGGAATGTGACTCATAATAATCCCTCTGGGATGGGGAAACGGAAGTGTATGTCCACTGGCTCCTGTCTTCCATTGTCAAAGGATAAACTCAAGTGTGTTAATATTCCTGCAATCCTGCTTACAGGTTATGGGCACCAGGTTGGTCTCTCATTATCTCATCCCTCGGGGTCAGTAGAGAAGCCCCAAGGGATGATGGGAGGAGCTGGTGGATTATATTTGATGTGGAAGAAAATGCAGTGAGACCAATGGACCTGAGATGGATAAACTAGAAGTGTCTACTTTAGAGTGGAGATGCAGGCCAGCGGGGGTTAGGAAAGACTGCCAAATGGTTTTCCAAGTTGGTAGTGTCAAGCGCATCCAACACTGCACAAGAATCCCAGGCAGCTCCACACCCTTGCCAATGTTGGGAGTTCAGTATTAAGCATTCCGGTGGCTGTGCCATGATGGTATCTCACTCTGGCTTTAATTTATATTTCCCTGATAACTAAGGAGGCTGAGTTTATCAACTACTGGAGAGCCTCTTTTGGGAAGCATACTATTTAAATTTTTTTCCTGGGCCAGGGATGTAGCTCAGTGGTATAAGTGCTTGCCTGGCAAGCCTGAGGTCATGAGTTCGATTCCTGGCACCAAAATAAATAAATAAATAAATAAATAAAATAAATTTTTTCCTGTTGATCTGATATACATTTTTACATACAAGTCATATTTTTTTATACTTTTAGACACAAGGCCTTGATCAGACATATACACTGAAGTCGTTTCTCTCACATGGCTTTTGAGTCACAGATGTTTCTAATTTTAATGTATTCCAAATTGTCACCCCTTTTACTGCTGATGCTTCCCCTGTCCTGTTTAAGAAAATGAATGTATTATCACCTCTTCATATTCTAGCAACTTTGCTGTTTCCCGTTTCACATGTAAATTCACCCGGAATTGTGCTATAGTTTGGACCGGGAGTGCCCCACCGCAATGGCACATATGTCCAAGGCCCAGCTTGGTGCTGTTACGAAGTAGTAAAACCTTTATGAGGTGGAGCCTAGTGTGAGGTCTTAGGTCATTGGTGTCAGGTCCTCAAGGACATGGTAGGAATGCAGCAGCCCCTACACCCATTTTTGCCTCCTGGCCACCATAAGGCAAGCAGCTTTGCTCTGCCATGCATCCCCCAACGTGACGCACTCACTGCCTCACCAAAGGCCAAAAGGCAATGGGGCCAATCATGGCCCAGAACTTTCAAAAGTAGGAGCTAAAATAAACCTTTTATTCTTCTAAGGTGATTGTCTGAGGTATTTGTTACAGTAGTGGAAAGCCAAAACAGGTTGATTTTAAGGTCTGGTGTAAGATGGGAGTGAGAACAAGCCTGCCCCCAATATGAATACTCTAACATACCATCATTTATTGAAAAGTCTGTCCTTTCTACACTGCTCTGCAATGTCAACTTCTTGGTAATAAACCCAGGACAAGTCTGCTTCAGCATTTCCTGTTTTGTTTCACTAGCAGATTTATTGTTGCACCAATACCACAATGTTTTCCTTAGTATAATATGAGTCCTCCTATCTGTTCAAATATCAGCTTGCTAAATTTCACCCCTTAACTCCCCCCTGCAAAATCCAAGTAAATAACAAAATTCTCTAGTACTTTGCGATTGTATCATCTGTTGATGGTTCTATAACTCAAGTTGGAGAAAACAGTTAAAATTCCAATCCATGAACATGGTATATCCCTCCATTCACTTATACCTTTAACAATTTCTTTCAGTGATGTGTTGTAGTTTCTGGGTAGAAATTGTATGTGTCACTAACTGGGCTTATTGTTAAGTATTTGATTTCTATCCTACTACAAATTTTATTTTCTAATGGTCGCTGGTATATAGAAATGCAATGAGTTTTTTTGAACTGAACTTGTATCCGGTGACTTTACTAAATGAACTTATTAATTTTATCTGCATATTTTTACTTTCTACATACCCAGTTATGTCATTTGTGAATAACAATCTTATATTGTCTTCCTTTCTATTTTTTTTTTGTTTTTGTTTTTCGTTTTTCTTCCGGTACCAGGAATTGAACTCACGACCTTGCGCTTGCCAGGCAGGCGCTTTGCTGCTGAGCTAAATCCCTAGCCCCATTGTCTTTTTATCTTATCTTATCTTATCTTTTAATTCTTTTTCTTGCTTTATTACACTGGCTAAAACCTCCAGGACAGTATTGGATGGAATTGATGAATACTAGCATTCTTTCTTACTTCTAATATCAGTGGGAAAACATTCAATATTTCACTTTTAAGCATAATATCTGCAAACTTTTTGAGTTTTTTGTTTTGTTTTCTATCTTGGATGTTTGTTTTTAGATAGAAACCTTTATCAGATAAAGGAAGTCCCCTTCTGTTTCAATATGTTAAGAGTTTTTGTTTAAATTCGGTGTGACTGTTTTTGTATCTACCAGGAAGCTCCCATAGTTTGCCTTTTTACTCAGTGTGGGGCATCATAGTGACTTTGGATGGTAAACCAGTCTTGCTAACTTTTTATTCCCATTGGAGGTTCCACTTTAATTCCACTAAAACGACCTCCTTCCTGAGCTAGGATCCTGGACAACCACACACAAACTCCACCCTGTGCAGAGCTGCTGCACCCCATTTCCTCAGCACAAACTCCACACTCCAGATTCATCCTTGAAGACCACAGGCTTCTGGCCTATGGAGCTCATGCCAGTGCCTGTACCACAGTACCCAGCCCCTGAGCACACTGCCTCTGGCTACACCGTCACCCAGCACCCCCAAGTGTTACACTGGCAAATGAGTGGTGAGTCACACTAGAAAAGGCCGAGGCTCCCCAGGTCCCTACCATCTTGAGGACCAAGCAGCTCCGGGCTAGGGCAGCTTCCCCACCCGACCTCGCGCGAGGCTCCTTTAAGAGAGTCGGCAGCTGAATGCGTCTCTGGGACGGGAAGCGCAGGTCGCCAAGAATGTCGGGCTCCGACGACAGGACCGGCGCATGGAGGATGAAACTTCTCCGGGTGGCCTCCCCCTGCATGCTCCCCCAGCACGTCCACCCTGGGTCCTCCCAATTCCACTCCTGAGCTCAGGTTCCCGCCCCGACTTCGAGGTTCTCTCCCCCGGCGAAGCGCCCCAGTCCCCCTCCCCGCCACGCGCCCATCTCTTTGCTCCGCCCCGGCCCGGGATTCCACCTCTGCCCCTCTCCCTAGCCCCGATCCGCCCCGCGTCTGTCGCACCCGGCCGGGCCCCAGCAAACCCAGAGGCCACGTTCGGGGGGAAGACCCGGCCTCATCCACATGCAGGGGACGGCGCGTCGCGGCGGCCGCCAGGAAGAGACAAAGGCTGTTCCGCCACCGGCCGCACCGTGCCAGCCTCACCCCGCCCGCCGTCCCGGTGGCCCTGATGCGGCCCCCCTCATCCGTCCCGCGGGTCTGGCCACACAGTCCAGGCGGCTTCTGGGAGGAGGCGGCCTCCACCCGATCTGCACAGCCCTCTTCTGGGGTCTCCCGGGCACTTGCACTACCCCGGCCACCTCGAGCTGGGCTGGGGCGCACAGGGCCTCTGCCAAAGTCCTAGTGTGCTGCTGGCTGTGATGCGGACCGCAGGGTCTGCGGACTGGACCTGAAACCAGACACAGGCCAGAGCCCGGGGCGGGGCGCTGGCGCGGGACGCCCTGCCCGAAACTCCTTCGAAACTCCTTCGTGGCGTTTGGTTCCCTGTAGGTGAGGATCAGGGACTACAGGTCTTCACCCGGGCCCTGCCGGCCCGCGCCCCCAGGCACACACCAGGCCTTTGATCACAGGTGCTTAAGGCCTCCAGATCAGCACCCGGCCCCGGCGGCCCACTCTCCTGCCTGCAGCTGCCTCTCACAAGCAGCCCTCTCCACTGGAGGCCGCGGAGGCATCAGAAAGTTTGTGGCAGTGGAGCATGGTGATCCACGCCTGTTATCTCAGCCACTGTAGCAGACTGAGGCAGGAGGATTGAAAGTTCTAGTCCAGTCTGGGTAACTTAGTGAGACCCTGTCTCAAAATTTGAAGGCAAAAAAAAAAAGGACCCAGGCATGTAGCTCAGTATTTAGGGTTTTAAAAAAGTTTGCATCCCTGGCCGGGATTTAAAGGTTTTTGGAAGTGCGGGCACACAGTGGGTACCCAATACCCGGACAACTGTTATTACTGACGCCTTCCTCGCCCTCCTTAAGGGCGGGAGCCCTTTTGCCTTTGAGTTCTATCCTCTCCCCACCCCACCCCCGCCCCCGCTCCCGCCCTGACTGGATGTAAGGAAGACAACTCAGTCTACGGGAGGGCCCTTCCCTCCCTCAACCGGGAAGTTCTTCCTAGGTCTCTCGTTTGCTCGAAGTCCTCTTGTCCTTTTGCAGACTAGGACTGGGGATAGGGGCGTCTCCTTTAAGGGCCATGGGGGAGGGGGTGCCGGCCGGGCCTCCTTCCGCCCCTCCCCGGCCCGCACTGCCCGGGGGCCTGGGGGTTTGGGCCTGGTGCCAGCGCATGCGCCCGTCTGTGGGCGCTGTCCGGTCTGCAAGCGCCGCAAGCGCACAGACAGACTGACCGATGGACGGACTGGCGGCTGGCCGGACAGACCGGGCAGCGCAGGGAGCGGGGACACGGCGGGATCGAGACATGACGGGCCACATCCAGCAGCCGAGCGGGCGCGGGAACCCCGGCCCTGCTCCCTCGCCTTCTCCGGGCCCTGGGCCAGGACCCGGTGCCTCAGAGCGGGTGGCACTCAAGAAGGAGATCGGGCTGGTGAGCGCCTGCACCATCATCATTGGTGAGCAAGGCCCGGGGCAGACGGGCAGACAGACGGACAGACGGACGGGCCCCCGGGTGGCAGGGTCAAAGGCTGAGAGCAAGGGGCGCCCCCTGTCCGGTGCTCCGGCTGTGTGCGACGGTGGGGCTGCGGGGACCGCAAGCACCTGCGCTGTGCGTCCTGGACCGCGCACTGACCCGCACGCTGACCCGCACGCTGACCCGCACGCTGACCAGCGCGCCGAGCCCGCGCTGGCTGCTCAGCTGCTGTGGTCCTAGCCGCGGGAATCATCTGCTCATTGGGGAGTTCTGGTCTGCTTCACCTCTGGATCCTCCTCCTTTACCTCCCTGTGGGACTTTGGCAAAGCACTTACCCTGTACCCCGTCTAGGAAATGGAAATATTGACGACAGTCCTGATGGTAGGGCAGGAACCTACCAAGTGCTGAGCTATGGGTGGGTCTGAATCCCTACTGTGTGCTGGCCTAGGTGCCATGCACTTCGAATGATCTGTTCTTGGAAAGCAGGCAGGACTATGGGTAGACTGGCAGGTGGAGCCTGTACAGAGGGGAAATGGATTCAGAGCCTGTGATCGTCCCTGGACGTGGCAGTAGGTCCAGGAGAGGGAGAATAGCCAGTAACTTGGTGGCAGCGGTGGGCGGGCCAAGCCTGCAGGAGGACTGGCTGCCCCCTGGCTGGGATATCAGCAGGCTGGGCTCTCAGATCCCAGCTTCCCCCTTGAGCAAGGGTCTGTGTGTCCAGCCTCCACCTAAGGGCTTCTGGGTAGGGAGGGAAATCAGGGGCAGATTTTTCTCCCTCTGTCCCAAGTCAGGAGTAGTGACTCTTGAGTAACTGGGCTAACCCAGACCAAGTTGCTCTGAACCCTCCTGGGAGTGACATTTTCTGTCCCTTGTGCCCAGAAGATGGGGTCCAGGGGGATGAATAACTGGGGTCATGGCTGTTCTATACCTTCTCCAGCTAGCAGGAGCTGCTTGTACACACACTATCACCTTCCCGCCCTCAGAACCCTGGACACGGAGAACACTGGGGGCTCCACAGAGCAGGGTCTCCACTTCCTCCGACTCTGCCCCATATCAGAAGCTCCTGGGCCAGAGCTACTGTCTGGGTCTCAGCCATGCTCTCCCTTTACACTGAGAGAGGCCCAGGAATCCAGCCCTGGATAGGTGGCTGCACTGTCTCCCCTCTTCCTCCCAGAATGGGCATCTCCCAGGAGCTGATCTGGCCCTTGGAGCTTCCAGGCCTGGATACCCTGCCTGGCTATTGCTGGAAGGAAGGGTTGGTTTGGGGCTCCTGTACCCTGCCTATACCCTCTCCAGGAGCTCACACATCATGAGTGGCCAGGGGCTCAAGAGACAGGCTGTGTCTGGACCTGGCTTCAGGCCAGCCAAGGGCAGGAGACACAGCTCTACCTAGGCTGCCTCAGTGAAGCCCAATATCCCTGAGCTGTGTCCTACCTTGTGTCTTCCCCACATCTCATTCACCTCAGGTCAGGCAGAGGCTGCCAGGGTTCCGGCCCTCTAGAAGAGGGCTCTGGTGGTGATGGGAAGGGAGGAGCCAGCTCCACCACCATGCTTCTTCTCCAGGACAGGTCCTGAAAGCATTTTCTCCTGCAGCCCAAATGTGTCCCATCAGCTCCTTCACCCTTCAGCTCATTCTTGCTTCACCACTTCCCCTTGGCCTCCAGACCTTGAAGTCTGAGCTACGGTGAAAGGCAATTTGGCCAACCAAGGATGGTGGATTTGGAAACAGAACCTAAATGACCTGACACCCAGCTCATGACCCTTAGTGCTAGTCCTATGAGCCCAGCCCGGGGAAGTTTGAAGGTTACAGCTGGCAGGAGGCTGAACTGGGCCGTGGACAAAGGACGAATCACCCTCATCTAGAATGTGACTGAAGCTGAGGGCCAGATGGTCCTGCCCTCCCCACCTGGTCCCCTCAGGGACTCACCCCTCTCCACCCACTGCTCTGGGGAACCACCATGCCCATCCCACCCAACTTCCACTCCTGATGAGCTCGCTTCCCTTCTGCCTTGGGAAACCTGGTCAAAAGCAACGTCTGCAAAGTGTCACAGTTTACCATTACAGATCTTGAGAACTTTACATCCAGCCCCATAATCTATCCTTGTTTGGTACCAGAATTTCTAAATAGATATTCCCAGAAGAGCCTATCAGTTGTCACTCATTATAACGTCTGCCCCCTCCCAGGCTGAGGAGGGAGGCTTTCAGGAATGGAGAGATAGGGAAAGGCTGGCTATAGGCAGGAGTGAGATTCCACCTAATCTGTGGTTAGGACAGTGCCTGCTGGAGTGCAAAGCTGCAGCAGACGAGGCCAGGCTGGAGGAAGGAGAGGCAGCTGGGGCAGGGCTGTGCAGGACAGCACCACCAGCTCTGCTTGCTCTGGAAAACACCTCTTATTGCCTTATGAAAACATATTCTTCCTCCCTTTGATTCTCATGTTCGCTCTGGAAGATGAGCGAACATTTGTGCACATTATGCAGATATACAACCCGAGGCTGGAAGTTTAGTGAAACTGCTGCAAGTGGTGGGCTTGGAATTCGGAACGAGATTTGGATTCAGCTCTCTGTATAGTGCCTTCCATATTGCTCTGATGCAGGGCATAACTGGGGCCAGACTCAGAACCTATGATGCGAGAAGGTTAGGGGTTGAGTTGGCAACTCAGTCAACCAGGGTAGGCTGGGATCCCCACTCCACTGTGAAGGTACACACAGATGAACAAGGAAGTCAGCATTCCCCAGTGGCTGGACACGTAGCCTCGCTCATCCTGACTTGGGGGCCTTGGCCAACTCCCTCACACAGTCCACAACCAAGGAAGGGACATGCCTAGGTCTGCAGAGTGGGCCTGCTGACCAGACTCGTCCTTCACCTCTCTGTGTAACTCAAGTCTCCAGCTTTACAGATGTTTGAAAGACTCAGGTGGTTCCTTTATGAGCCCTTCTTTCCAGGAGCCAATTGCTGCTCATCCAGCCTCAGCTAGGTCCCTGTCTGTGGCCTCCAGGGCTGGAGGTGGCTGGGCCGCTTGGAGAGGATGCGCCTCCATAGAACTCCAGCCCCTTCCCACGGGACCCGGAGGAGACATCTACACCAGAGCTTGTCCCATTTATATATGGAACTGAGGACCCTATGCTGCAACCTGCTTAGGACCAGGTGCCCTTGGGGCGCTGTGGGACACTACTGGAAGCCAGGATAGCCCAAGTTACCACGACAGGGACTTGACAGCCCTAGACACATTCATCGGCTTGACAGTGCTGAGCACGGATCTAGGTGCTGGTCATCCAACAGCGAACAAGACAGGCAACTCCCTCTCCCCTTAGAGCTGAGTCCCAGCACAGGAGCTGAATAGCAAACAGGATGAACAAGGCCAGTGTACAATCAACAGGTCGTGATGCCAGATAACGGGGCCAGAAGAAGGACCCAGAGTGCTGAGGATGGGGGCCTGTAGGTCGGAGATAAATCGGGGAAGGGATGAAGTTTGGCTTGTGTGGAGTTTTGCAAGGGGACTGCAAGGGAGAGCTCGTGCAAGGCTTTGATCAAAGGAGGGGCAAGACAGGACTTACTGTGCTTACTATGGAGAGGCTGAGTGGGCAGGGCTGAGCGTAGGAAGCCAGGTAGGAAGCCACCTGGACGCGAGGCAGTGATGGCTTGGGCCAGGGTAGCGGCAGGAGGTGCTGAGAGTGGTTCAGTCCCAAACACGTTTGGAATGTAGAGCCAGAGGATGTGTGACGAGCTGGATGTGGGCTGTGGGAGAAAGAGAGGGGTCCAGGGTGACACAGAGTCATGGCCTGAGCCTCTGGGAGCGTGGTTTGATGCTCACTGGTCTGGGAAGACTAGCAGAGCAGCTATCGGGAAAGAAGTAGTAGCGGGAATTCCATTTGAACACGTTAAGTTTCAAACGTTAAGGTTAAGCCTCTTTGCTGGGTAGTTATGATTTAGGTGGAGATGTCTATACTACAGATATAAATTTAGGAGTTACTAGCAGAAGCCTCTAAAGGAGAAAGAAAAGGAAAGATGCCTCAGGATAGAACCCCAGACACCCAACGTTAGAAGTCAGGCAAGAAAAGGCACCAGCAAAGAATTCCAAGGAGCCACCAGCAGGATAAGGGGGAGGCCAGGAGACGGAAGGAGGAGGGTCTGACCAACCTGCCACATGCCACATGAACCACAGAAGATGCAAGCTAGGCCTTGACTAGGGCTTGACTGTTGGATTCGGTACATGGTGCTCATGGCAACCACGACAGTACAGCCAGGGGATGGATATGGTGCAGGTCATGCGTGCTGGGCTGGGTGAGGTAGGTCTGAGTGAGCCAGGCAGAGAGGATGCCCCACTTCAGCTCAGTCCCTCTCTCCAGAGGAAAGTTAGTGAAGCGGGAGGTGCACACAGCCAGTTAGCCATTCCAGGCATGTCTTGAGTATCCCCACTCACCTTCCTGGGGTCCCACCAAGACCTTAGTGGGCACATCTAAGGGAGGTACCTTACACAGGCTTATTGAGGGGACATGAGGGCGTTTCTGTGCTTGGAGAAGGCCTGTCCAAGTCTTAGTAGGGTTCTAGTTGCTCATCCCAGGGTGTTGGGTTCCTAAGGAAATCAGGTCTACAAAGATGGATGGCCTAGAGGGTGTCCATGGTGGAAACATTAGTGCATTCCATAAGCACTTTCCATGGCCTCGGATGGTCCAGACAGGGCCAAAGCATGCCAGCAGCAGCTAAAGGAATCCTTTCCTGACCATCCTCCAAGTGCCACTGGAGGAGATTCCAAGGTGGGCGGTCAGGGAGAGCTTCCTGGGGTGGGGGTTGTTTCAGGGAGGCCAGGAGAGGCCCACTACAGTGGGGGACCCTGCGCAGACTGTGTCACAGACACAGCACAGTGTAACAGGGTGCATTGCCAAAGTCGGACTCAGGCCAGCTCTCTGCTGCCCCCTAGCCAAATAATCTCACCTGGTAAATGGGGAAACTGAGGCCCCGAAGGGCAGCGTTGGCCTGAGGTCACAGAACCAACTCCCAAATATGTTTCTGGGGATGGAGGGGTGCCAGTGTCCCAACTTGCCTGAACCTCCCTGACTCTCCCCAGAGGAGCAGGCACAGCCCCTGCACACATCACTGGCGGTGGCTCACTGGGCAGACTCGACCTCCATGATCCACCCCTGTGACCTCCATAGTCTGCTGCTGCCACCCAAAAATAGGTCAGTGTGCACCGCAGCAGGCATGGGGAACAATGGCCCTTTCTTCATTCCTCCGAGGAGCCGGGGTAAGCCCCATCAGGCCAAACATCTTAATGTGATAAAAGCCACCCAGTGAAGGCTCAAGGAAAAGGGGCGGGAGGTAGAGTCGCTGGAGGCCTACGAGTGGGGGAACTCATATCCTCACCTCGCTGGCCCCCTGGGACGACCTACAAGGACCAGACAACCTGTCCCATTGGGTGGACGGCAGTGTGGAGGCCTCAGGACCCAGGTCTGTCCTCAGCATCCTCCCTCCTTCCTCTTCTCCTCTGCCTCCGACCAACTCTCCCCCACCCAGGATCCCTGCAGAGTCCCACCCACATGGTGCCTAGAGCGGCATGCAGTGGACTATGATGAGATTCTTCTGCCACCTTTAAACACACACTGAGGACGGGTACTGGAGGTTGTGCAGGCCCAGAGGGAAAGGACTTGAGGACCTCCGGCACTGGCTAGCACCCGAGGTCCTTGGAGCCACATGGGGAGAAGTGCTGAATGGTAGCCGGAGACCACATGTCCAAAACAATAGGGGTGCTCCCTGCCCCCCAGAGCCCAGCATCCGGGTCTCGGCCATCTGGCACAGGGCTAGTGATACCCTCTTCAGACCCCAGTCTAGAAGACAGGGTGCCAGGTATGGCTTCCCCAAGGGCGATACCTGTGAGAACTCACCAGGCTGAGCTGTGTAGGGAGACGGCATCTTCACAGGGTGGGTGGCTTGGGGCCCTGGATGCCCCTAGCTCCAACATGTCCAGCTCCTTCCAAGGCCACCCAGCCCCCGCTGGCTTCCAACCTCACTGGCTTTTGGCAAATCCTGCTTCGCCAGGTCCTGAGAACTGCTGCCGGATGGAGCGAACTCAAAGGCCCTTTGGAAGCCCAACAGCCCACCCAGGCCCTGAGTCCCTTGTGGTAGATGCAGAAGGCAGCTCCTATCCCCGCTCCCCCCTCAGAAGTGGACTGAGGACAAAGCTCACCTCGGCGGGTTGGGGCACAGGACTTATTTCATCCTTATCTGGATGTATTTAGGGCTCCTGGGATGTGACCAGAAAGCCAAGTGACCATCCAGACTGAAAATCTGTGTCGACTGGGGGTGGGTAGCACCGTGGACAAGAAGTGAATGCAGATTGGCAGCCACAGTTGTGTCCTCGTCCAGCCCCGCCTGTGGCCTGGCAGGTGGAGTGGGCAGCCTCTGCTCTGATGGCCGTGTGACCTCCTCTCAGGGTACTGTCAGGTGGGGATGATTCTTGTCCTGGTCCCACCAGTGCTGGCTCTTTTGTCCACATAACTTGTGGGCCTGGGATGCCGTCCCCACCCCGCAGCAGACCCCAGTGAGAATCCCCTGTGCGGGCACCTGATTTGCTCGCCCAGAGGATGACAGCCGTGTAACCTAGTCACCACCCTGCTTTGCTGTAACTGCTGGAGAGCTCAAGGCTAAATGGTGCTAAGGGCCCTGCAGACCATGACTTGACCTCCTGGACATTTTCCATTGTTTTGGGGAGCAGAGGGGCGCGTTCCCTTCCCGCTCCCAGACACCTTGGGTCTACAGGGGCAACCCTTGACCCCCACCCTTCACGTTCTTAGAAGGATGAGTCTTTTCCCGGGAAATAGGACAGGCCTTCCAGAACTATAGCATGTTCCATGTGCGTGGAACTTCGGGAGCCTGCCACCTCTCCACTCCTCCTCACTGTCCTCCAACAGAAGAACTGAACAGAGCCTGGTGCCCTCACCTCACAGGCAAGAAAATAAGTCCTTCTTCTCAAGCTTAGATGCCACGTCGGGCAGTGGGCTTAGTTATCTATTAGTTTACTTAACAGATGCTTACTGAGGTGCTGCAGAGAGAACGCTGGGAAGTGAGGTGACTGCAGGCTGGTGGTCGTCGCCACCTGCTGGTGAGGTGCAGGCAGTATATGCAGAATCACCCAAAGGAAGTTGCCAGCCAGCCCACCTCGGGGACAGCTGTGAGTAAGCTCAGGGCTTCACACCTGTATCTCACTAGGCCCTCACAAGAAGCCCATTTTACACACAGGGTTGGAGCGGTAAGCAGGAGCAGGCCCCAGGCCTCTGAGCCCAGCCGGAATTTCACGTTGTGCAAGTGGGAGCATCCCAAGGAGAGCGGCAGTCTGTCCAGACTCCCGGCTGGCTGGAGTCTCTGCCAGGCTGCCATTGCCTACCTGGCCCCTGTGACAACATCCAGCCCTAAACGTGCACTAATCTCTTTCACTAACTTCGCATGCCCAGGACTCGAGACTAGGAAACAAGGTCTCTTTAGAGCCTCTGTCCACAGCCTGGGTTCCAGGTGAGAGGAAGGCTGCCTGGCAGGGAATGGAGAGACAGAAGACGAAGAAATCAAGTGCAGAGCAGGGCTGTGACCTGGGCAGAGGAGTCCACGCAGGGTGGATCAAGGAGGGTTCTATGGAGGAGGTGCTACTCCCCAAGCCACCCTACGAGTCCAGACTCTGGCCATAGGAGAGTGGCAGGCGGGAGAGCAGTCAAGGTCTCACTTTAAGAGGCCAGCTCTGGCCAGCAGCTTGCAGGGAGGACAGGCGGCTGCGGGCTGACAAGACTGGGGCCCTTGAGCCCGGGCAACATGGTGATGCACAGGAGTGGCCACGCTCTGCCGTGGTCCAGGTGGCTGCACCACCACCACCACACCTTGCTGGCTCCACCTCACACTGGGGAGGAGAAAGATCAGAGGAACTCGAACCCACTTCTAGCAGGAGAGCCTGGTTGGCTGACAAGCTGCCATTTCCCATGCCAGGCCTGATGATGGGGCTGACGGTGAACCCAGAACGGGCCTTGCCAGGTGTGAGGAGCACAGTGGCAGCCACACACCCTCTGCTCCCCCAGAAAGTGCCCAGGCTTCCTTCCTCACGGCAGCATCCAAGCCCCCCAGAGAAGGCTGGGCTGCCGCAGAGGACATCAGGCCTGATGCCTCCCATCTCTCCCTTGCAGGGAACATCATTGGCTCGGGTATCTTCATCTCACCCAAGGGTGTCCTGGAGCACTCAGGCTCCGTGGGTCTGGCCCTCTTCGTCTGGGTCCTGGGTGGGGGCGTGACAGCTCTGGGCTCCCTCTGCTATGCAGAGCTGGGAGTCGCCATCCCCAAGTCCGGCGGGGACTACGCCTACGTCACAGAGATCTTCGGGGGCCTGGCTGGGTGAGTGTGGGGCTCTGGCGGGGCAGGGGACAATTCCTCCCAAACAGGATGGCTATTGAGCAGTGAGCCTCAGTTTCCTCTTCTGCTTCCTTCATCATGGGGAAGTCAGGAGAGTGAGTGGAGAGAAGGGGGTGGGGTGCCCAACAGGCCAAGGTCAGGGGCCCCAGTGCCTGTCCCACTCTACCTATACCTGCTAGCTCTTCAACCTCTCTGTGTTACCTTTAAAAGAGCTCTTTTAAGCCCCTTGCCCACCTGGGTGCTTATGAAGGAGGGAGGCTTTTACTCTCTGAAGCCAATAGACAAGCTAGTACCTAGGTAAGGAGAACCTGACTTGTAGTAAACCCAACTGCCGCATGAGCAGGGGGAGAGGATGAGGCCCGTGCCAGAGGACCCCTTTACACAGCTCCCTGGCATTCTATTTTTTTAAGTTTAAATCAATTTCTTTCATTTATTTATTTTTATTAGTACATGTTTGCCATACGTAATGATACACTCATCATAGGGATTTTTTTTTTTTTTTTTTTTTTTTGAGACAGGGTCTCTCTATGCAGCTCAGGCTGGCCTTGAGCTCACTGTGTAGCACAGGCTGGTCTCGAACTCACAACAATCCTCCTGCCTCAGCCTCTTGAGTGCTGGGATTGTAGGCATGCGCCACCACGCCTGGCTAACGTAGGGAATTTGTACCTGTACATGACGTCTTAATTCTTTTCTTTCCATTCCCCTTCCTTCCCTTCAACTCTTTTTCCTATCCCCATTTACAAAAGCTTTGTTTCCATGTTTTCCCTTCCAATTTCTTTTTCTCTAATCCTTTTTCCCTTCCTTCCCCCTCTCTCTCTCCCCTTGTTCTCCTTCCCATTTTAACATAGCATTCTTAATTTACCCATGAACACTTGCTGGGCACGCACTTTGGGCTAAGGACTAGGGATGCCATGATAAAAAGATCTGTCTTTGTCCAAATGCTACTCATAGAGCAGAGAGAAACAGCTCCTCAAACAGGATGCAACCTAGCAGATCCTTGCTTTGAGGACACATACCAGAGGCAGCAGCCACACAGCAGAGAACCAGGTGCCCGTTGTCCCGGGAAGGCTCCCACAAAAAGTGTGTTTGCACCAAGCCTTGCAAAAAGGATAAGATTTTCCTCCCAGGCTGATGGGAGCAGGGACAGAGGGCGTGCTGGTTGAGGCCAGCATAGTCTACCTGTTGTGGTCACGTTCACGGCAGGCAGCAGGGCTTGGAGGAGACAGGAGATTGATATTCTTACTCAACATGAGTCTTGTCAAGGGCCTCAGTGGTACAGGCAGATTCCAGAATCACTCAGGAACTTCGGGACGTGGCAGCCAGCATGGGATGAGGGTTAGGTGGGTACAGTGGGGGGAGGACACAGCTTCTGGCCCATCTCAGAGGCCCCATAGTTGGTGCACCTGGGATGGGCAGGAGGAGACCTTGGGTAGGGATTCTGATGTTTGCAGGGTCTGCGGCATGTCTGGAGCAGTGCTTGGTGAGGGCTTGGGTGGAATGTCTGGAGTGCAGAGGAAAGGTCCAGGCTGAAGTGCACAGAATTGGTTCTGAGGGACTTGGACCAAGGACCCTAAACTGGGCAGCTCTGTGTGTGGGTCCATAGCTGCTCACCTCGGAGGAGAGGCTGGGTCTCTGGGAAGCAGAACAATCGCGCTGTGGGTCTGGAAAGGATGCTTGGGGAGAAGGTGAGAGAGAACAAGTATCTACCCCATGGGCATCCACAAAGAAGGAAGATTTTTGAGCCAGAAACCAAGGGGTTGGGGATGCGGTACAAATAAAGGGTAAAGGACGTGGCTGCCGTGCAAACCTTGAGGATCAACGGGAACCCAGTGGAGTCAGTGACCCAGAAACTGCTGGTGTCCCTAATGCAATTCCCATCCTCAATGGCGGACCAGGAGCTAGGACCACTCTGAGGATAGAACCTCCCTGAGGACAGACCCTGGGGCCAGCACAGAGCTCCCAGTCCCATGGGTTCCCTGCATAGTTGAGGTTCTGGTACATAGGGCATGAATCGTGCCCCTCCCATAGCCAGGGCCTTTTGCAAGGTCCACTGTGCATGCCAAAAGACTCCCTCCCTTTGGAGCAACTGCTCAGAATCAACCATGTTCAGCCACAAGGCTCTGCTGGGAGCCATGGCTGAAACCGCGACTACAGGTCCAAGACAGGGACTACAGGTCTCTGGTTCTGGATACAGCCCATGGTCAAGGGGTGTAGGCGCTCATTTGGGAAGGTGTTTTGGTCCCCACATCCTTCCTAATGCCTGCCCAAGGTCATCTGTGCCTCCCTGGCCTTGAGGGCCAGTCCCAGCACAGCCCAGCTCCCCATACCCGGGCCGGGCACTGGGAGGGCTGGGAATGCCTGTACCACTCTGGTCCTTGCTCCTTCCAGATTTCTACTGCTCTGGAGTGCTGTGCTTATCATGTACCCCACCAGCCTGGCCGTCATCTCCATGACCTTCTCCAACTATGTGCTGCAGCCTGTGTTTCCCAACTGCATCCCCCCTGCCACAGCCTCCCGAGTGCTCTCCATGGCCTGTCTGAGTGAGTCCCCAGGAGGCCCCTGGCTGGACCTCTGTCCCCAGAGCAGCCAACTGCCCCACCCCACCCTGCTCTCAGCCCTGGGTGCAGGGACAGTGGGGCGGGACCCCTCAGCCGCCCACCCCCTACTACATCGGTCTCAGGACCTGGGTTCCCACATGCAGGCTGTTACAGGAGCTGTCCTTCTCTTGCCACCTGGGCTGGACCTCACTGTGGCCCATGGTGAGGGTCTCAGCCTCAGGCGCTCTTCCCTCCCCAGTGCTCCTGACGTGGGTCAACAGCTCCAGTGTGCGCTGGGCCACACGCATCCAGGACATCTTCACAGGCGGGAAGCTGCTGGCCCTGTCGATCATCATTGGTGTCGGCTTTGTTCAGATCTTCCAAGGTAGGGCCAGGGTGGGAGTGTGAGCAGGGCTGGCAAGACCGTACTAATCCCTGATGTCTGGACCTCCAGGACACTTTGAGGAGCTGAGACCCAGCAGTGCCTTTGCCTTCTGGATGACACCCTCTGTGGGTCACCTGGCCTTGGCCTTCCTCCAGGGCTCCTTTGCCTTCAGTGGCTGGAACTTCCTCAACTACGTCACTGAGGAGCTGGTGGACCCTCGAAAGTGAGTGGGCCCCCAGCCAGTTACTGGGAAGGGGAGGGCCCCCTGGTGGGAGAAGCAGCCTGTCTGCACAGACGAGGGTCACCTGTGACTCACACCGGGCCTCAGCAGGCCTCGCTTGCTGCCAGTTGGAATGGCCCTGGACAGGAATGGGAATGCTGGTATGCAAGCCTGGCCTTGGTCTGGGTGGCTGTAGATGCATCAGAGCCCCTTGCTGGACCTCAGAAAGCCTGAGTATTATTATCCTTCTATAAATAGATCTAGTGATTTGCATTTGGCCCAAAATTACACATATGTACACAACATGGTCCCTACAGCTGAAGCCAGTGACTGCATCTGATGTTCAGCCAGGGGTCTGGACAGGGAACTATTGTAGCCAAGTGGGCTGAATGGATGGGAAGTCCCAGGGGAGACCCCAGGCCTGCAGGCTGGTCTCTATGGACACTTGGGGGATTTTCCAGTCTGCTTTTGGCTTTACATAGTTTTTGTTTCATGTAGACATTCATTAGATCTTCCTTTCAGGATACAGTGTTCCCCCCTCCCGCAGCTGCCCTTCCTTCTGCCAGCCTGTGCTCAGGTGGGAGTGGGGGAAAAGTAGGGAACAGTGCCCCCGTGTCCTGAGCAGCAACGCTGCCGCCTTTGCTGCCCCAGCACCCCTAGATGGAGGCCAGCGCAGGAAATAGACTCAAAGCTGCCCCTGTTGCTGGGTGCCCTGGTCCCTCCCCAGGTCCCATCCCTCCCACGAAGGGCTGACATTGACGGCCTCTGACTGTCCCCAGGAACCTACCTCGTGCCATCTTCATCTCTATCCCCCTGGTGACCTTTGTGTATACGTTCACCAATGTCGCCTACTTCACAGCCATGTCCCCCCAAGAGCTGCTGGCCTCCAATGCAGTGGCTGTGGTGAGTGGGGACCCCTACCCAGTCCCCAGCCCCTGCCCTGACGCCCATGCCAGCCTCACCCTCAGCCTTTCTTCTATGCTCACTCAGACCTTCGGGGAGAAGCTGCTGGGCTACTTTTCATGGGTCATGCCTGTCTCCGTGGCACTTTCCACATTTGGAGGGATCAATGGCTACCTGTTCACCTCCTCCAGGTGACTGGGCTGGGAAAGGGTGGTGTGGTGCAGCCAGGCCGGTGCCCTGGTGTGTGAAAGCTGTGCTGAGGACCACGGGAAGGGAAAAGCTGGGTTGATGAACCTGCTAGTAACAAAGCTTTGATCCCAATGCTAAGGTAAAGAAAGGACGAGGGAGGCTAGGGGGAGGGAATAACTGTCCAATAGGGCTGCCAGGGCCTGAAGCAGGTCAGTCAGTGGTGACAGCTCAAGAGAGAGATCAGGCCCAGAGCTGAGATCAGGGATCTAGCTGGCAGAAAGGCTCGTGGCCCCTACTGGCATCTATCTCTGTCCCTACCCTCAGGCTGTGTTTCTCTGGAGCCCGAGAGGGGCACCTGCCCAGCCTGCTGGCCATGATCCATGTCAAACACTGCACCCCTATCCCTGCCCTCCTCGTCTGTGTAAGTTGGTGGGGGCTAAGCAGGACATGGATCCAGGGTCACTCAGTAATGTAAGCGCATTCTGGATAATGACAGGGATGAGTCCCCGGCTGTGATGGGCAGCATGCAGAGGGAGGGGGGCGGCTGGGACCCACCTGACCTCCCGGTGTGAGGCCAGCTGTCAGCCCCAGGTCCTCTCCCAGTGTGGGGCTACGGCGGTCATCATGCTTGTGGGAGACACATACACACTCATCAACTACGTGTCCTTCATCAACTACCTCTGCTACGGCGTCACCATCCTGGGCCTGCTGGTGCTGCGCTGGAGGCGGCCAGCGCTCCATAGACCCATCAAGGTGAGGTCCTGGGCAAACAGGTTGGCTAATGCACCCACCCCCTGCTTCATCTATGCCAAGCACCAGGGACGGGGGCAGATGACAACAGTGACAATGATGGCAGCTTTTGCAGAGTGCTGGGTTTTATATACACTGACATACTCACTTCTCCCCACAACTTCATGAGGACAGCCCCTGTCTAGAATTAAGGACAATTCCCATCTAAGTTAGGGAAAATGAGGCCAAGGCACTTGTTCAAGGTCACACAGGCTGCCAGTGACAGAGCCAGCATTTCAGATCGCACAGGAAATCAGAAGGCCATAAACCGAGCCCAGCCTAAGCAACTTAATGATTTAGCGAGACCCTGTCTCTGAGTAAAAAATAAAAAAGGGCCGGGATGTAGCTCAGTACAAAGGGCCTGAGTTCAATCCTCAGTACTAGAAACACAAAAAATCTTCTATGTGCATATAAACCCTTAAGTGGAGAAGTGCTCAGTGCCAGAGACGTGAAACACCAAAAAATACCTGACCTGCAGTCGAGCGCAAGCACGTCTGCATACAGCTGCCTTGTGCGGCTCAGAGCTGCTGAAACTGACAGACCCTGGACAGGTCTGCCAACCAGTCAGCCCATGAACTAACCTCCAGCATACCCAGCAGCTGCCAGAAGGGGGGCCTCGGCAGGCCCCAGCTCCCGGAAAAGGGAGGAACTCCTCAGACCCTTGAGGGTGGGACAGGGCAGGAGAGCTGGGGACCCTGCACCATCGCTCTCCCATCCACCCTCGCTCAGGTGAACCTCCTCATCCCCGTGGCGTACTTGGTGTTTTGGGCATTCCTGCTGGTCTTCAGCTTCATCTCGGAGCCCATGGTCTGTGGGGTCGGCATCATCATCATCCTGACAGGGGTGCCCATTTTCTTCCTGGGGGTGTTCTGGAGAAGCAAACCAAAGTGTGTGCACCGACTCACAGGTGAGCTGGGTGGCCTTGCTGAGGTGCCCAGGGCTTCAGGGGGAGCCCACTTAGGGGGTTGCCCCAGCAGCAGCAGCACCAGGGTGGGTAATGCAGAGCCCAGTCATTTCCACACATCTCCCCAAGATGTGGCCACAGCCCACCTGCAGAGGGAGCAACTCCCTGAAGCCCCCTGCCCAGGGGTGGTACCTGGAGGTGGGTTCTGTCCCCGGGGATCAGGCCCCAAGGTCTACCTGTCCGTCTGTCTGTCTGTCCTCAGAGTCCATGACACGCTGGGGCCAGAAGCTGTGTTTCGTGGTTTATCCTCAGGGCTCCCCCGAGGAGGAGGAAAATGGCCCCTGCCAGCCCTCCCCACTGCCCGCAATGGACAAGTCCTTGAAGTCACAGTGAGATGTTTGTAGACACCGAAGCAGCTGTTTCTGTTTACATGTTGTTTATTGAGGAGGTGTTTTGCAAAAACTTTTTTTTTCTGGAAGAAAGAGATAGGACTCTTAGAGGCCTGTCCTAAGGAAGCCCTGGTGATGTGGACACGGCTTCCTGTCTTAGCGCTGCCCTGCTAGCTTTTTCTGAAAAGGCCTATGAATAAACAGGGCTGGTTGTTTGCTTGTGCTCAGGGGAGTCCCTGGTGGACCCGGATCGGGGCAGGTGGCGGCATACTCCAGTGGGGGGCGCATGTGTTACTAGCTGAGAAAGTGCCATAGCCGAGGAGGCCCTCAGCATTGCGAGGCTTTGCCTCTTAAAGCAGAGCTGGCTCCACGGGGCCCTAAGCTACCCTGCCCCAAAGGGACAGTGGAGATGAGGAAGCAGCTCCTCGCCCAGATCTGTTCATGCCAACCTAGCCTCAGCTCCCTAGGAGAGTCCAGGGATTCCTGGCCAGGATTTTCATTCTTCCCTGAAATGACCACAGAGGAAATGTCACAACTTCAAAGTCTGCCGCCTCTCCCTGGTCTACAGTGGGGAAACTGAGACCCTAAGGCAGGGTAGGATGGGTCTGGCCTCGGATGGTTGCAGCCCTGGCCTCTATCTCCTGTGAAAGCACAGAACAGCATATCCTGGGGTCTTCTAACCCACACCCTCATTTCCAGCCACAGTGCCTGGAAGACTGACCCTGCAGCCAGAGGGCAAAGGGCACCAGTCTGGCCAGGCCCATGCTGCCACCACAGGCATGAGGATGGGCAGAAGCCTTTTAGCCCAGCTCCTCAGGGCCCTGCTGGGGAGGATGGAAGGAGGGTTCAGTGTGGACAGAGCACTCCCCACGGCCAAGGCCCAACGCTCCCCAGGCCCCCTTGCCTCCTCACTATAGCTCCTGGCACAGGCAGGGAGGGGTGAGGCAGCTGGTGCCACCATGGGGTGAATGAAGCAAGAAGCCACACAAAACACTCCACGCAGCCCTGTCCTCCCCACCCACTTTCCTGGAAATAGACTCCCACACTGGAGCTGGAGAGGGCTTAGGAGTAAAACCCCAAGATGTTTGTGTACAGGGGGACCCAAAGACGTGCTCATCACTCCAGTCAGCCCCCTGCATGCCCCGCCGGCCATGTGCACCCAGGGGTGCGGTATGCTGATACCGCTGCTGGCTGAGGGCCAGGCTCCTCCCCTGCGGCCGTGGGCTGGCCTCTCTCTGTAAGAAAGGACGCAGAGGCAGGGTAGAAACAACTGTGTATTCCCTGGTTACAAAGCGGGGCGGTGGCAGTCACCAGCGTGTCCTGTGGGTCAGCAGACCAGCAGGGCCTCATCGTCGCTGGCCTCCAACATTGGGGAACAGGGTGGCAGGGGGCTCCGGCAGACCCCCAGCGGCTCTGCTGAGTTGGGGCCTTGAGTGCTGCTGGCTGTGGGAGCCTGGGGCTGGGGTTCCTGGGCGGAGCAAGAGTCAGGAGCTGTGTCCACAGTGGCCAGGCTGTCCACCAGAGGGTCCCTGCAGGCTTTTCTGTCCCTGTCCACAACCCTGTACTCTGGGTCCTGCAGGCCTGAGGGCAAGGGCATTGAAGGTCCCACCTCTGGTGCACGGCCAGGGGCACTGGGAGGCCCATCCCCAGGTGCTCTGGGGCTGCCTGTGTCCGTGTGGGGGGCTGAGGGGTCTGGCGTGGCCCCTGGCCCAGGCTGGAGAAGCCCATCTCCCAGCACTGTCTGTGAGGTGCGCGCAGCAGTCAGCAGTGGTATCTGGCCTCGGGGTGCCCGTGGCCGGTGAAACAGCCGGTTCCAGAGACGGCCGAGCCTGCGGCGGGAGGGGCCCCGGCGGGAGGCATGTCGCCTCATCTGTCGTCGCATGGCTGTGCGAAGGTTCTGCAGCACGGAGGCCTGGAGGATGGAGCCACAGCTAAGGGGGTGGCCAAGCTACTCAGGGGCAGAGGTCAGCATACCCCCAAGGGACCTGAGGCCCCATGAGACCAATTGGTGCCTCTCCACCTGACTATGGCCCCCCGATCAGCCTGCCCAGACCTCACCTTTCCCTCACCTAGGCTGGTTTGACTCCCGAACCAGCCTAGCCCACATGCAATCCCACCTGGCCCCTCTGCCTCCTGCTCTTGGGTGCTGTCTGGGTGTCTTCCTGGGCTCACCTGGGATGCACTGTAGACAGGAAAGTCCTCCACAGGCGGAATGAGGCCCTGTGCGATAAGCTGGCCATAGGATGGGGGCGCCTCCCGCCGCACAAACTCGGCCTCTAGGCGTGTCATCTGGGTCTCAAAGGCCCTGGAGGCAGTGGGCAGAAGGAAAGTTGACGGGGTTGGCTGGGACTTGCCACACCACAGCAACAGGACTTGAGGAACCCCACTGTCTACCCAAACACCGAGAGTCACCTAGACCTGCCTGCACCAGAGCTGTCCCCAGGTGGATGGCCCAAGCCTCCACCTGCAAACCCACAGCTGAGCACACAGAGCCTGTGGCCTTTCTCAAGGAAACGCTGGGCCTGAGGCCTCCCAGCCACGACGCAGTACCCACCTGTACTCCTGCGTGCGCAGGGAGTAGAGCTTGAAGGCACAGCCCAGGGCGATGACCAGCAGCAGGCCACACACCAGGCTGCCGATGAGTGCAGCGGTGATGACCTTGCGGGGCACGGCGGCCAGGCAGCCGTGCTCATCGCTGCCGTCCTGGCAGTCCTCCTGGCCGTCACAGCGCCACGTCTCAAAGATGCACAGGTTGGTGCCACAGTGGAAGGTGCCAGGCTGGCAGGAGAAGCAGTTCTTCTCATCAGCACCATCAGGGCAGCTTTTCTGGTTGTTGCAGCGGTCAGCGGGTGCGTAGCACAGGCCACTGCCGCCCTCACAGGGGTACTGGTCAGGCGGGCAGGCAGGGCAGCCCTGCTCATCCCGGCCGCTGGCGCAGTGCCACCAACCATCGCAGCGCTGTGGCTCTGAGAAGCAGCCCTGGTCCCCCGAGCCACCACTGTCCCCTTCACTGCTGCTCCCACATGGCTGCTCCCAGGGGAGGCAGTAGCCCTTCACCTGGTAGGTGGCGTTGAAGCCGTGGCCGGCGCTGCGGGCACGGGCATGGTAGGCCACGGTGAGGCGGCCCTGCGCGGCCTCGAGGCTAACTGGCCGGTGATTGCTGCGGTAGGACAGCGTCTGCAGCAGGCGGTCCCCACGCTCACCCAAGCCCTCATACACCTGCACGTAGTCGTCGTAACCCAGCCGTAGCTCCAGCTGCAGCAGCACGCGCCGAGGATCCTGCGTGTCCACCAGCCACGTGCAGTGAAGGTCCGAGGGCCCTCGGGCGGCACCAAACAGGTCCGGGGAAGCAAAGGAGCCATAGAAGCTGCCCAGCCGCCGGCCACACGCCAGGTCAGGGCAGCCAGCCTCATCAGAGCCATCACCACAGTCCTGGGTGCCATCACAGCGCCGCTCCACCGGCAGACAGCGCGTGGAGCGTGCCCCGCTGCAGGGGAAGGTACCCCCGGGGCACAGGCTGCCCGGTGGCTCAGAGGCGGGCGCTGAACAGTTGCCTTCATCAGAGCCATCTCCACACTCATCCACAGTGTTGCACTGCCATGGGCCCGGCAGACACTTGCCGTTGTCACAGCGGAACTCATCTGCCTGGCAGGACACTTGGCCCAGCTTCCCTGTGGGCAAATGGGTAGCAGGAGGCAGTCAGAGGAGAGAAGACCCCCCTCCAGCACCAAGACCTGGGGCCAGGAGTGGGCAGGTCAGCATCTCAGCTGGGCCTCTGCAGGGCCCAGGAAGAGGAAGGGCCAGCTGACAACAGGCAGAGACTCCTAAGATGCCAGGGTGGGCTCAGTCCCTGACCTGACCATAGGTTTGTGAGTTCCCCTTCTAGCCAACCTGTGAAGGGGATCAGTGATGTGAGGAGGCAGCAGCTTGAAAGCCCCACCCTCATCTTAAGATTGACAGGGTTGGTCAGGGGAAGCAAGGGGCCATGAACAGTGCTGCCCTGGATGGAAGCCCATGTACTGAGAGCTCCATGATGTCCCTGCCCTGCCCTGCAACCAGTATCACCTCGGATGTAGGAGAGGCGGAAGCCCTGGGCCTGGCCAGAGCTGGAGGCATCTGAGTGGAAGAAGATCCAGACGTGGTCACGGGCAGAGATGAAGGCGGGAGGGATGGCAGAGCCGCAGAGCCGGAAGGCTTCCTGGCGAGGCGGGGCTGCAGGGCCAAGCAGGAGCCAATCCAGGGAGCACTGGTGGGACTCCTCCACATCAAAGTTACGGAAACTGCAGGGGCAGAGAGGACCATGGAAAGGGGTGAGCAGGCCGCCCAGGACAAGCAGAGGTTGGCCAGGCCAGAGCTCGTGGCAAGGACGGTCAGCCCTGCCTTCACCTACCACCCCTGTTACATGTCTCCCATGATGCCTGATTCCTCCACTCCCAGAGAGTCCAAGGGCAGCACCATGAAGAGTCAGGACATCCATGGACAGTAACCATCACACTTAGCTCTGCCGCAGTTCTCTCTTCCCCTCCATCGGCACACACAGCGCCCTCAACCCAAAGCCAGAGGGGGGAATGTCAGGAGCCCCCAACACATTTCCCCAAGTGCCCAGATCCCTCCCACACTAGGTCAGCTGGGACAGACCCAGCACAAGCTCCCAAGTATGGGCACTGAAGGTGAGGCTATGCCCTCAGAACTGCAGCTGAGTGACAGTCACCTACAAACACTAGCCCTGGTCCCCCATCCCAGAACCATGGCCCTGTGGCCACAGAGAAACCAAGGCACAGAAACCAGGACAGCTCCTGCTCGTGCCTATCACACCCACGTTCTTTGGTTTTTCATTTGTTTTGCAGTGCTGGGGATAGAACCCTGGGCCTCACTCATGCTAGGCAAGCACTCTAGCACTGGGCTGTGCCCCCAAACCACATCCATGGCCTTTGGAGCTATGGAGTGACTGGGCCTAGCAGGCTTCTGGACTTGGGCATCTAGGAGAACTACAGCAGATGGAACCCTAGCCAGCTGTCCCCATGACCATCGCCGGCAGGGCCTCCAGCCTCCCACTGCCCACCCTGGCTGCCTCGTGTCATTTCCCTCTGCACGGCACTACAGCCAGAGGCTCCAGCCTGAGCCCTGTCCCTGTGGAGACCCCCTGAGTCCCCTTGGGAGAACTCTGATATAGGCTCTGTGTGAGCTTGGCCATAAGCCTCCCTTGCAGGACAGAGGACATCTGACATGGCCAGACTATGCCTGCTAGTTCCCAGGACTCCCTTCCTTAGACCCCAGGAAGGAGGCTCAGAACAGGAAGAGCTCCACCTCAGGACTCCCAGCCATGGAGACCCGGGCAGCTGGGGAGGCTCATGCACCCACGTTTATAGCTCCTACACAGTCACATGTATCCTCAGACATCTGCTCTCGCCCAGGCCCTCTGCACCTCCACAGACGTGTGCTCACCCATGTGCCCTTTATGGCTATTCAAGCATAGGCTTGTGCAAGCATACATGTTCTCACGCACACATGCACATACAAACCTGTGCATACCTATACGAGCACCCTCCACAACCACTAGACACGCATATATGCTCACTCACCCAGCACATGTGGTCTCACATGGATTCCCCTGACACCCGCAGGCCCCTTTACCTGATGGTGATCATGTCCCCGCGGTCCCCCTGGATGTACCAGCTGCAGTTGGTGCCTGGTGGGTAGTTGAGGGGCCAGGCCGGGCTGTAGATGACACCACGCCGTTCTGTGTGCTGCTCCAGCTTCCCGCTGCAGGCAGCTGTTAAGAGAGGAGGCTGAGAAACGCGTGCCCCCGCTTTAGGTGGGAAGCAGGTTGGGGGAGGGGGGCACTGCCTGACCCCATGGTTTGACCACAGGCTTCCTCCATGGCGAGATCAAGTGTAGCCAAGGGTGGCCATGATCGGAGCAAGAGATTGCATGGAAATAGTGTATACAGGGATGTCAGGGAAGAGTCCCTTGAACTCAGGGCAGTGTGGTCCCCATTCTATGCATGTGCCCCCTCATCTCTAGCAGACCTAAGAGTGAGCCACCAGCAATTCCCATGGTGACCAGCACCACCAAGCTGCAACACCACGGCCTCAGGGCCTTCTGTACCCTAGGCCTACTAGGCCTGCTAGGCCATCTCATTACGGTTCCTGCCTGCTCTGCCTGCAACCCACCAAATGCAGATCTCAGCCCCAGGAGGACAGGGGATTTGTGACCCAAAATCTATTTACTGAGCACCTACTATGCACCAAGCAAAAGTAATAGGCATGCTGAGTAAGCCTGGGAAAAGCCCTGCCTATGGAACCCATGGGTGCAGATAGACTTCATATGAAACCCCTGCTCAAGTGAAGATTATGCAACAGGCCTTGAGGGAGGTGGCAAGGTCCAAAAGTGGCTGGAAGTGCAGGCTGGGGCTGAGACACCTCATGTGGAACTGGGGTTTTATCCTGATGTAGGTGGGAAAGCACTGGAGATGGCTGCTGGAACCAGATGAAGAAACTGAGGCTCAGAGAAGGTAAATGACTTGCCCAGGACCACACAACCAACGGGTGGCAGAATCACCCCGGTCCTCTGGCAGGCTCAGTCTCTCACTGCTGGCCCTACACCCACAAGCACTTGTGGAGTGTCAGCTGTGTGATGTGGCGGGGGCGAGAACACAGCATTCTGTCAGCCAGAGCAGGCAAGGAGCCCCACCAAGCCACTGGTTTCCACCCAGCCCATTATCCACACCCTGTGCTTCCCAGCTCAGCCCACCCAGCTTGAAGGGGCCACCCCGGTGTCCCCAGGGCCACGCAGTGGCCCCTGTGCGTTTCTGCACTGCTCCCACAGCTCCTTCGAGCCTGCACCGGCTGCTTTATCTGATCTGGCCCATTTTGAACACACAGCCTATTTTACAGATGGAGAAACTGAGGCCCAGGGAGCCAGATGATGACCCTTTTCCCCAGGCCCAGTGACATCACCTTCTCCCCTTCCACAGTGGGCACTTTGCGCTGTGGACCCAGAAGCTGCATTTCTCTGGCTCTCAGCAAAACTCTCAGGGACCCCAAATAGCAGTGGCAGAAGACAGGAAAGCCCTCTAGCAGCCACTGTGCTTTTAAAACAAGCACACAAAGTGCCCACCCACTGCGCCCACCTCATCCCTCCTCTAACTCCCTCGCCTCCCAAGTCCCCATGGTCCCTTACATGGGAGGGAGACTTTGCTCCTGCAGAGCCCAGGTGGGTGCGCCCTTTGCCCTCCTGTGCCACTCTGACTCCTGCTTCGCTTCAGCCCTCAGGCTCAGTGTGCCCTCTTGGGAAAGCCTCTGCAAGCCACCCCCAGTGGGGTTTCCATGCCATCCTCCTCCTGTCCTTCCCAGCCTCTGTGTGCCCAGATTGTTAGACGGCAGGCTCCTACAGGACGGCAGTGCAGCAGTGCTCTAGTCCAACACCCTGTCCGCAGCAGCGTGCACAGTGCCTGACCCATGGCTGGTGCCCAGTGAGTATGGCTCACAGGTGCCCCTCTTCTGGGGGCTGGCCATGACCTTGGGGTCTGGGTTATCCAACACTGCTAACTGCTAGTTGGCCACCCCCACTGACCACTCCCAAGAACATCAAAAAGCTAGATGCCACCCTTGGCCCTAAAGCAAGGTTGGCCACCATCAGGTCACTGTCACAGCCTCAGCAGTCCCAGCTCAGGGAGGTGCAAGCCAGTACTTCTGTACCTGAGCCTCACAGGTGACCCTGGGAAGTAGCCTCCAAAATGAAAGCAATGAGCCCCACTTCCAGCCCTAGGACAGAGCGGGCTCCAACCCACACATGTCACATGCCCCTGGCTCCAGCCTGGCTCCCGCTGGTGGGTGAGGCCACCTCTGTGGCCACCTCAGAGACCCAAGTGCTGACTGGGAATCCTCAGGGAGGTTTCTCCTTCCTGAGAGTGCAGGACAAGAGAGTCCCTGGAAGGAAGGGCCACCGAGGCCAGGAGTATACCGAAGCTGGGGACACACTAAGTCTTAAAGCTTATGTTAAACCAAGAACCGGGCCTCAGTCAGGGCCCAGAGTTGGTGAGGGTAGCGACCAGTTTTGGGTCATCTGTGCCCTCAGCCGCAAGGAAAGGACTACTCTTGCCTCAGGCCTTCCCTAGAGGATGGACACAGCCCTGCCCATCTTATCTGGGCAGTGGCAAAGATCAGGTGCATGACCCATAATGGCCGCAGGCCCTCCCTCAGGTATCACTGGCCACCTTGCTCTTCCAGCCCACCTGCCCAACCAGAAGACTTCTCTCCCCTGCCCCTGTGTCCAGCCACCTGTTCAGGGAGTGAGAGGCCTGTCACTCCAGATGCTTGCACCACTGCCAGCTCAGCTCTGCCCCTCCACAAAGCACTGAGGCCAGCCAACACTGCCCCAGCAATTCCCACATCAGGTGCCTCAAGGGCACTGGCCCTTAGTTAAGTGTCTGCTCTTCTCCAAAGGGGGCCAGGAGACCAGGCTCTGCAGAGACCAGGCTCTGTAGCTGCTGGCCCAGCCTCACCCAGAGGGAAAGCGGAGCAGGAGGCCGGCCGAGGGCTGTTCCAGGAGCTGGGAGCTGTGTCCTGGGCTGACTGGATGCCGCTTGACCATGGGCCTGGAGGATGGCCCCAGTTCAGCCAGTCAGCGCCCCCGCTCTCTGTGACAGGAGCCTCACCCCCAGCCTAGTGCTCTACTCCAGAGCCCAGGCCCAGACAGGGATAAGGCTCATGAATCCAATCCTAGGCCCACAATGCCAGGCACCCCATTCTGCCCTGGGCCTCAGCTTGTCCAGCCATAAAATGAAGCCAGCGTGCAAGTTGCCTGTGTCAGAGGGATGGCTGAGAGATCTGAGGAAATCCGTGATCTCAAGGTGGTGGGGGAGTGGGGAGGCAGAGGACTCTCCAGGAACCCGTAGGAAAGGAGGGGGTGATAGGACAGGAAAGGAGGGGTGAGCACAGGAGAGATGGGACAACTGTGCGTTTCAGGGATACTGATACAGAGAGGGGCCTGGAGGAGGACTGTGTTTAGGGGGTCTCTGATGCAGGAGAGGGATTTGTGGGGAAACTGTGTTTGGGTAGGAGTCATGCAGAAGAGGGATTTGGGGGATGTAGGGGCAATCAGCGAGGTCTCTGAGCATCAGCTGGGGGGGACCTGCTTTCACATTGGCAGAAGTCTGCCTTGGTCTTCGGTGGCCTACTCAAGTGGGAAAGAGATGACCGGGCATTTTTACGGGCAGTGTCCTCCCTTCCTGGTCCAAACAGTTGTCACATACTCCTGAGAAGACAAGAACAAGGCCTGAGGAAGCATAATTTGCAGATCTAGTTTCCAGAGGCAGTCCATAATCTGGACAACCGGCCTGGTGTAACCTGAGGACAGGGAATCAGGAGTCCCACCCAGTGCCCTTGGGGACGTTGTCGGCTGAGCGGAGAGGACAGCACAAGCCCTGGCCAGCTCACACCTTGGGGTCTCCCTGAAGGCCGAGGGAGGTGGTGCCTGACACTGGGAAAGAGCTGGCGAAAATCTGTGAGGTCTCCAGGTGGTCCAGGGAGAAGAAGCTGGGGGAACAGCTCCTGATTCAGGCTCTTTCACAGGAGGAATTGCAGAGAAAGCCCTGGAAAGGCAGAGTCGTGGAGCCATGGTGGGGAGGAGGTACTCCATGCCGCCAGAAGCTGATCAGCAATTCTTGAGGGATCAAAGCTGGATTCCAGGAGACCCAGGGCCCCACAATACCACCCATCACCGTCCAGGTTGTGCATGTTGCTCATGACACCAAGGGTGCTGTGCATGGGCACAAATGCGACAATGACAGCCCCTGAAGTTGGGCATCATGGACCCTGCCAGGCCCTGAGATCTCGGCAGCTAAGAACAGCCACCCATGAAGACCTGAATGGGTGTCCTTCTCTCTCCCAGGCTACATGAGTGACCTTGTCCCTGAAGTATCACTTTCCTATACTTGGGGAACATGCATGTGACATATATGCTCAGGGCAACGTGTCCACCCACCACCTTTCTAAGTTGTGACCCCATTTTTCCCCCTTCTCCCACAGATACCAGCCCCAGGCTGGGCCAATCAATTCCTGGACACTGAGATGGGAAACTGGGCTGTCCTCTGGGGCTAGGACATCAAACAGGGCCCTGGGCCAACCCAGCTCAGCAGAGGAGGCCGGGCTGCACAGAGCACATTGCTCGGGTGCAGAGACTATCAAGAGGGGGACAGAGGCTGAGTCTTTAAGGTTAGTTAGCAAGGAGTCCAGGCTCTGCGGACCCTGGGCTCCATCCTCTTTCACACACATACCCAGTTGCTAGGACCACAGCCTAGCAACAACACCTATGACAAAACCTCTGGTCCTATACTTGAGTCAGCCTCTGGGTTTCTGCAGCCAGTCAGCCTCTGAGCAGAATCCCCCGGCAGCTCCTGCCCCACCATGCAGTACAGTACACAAAAAACAGTCCATGGTCCCCAAACTGGGGACCACACATACTCCCTGACGACACCTTGACCCAGCACTGTTATGCAAACACTCGTGCTTACTTTTTAGAGTTTGCTGAGGACGGCTATATATGGACCGCATTAGCAAGAGATGGTGGAGTTTGTCAGGGTGTATCAATCATAGAACAGGTGTCCTGGTGTTACTAGGTGTCCCATAGCGTCCCTTCTCAGAAATCTCTTGGTGGCAATGAGGGCCATGCAGCCTGGACCTATGCATTCTTCAACCCCCAGCAGCTCCTCAGCAGTGGGAGATCAATCTTCTGGGCCATCTCCCCTATTCCTGACAGCTTCAGCTGTGCTGAGCATCATGTCAAAGCCCAAAGATGGCCATCAGATGGCCAGCCCACTGTGACAAGCAGCCCACTTTGACAAGGAGGCTGGCACCGAGTCCTCGCTGTGCTTTATAACGTCCCAAGTGCCCTACCAGCTAAAGTCTACCTCTGTCCTGCAAATTAGCTCTCTAGAACTCACCTTTTATGTGCAAAGCGGCCAATCCAAGGCTGTGCCCTCCTGACCTTCTGTATAATGCTCATACACCAAGCCAATGATCTGCTCCCCTCTCCCCACCTGAACTTCCCAGGCCTGGGTACAGACAGCTAGAGCCCATCTTATAGCCCTCAGACCCATTCAAACTAATCAGTCCTAAGTACTCATTCTGCCCTGCCTTGATTTTCCTGTGGACACCCCAATAAAGGCTCTGGCCTCCACCTTTCCCTCACTCCTGCTCCTGCCTGGCTAAACCTAATAGCTCCTCCATGGCCTGCATGGCATGATGTGTCCCATTCTATTAAGAAAAGTCATAAACTCTTCTCTCAATGGTATTACCCTCTCCATGCCGTCACTCAATCCTACCTCTGTAAATTAAATCCCAGGTGTTATTTTAACACAGGCGGGCATCGCAGGGTTCTCAGGAACCCCACAGCGTACAGGAGGCACAATCTGGCAATTGTGCAGGGCCCCGGTAGATCACCAGGGGCATTAAACCATCATGTCCCAGGTAGCAAGCTGAGCATCTTACTTCATTGATTCACTGGATCCTAATGAGGTGGAGCCTGGTATTTTAGCCACGTTGCAGAAGAGAAAAGAGGCTGAGGAAGCTTAAGCTTATCCAAAGCCAAATAACTCTTTTATGATGCAGACACTAGTTTTCCCAACAAGAAGCCAGTTGAGTAGAGGGCAGAGCCAGATCCTGAAGGCCATCCTCAGAGGTCACTAACCCAGAAGGGCCAAGAGGAGAGGAGGAAGGGGCTTACTTACCAAAGGCAGGAACTGCGCTGCTGAGCCTCCCGGTGAGAAAGAGATTCACTGTGGGAGACAGAGGCAGTCAGTAGGGGACGGTGGCTCCCCGGGTTCCAGGAGATTGCCTTGTGGGGCAGGGGACAGGACAACGCAGTTGAACTCAAGGCCCTTCATGGGTGAGGCTCAGAGAGCTACCAGACTTTCCCTCCCATCACTGGTCCTGCTGCCTGCAGTGGACAGAGATGAGGACTCCAGAGGGTCTCAAGTCCCATCTCAGCACACCCATAGCCAAAGCCTGTCCATGGCCACATCACGCCACCTCACATCACCCCTGCCCTGGAGTTCAGGGGTTTCCTGTCCATCTTGGAGCCACCCATCCTGGAAGGGCTCTGGCTCAGCCCCAGGTGAGGTCCTGCCTGTCCAGAGGGCTCCTATCGCTCTCAAGGGTTTGCTCCTTCCAAGAGACTTTGCCACTCGCCTAGTGCCCCCAACAGCCAGCGAGGGAGAGGGAAAAGTTCCGATTATCCTCTCTACCTTTTTTCTCTGGTACTGGAAACTGAACCCACGACCTTTGCACTAAGTTACCTCCTCAGCCTTTTTTTTTTTTTTTTTTTCTATTTTGAGACAGGGTCTTATAAATCACTAAATTGCCCAGGCTGGGCTAGAAATTGCAGTCATCCTTGCTCAGCTTTCCAGAGCGCTGGGATTATAGATATGTGTCACCACACCCTGTTGTGGGGTCTTTTGCTTCCATCTACAGCTCTGTTTAGGGATCCAGGCCCAGAAAGAGAATACAGAGTAGAGGACAAACAACTTTCTGTGGTCCAGTGGACCCTTCTTTCCCTATCAAGGATGCCAAAGGAGCCTCTTTGGAGGCATCAGTCCCCTCCTGGAGAACGAGGGGCAACTGGCGTCAGTCAGCACACCCAGAACCACAGCACCCACATCTCCTGGGCACAGAGGGCTGGTCTGTCTGCCCTGCTCACCAAGAACACAGTAGCTCAGAACCGGGAGCCCACAACCCCACCAGGCTGGAGGGTGGCACTCGGGGTAGTCTCTTATTTGGATCTGCTCACACAGCTGGGACAGGGACCTTCCCCCAGCCTCAGAGCCCGCTGCTTCTTAGGGGGCTGTGGAGAATAGAGCTTAAAAACGATGGGGTTCTTTTCACTCAGTCATTGCACTGGCTTCAGCAAACCTATGAGGTCTCAGAGCCCTCAACGGTGACATCACAGGCTGTCCCCTAATGACCCCCAGCTCTTCTAAGAGCCTCCCTCCTTCAACAAGGTAAATAAAGAAGCCATGTGGGTTGAGGGTTTAACTCGTTCCTTCCCTTCATCCCCACACGGGCAATGGAAAAGTGGACAGAGAAACTCCTGGGCAAGGAAGGAGCCCTCCTGCCCAGGTGCCAGGCGTGGACAGGTCCCGGGCCCTCCCCAAACACCCCACCCGGCGCTGAGCAGGCCCACCCGCTGAATCTCAGAAGACACAAAAGGGAAAATGAGTCATTTTCGCGCTGCCTCCTCCCCATCTTTCTTCTGCGAGCACCCACCCCCGCTCCAAATCCAGGCAGGAAACGGTTCCTTCTTTAAAGGGCAGCAGGCCGGGCCTTTGTCTCGAGCTCCCGAGGCCCGGATCCCCAGGCTGAGCGCAGGTGGGCGGGCGGGACCGGACGCCGCCCGTGCCAACCTCGCCGCTGGCGGGCCCCTGCCTCCTACGCGCTTCGCCGCCCGCGCGCCGCTCTTCCCGGGCGCCAGCCGCTGCAGTCGCTCTCCCAGGCCTAAGGCCCCGGCAGGCCGGGGTGCCGCGGCCCTGCGTTCCCCGCAGCCTCCCTGCGGGGGCCATCGCCGTGCGGGCTTTGGGAAGGCCCGGCCGCAGGACGGCGAGGGCAGACCGCGGC
>NW_004955468.1:2943672-2954676 GCF_000276665.1 Chinchilla lanigera | reverse complement strand
CGCGCGCCCCGCCTCGGAGTGCGAGACAGCTCCAGGCGCGCAGCCCCGGCCCGGCCCGCGCTCCTCCGTGCTGGCGGTGCGCCCAGGGTCCCGGGCAGTGTTCGCCTGGAGCTCGTCTCTCTGGAGCTGTGCTGGGGAAAGGCAGGGAGAGAGGAGCTTGATAGAAAGTGGGGTGGCACAGAAAGGGCTGCTTAGGGGACCTGAGGCTAAGGCTTGTCTTCCTCCTGATGCGTCTGCCCTCCTCAGTTGTCACAGCTGGAGTGCCTGACATCTCTGAGACAGTCCCCCTCTGAAAACAAAGGCCTGTGCGGGGGACATGGATGGGCATCTCTGGAGATCTCCCTCCCTCCCAGGGATCCCTGAGCTCATCTTCCTCTTAGCACCCAGGAAGGGCAGGAGGCCTGCTTTTGAGACTTGGGGCTGTCAATCAAATGGCTGTCTCCAGAAGAGGCAGAAACAGAAGACAGGGAAAGGGTTGAGGGGGCTGTTTACAATCAAGGAAGGCTAATCCTCCTTCTTTAAAACCGATGCCAAATCAGAAGTTGCCCGAGATTCGCAGGCATGGAGGCCCCACCAGCCTGAGCTCACAAACTCACCTGACATTCGCGCGTACACACACGTTCATTGAGCATTCTGGAGGGACAGCTGAGAAGAATGGGTGGTCTATTAAATGTGAAAGTTGTACACAGAGTAACTCACTACTTCACTTTCACTGTGCAGAACACCTGAACTTTAATAAATGGGTTTGGGGCTGGGATTTAGCTCAGCGGCACAGCGCCTGCTTGGCAAGTGCAAGGTCGTGAGTTCAATTCCCGGTTCCGGAAAAAAACAAAAAATAACAACAACAAAAAAGAAATGATCAGAGTTTGAACTAAATAAATAGGTTTAGGGGGGTGGTTTAGTTTTTCTGGTTTTTCTTGTTCTCTTCTGATTTCTTGGGTGATTTTTCCAAAGGAGACTTTTTCTTCAGACATGTAGTGAAGGATTTAAAATCAAATAATGAGATACGTTTCTGACCTGCAGTATCAAGAACTAGCCTATGTGTAATTGTTTTCACAATTTCCTCAGTGTGCTCACTGCCATGACCAGGCACTTCTTAAATGTTTAACAGCAGCAGGGGCCCCTGCAGGGAGGCTCTGGAGTTTTGTCCCTGCTGGAGGATGCTGTCTACTTCAATATATGTTTTTGCAAGTTAAACAAGGAATCAAGGATTGAGAACAATCCCATAAGAAGTCCTATTGGAGGCTGATGCCAAAGGAAAAATGTGAGCCCCTTTGTACACATATCAGGTTATCCTTGCATATTCTGAATCAAGTGGGAGAGATCAGTAAACACTCCATACTCACAAAACATGACTATTTAAACTCCATGTTCCCCCATCTGCCTACACCCCATTGTCAACCCATATAAACCTGCGCAGCAGGGGACAGTCAAGATACCCAGGAACGTCAACTTGAATAGAAGTCATTTTCCCTGTTGCTTTAGTGTCATAAAACAAAGAAAACAAAAATATCTTTGTCTCAACTCTTGTGTTCATCATAATTTTCTATGTTTATTTGGATTTTTTAAATGTTCCATTAAAATCTGATTTATCCTGAGCACTGAGATTTTTGGCCTCTTTTAATTTTGTGCCCAATGTGAGTGCTATGCTGACCTACCCTTCTCCCTGCCCTCGCTGAGACCTTGGCTGACACCCCTTTCTCAGTCTTACCGTGGTCTAGTGCCCTCTAGGGGTGGCCTTGCCAGGTACACACCTTGCTGGAGGTCAGTGGTGTACCAGGTCCAGTCTTCCCCCCACCACACTCTCACCATTTCAAGAGGGGTTCTTGGTAGCCTCTGCTGCAATGTCCCTCTTTCCTGCCTGCAGTCACCTGGGTCCCTCTACCTCTGCGATAAATAGCTTGAGTCAAATCAAATACCCAGGAAGTTTCTGTCCATTAAAATCCCAAAACTTGCAAGTAGTGGAGAACTTGGGACTGGGAAGAGAGTGATGGGAATAGAAGATCTGCAGCATGCAGAGTAGCTGGGGCCCAGACATAGAACCAGGAGGAGCCCAGACATAGAACCAGGTCCTCCTGGCAGGAAGTGGCCTTCCTAGTTAGGAGAAAGCAAAGACCCGCTCTCTCTCTCTCTCTCTCTCTCTCTCTCTCTCTCTCTCTCTCTCTCTCTCTCTCTCTCTCTCTCTCTCTCTCTCTCTCTCTCTCTCTCTCATGCACCTCATGCAATGTGAACTGTAGCCCAGGGAGGACTAGGAGCAAGGTAAAAGGGGACAAGCAGCAAGGGGAAGGAAGGGGCACAGTGGTGTCCCATATTAACGACCTGCTTTCAAATAGCTGAAATCCATTTGAGGATCAAAGACTAAAAGTTGTAAAACTAAGGACAAGATCCTATGATCACCTGGTTCAGGTTCAACATAGGTGCCTCCCAGGAGGGCAAAGCCCTTCACTGTCTAAACAGAGCTGCAGACCAGACACCTCTCGCTCCCATGGCCAGCACCTGCCCTGTTGTGTCCACATCATTGACTGGCTCAATAACCTTTATCCCATCTTCTTGCATTTGATCCATCACTAAGATCTGCTAGTGCCCATAATCTAATTCATATCTGCTCCCCTCCCTCCATCACTGGGGCCATGTTCCTGGTCCCAGCCACCATCTCCTGTCCTGGACCTCTGCAGAAGCCTCCAGGGCGACCGCCTGCCTCCCAATCCATCTCTCATCTTTTCACCATGCACACTGGATCACGCAACTTGCAGGAAATGCTCCAGAACAGACTTCAAGTATTTCCGTCCAAGCTTTGTGCTCCTGTGAAACTGGCTCTGCCTGCCGCCTTGCCCAAGCCCCCCTCGCCACCAACTTGGCCTGGCTTCCACATGTTTTCACTATTCCCAGAGATGATTTTCATTCTTTCTCTTTTTCACCAGAAAAACAAACAAGAGGCTGGAGTGAGAGAGCATTCCGAGGAAAGTTCTCAGCCTTGTGAGCAGCCCCTCCAGAATGAGGACAGACGGATGGACCCCTAGGTCTCCAGGGCCCCCTGGGAGAGAAGGATTTCAGGTACCCCAGAATTAGCTGTTCACTCAAGCCAGCAGTGAGAGAAGAAGGTCTGTCCACACCTCCTAGGCCATTCTCCTTGGGTAGAAACCATTCTTGGATGCTTCATAAAATCCATTCTTCATGAAAACAGTGTCTTCTGAATGGCTATTTTGTTTCCATATATATTAAAAACTATGTTCTCCAATGATTTTTTTTTTTTTTTGCAGTGCTAGGGATCAAACCCAGAGCCCCGTACATGCTAAGCACTCAACCATTAAGCTTCACTCCCAACCCCTCCAATGATATATGTAAATTGCAGCCATTTAGGTGGAAATTACCATGAAAGCCTGTGATGTAATGTTTCTGAAAGGGGGGAGCTAATGTTGTATGACTTTGAAATAAGATGGTTTGTGGATAGGCAAGGGATGTAAGAGGAAAAACGGCTTTAGAGAAAAAGGAACCACAATTTATCTGAATTAAAACTAGGAGAGCCACCTCTAGATACCACATTATACCTATTAGGATATCTATGGGGAAAAATACAGATAATAATAATTGTTTTCAAGGATGTGGAGAAACTGGAATGCTTGTGCGTTGTTCTTAAGAATGTAAAATGGCACTGCTGCTATGGAAAATAGTATGGCAGATCCCCCCTAACAAGTAAAAATGGAATAACCATATGACCCAGCAATTCTATTCCCGGTTATATACTCAAAAGAACTGAAAGTAGGGACTTGAGCAGATACTCTTACACCCATGTTGATAGCCACACTATTCATAGTACCCAGAAGATGGAAGAAACCTACGTGTCCACTGACAGATGAATAGATAAACAAAGTGTACTATAATCATACAATGGAATATTATTCAGTCTTCAACAGGGAGGAAATTCTGTGATTCCACTTAAATGAAGATTACCTAGGGTAGTCAAATTCATACAGTCAGAAATTAGAAAATAGCTCCCAGGGACTGAGAGGAGGAGTAAATAAGAACTTAACGGGTACAGAGTTTCATTTGGGGAAAATGGAGATTCTGGAGGCAGATGGTGATGACGGGTGCACCAAAATGTGAATCTAAGTCCGGGCCTGGTGATACGGGAGGGTCGTCCCAAGTTTGAGGCCAGCCTAGGTTACATAGCGAGACCCTGTCTTAAAATAAAAACAAACAAACAAACAAAAATCTATTTAACATCACCAAACTGTGCATTTAAAAATGATTAGAAGGGTAAATTTCATGATATGTGCTTTTTACAACAATAAAAAAAAAAGAATTAAAAATAAGGTAGGTCCATGTCGGTAATCCAGCACTCCGAAGGCTGAGGCAGGTGGACTGCAAGTTTGAGTCCAGCCTGGGCAACTTAACAACTTAGCAAGACTCTGTCTCAAAATCAAAAAAGTTGGGGATGAAGTTCAGTGTAAAGGCCCAGCATTCAATGCCCAATACAGAAAAACTAAATTAAATAAAATACTAAAATAAATCAGAAAGCTGTATGGTTTTAATGCATTTCCACATGAGCTTTCTGGGGAGCAGGGGACAACCACTTGGATTGTGGCTGGAGACTTGGTGTGACTTCCTAGTGTCTCTGTCTCCTGGAGCACCGGTCTTCCTGGATGGGCAGAGCAAGGCTCAGAGCTGAGTTTGTTGCTCCGCCGTGTGAGATTCCAGGCACAGCCAGCCACAGCCCACACAGCCACCCTGTCTCATCTGCAGGCACATGTGTGCAAACGGTACGGCTCGGCCAAGCATCTAGCCACAGACGTTCTCTAAGCCATTGCTGGTTATTACAGCTTCAGCAGATCGGAGGCAGTAAGATCATTTCATTTTAATATCAAGCAATAATTTTAAAATTATGGGCCTGGAATAGTGATAGTAAGCATGTCATAAAAGCACCATTCAAACATAAACAAACAAAAAGGTTTTCCTATAAAAATGTTAGCACCAGGGCACCCTTTGGTTTACATAACCTTGACTGTAGCAACTCTTGAGTGATGAGTACACCTTCAATTTTCAATCAAAAAGCTCCCCTCAGCCTTGCTGGAAGTTTCCTGAAGCAATAATCATTGGTGTATTGATTTGGGGAAGAATCAAGCCAATTCAGTGCGCCTCACTAAATTATTAATGGAGCAAGGTGCATTACAACTCCCAGGTGGGGTTAACAGATAAAGTTGTTCTTTAACCCTACTGCAACCGCAGGAATAAAGGTGACACTGGAGAGAGCTGGTTCCCAGAGACCCAAGCCAATCCAAGGCTGCCTCTCTTCAAGGAGATTTTGGAAGTCATCTAGCACATTCAAGGCACACTGACATTAAAGTGGTAATTTCCTTCCTCTTTCCTTTATTTTAATTCTTTATTTATCAATTTATATTTTTAGGCTTCTCATATAAGAGAATTCCTGCAGTATTTAACTTTCTGAGTTTGGCTAATTTCACTTAACATTATGGTTTCTAGTTCTGTTTTCTGGCAAATAACAATTTAATTCTTTATGGCTGAGTAGTACTCTATTACATATATATATATATACCACATTTTCTTAATCCATTTATCTGATGAGGGGTGTCTGGACTGTATCCACAGATTAGCTATGATGAATTGTACTGCTGTATACATGGGTATGCATGTATCACTATAGTATGCAGTCCTTAATTTCTTCAGGAATATGCCAGCAGGACTATAGCTGGGTAATGTTAATACACACTAATAAAAAATAAAATAAAATAGATTGACCTTTCCAAAAAAAAATGGAGACTCCCTCCTCAAGAGAATAAGCACTGAAAGTACTCGCTTTGGCAGCACATATACTAAAACTGGAATGATACAGAGAAGATTAGTATGGGCCCTGCCCAAGGATGACACAAGAATAAACACTGCAGGGGAATCATAAGCACATAAATGTGTGTGCCAAGGCACAAAAATATGATAACACCAACCTCAGTAAGTTGTGGCAAGAACTACAAGACTTGCTACCTATAAGGTGCTCCCAATGGTACTGGCACAAAGTAAGCCCTCTATAAACACTAGCTATGATTGGACTATCCCCTTTGGGAAAACTCCTACTCAGTTTCAGAACTCAGAGCAGCTATCTTTCCTTGTTGCTGCCTCTGTACCTTGAACAGGTGTCTGGGGATGCATACATCTTCCTCTTGTAATTTACAAGCTCATTTTCATCACTACCCATGTCATCCTTCCTACAGCTTACCTTGTACCTGCCCAGCACCCAGGGCAGCTTTGCCTACACTGATGTAGAAGCAGTCAGCAAACATTCACTCACTGGGTCAAAGCAGATGACAGAGTATGGCTCAGCTACCCCAAGAATGCTAGCCTGATCTCTCATCCTATCTCCCGTCTCATGTTCCATGCAAAAGTCACAGTCTGTGGGCAAGACATCCCATTGGACATTCCAACTTCCTTGGAATCCAAGGTATCTTGGTACCACCTCTGGGGAGTTCTGCCTCATTCCCTTCTCCTCCCTCCTTAATCCCATCTGAGCTTGGTACATACTTCCTCTTCTCTATTCTTGTTTTTGGGAGCTTGTGGGGGGCTTTTTGTTGTGTGCATGTGTGTGTGTGTGTGTGTGTGTGTGTGTGTGTGCGTGTGACACTGGGGACTGAACCCAGGGCCTTCACCCTAAGCTACATCCTCAGCTTTTTTTTTATTTTTTATTTTTAGACAAGGTCTCCCTACATCGCTATGTTCCCCAGACTGGATTCAAACTTGCAATCCTTTTGCATCGGTCTCCTGTCTTCTCTGTTTTATACAGCCATGAGCTGCACAACAATGTTGCAGTGAACAATAGACTGTATATACAACACTGGTGCCATCAGATCATAAGGGAACTGAAAAGTTCCTATCACCTAGTGATATCATTGTTGTAGATATTATAATATCACCACTGGTGTAAGACAAAACAAACAAAAACACTGCACTGTCAGTCACAGACAAGTACAGCCCAATCAACTATACATACAGTACATAATACTTGATAATAACAAATTTCTATGTTACTGATTTAAATGTATCCTATAATGTAGTATAAAACATCTTTCATTTTTCTTACTTCTATTAAGTAGTAACTTCTTGCTGGGTGTGTTGATGCACAACTGTAATCCCAGTACTCAGGGGCTGAGGCAGGAGGATCACTGCAAGTTTAAGGGCTGCCTGGAATTTTTTTTAATGCACATAAACAAGAATCACCATAAGCAGTTTTGTGACTTTTTAAACTTGAAACTACATCAACAGCTCCTCTCCATATTCTCATTGGAAGTTCTGTACCTTCACGTTTAGTACCTGCCCTATACTATATGGATAGTTGTGCAGTTATTTACCTAACCAGTCCCTGCTGGTGCACATTAGCTTGTTTCTAGTCTCTCTCCTGGGCAAACTTCTGTAAATGACATCAGTGTTCATCCTCACAACAGGTCTTTAAAATGAGTGACTGGAAGTACAATTTCTGGGCAAAGGATGCACATTTAAATGCTGATATACATCGCCAGATTCATCTACAGGGTGGGGCAGTCCATACACCAGTGGAATATAAATAGGGCTCAAAACCTGGCACAGTGGCACATGTCTATAATCCCAGCACTCTGGGAGACTGAGGCAAGAAGACTGCAAGTTCAAGACCATGTTTAGCAACTGAACAGTTCAGCAAGAACTGTTCATCAAAATTTTTAAATTTTAAAAGTTTGGGGATATAGCTCAGTGCAAAGGCCTGGGGTCCAATCTCCAGTACCACAAAAATAAAGTGCTCACTTTTTTTCAGCAATTCTTGGGATAATCATAAGCCTTTGTATAATATGTGCATACTTGGAAATATAGCAGGTTCAGTTGAAATCCACTGCAATAAAGTGAATGCTGTGATAAAGCAAGTTACCAAGTTGTTAGTTTCCCAGTGCATATAAAAATTACATCTATACTATCTATTAAGTGTGCACAAACATTATATCTTCTTAAAAAAACGTGTATGTGTCTTAATTAAAAATTTCTTCACTGGTAATGATCATATGTGTTGCTGGAAAAATGGCACTAATAAACTTGTTCCATGCAAGGTTTCTGCTAAACTTCAATTTGTACATAAAGCAATATCTGCAAAGCACAAGTAAGAGGCAAGCAATAAAATGAACCATGCCTGTATTTTTTTCCTTATGTAGTATTAGAAAAAAAATGTCACTGTTTCAATTTACATTTTCTTTACTGAACACATTTCCCTGTTTATTGGCCATTTGCCTTTCTCCCTTTGTGAATTGCCTATTCCTACCTTGTGGGATTTGTTTCAAGGGAAAAAGGGTAATCAGTATGTCATGCCTCCTTAAGAATCTCAGAAAGGCCCTTTTGTCAACAAAAAGAACAGGCTTGGAAATGCCTTCTTTAATAGAGGATTTCCGTGATATTTTATTTTTTCAATTAGTGAATCATTAACATCACAGCAGTTGAAGTAATCAGAGCCAAGAAGTTTATTGGAGTCCTTCCAGCTCCCTACATCTAAAATAACAAAGAAAAAAAGGCAAGGTATTTGGCACTGGAAATACAAATTTACATTCACACAAGCAGCTGAAGCCAAATTCCGCTCAACATTGTCCCTAACACGGAGTAAACTGTATGCAGAAGGTCAGTAGGATCTTTGGAGTGGGCTTTCTTCTGCCATACTTCCATCCCTATATTGTCAGCACAAGAAGTTATGCCAAAAACAAGGCACTGGTGGGTTTCTCCACCAGCTGATGAGCATCAGAAATGCCCATTCACTTGATTCTTTTTTTTTTTTTAAACTTAAATTGCTCAAAGTTACTTGATTCTTTATTTAAATGACATCCTATGCCACTTAGAAAACAAAAAGACAATGTTCTTCTCATTCTCCTTTAGTTTACTTGTTTCTGTAACTAAAAAGGGGAAAATAATCCCAGTTGCCTTAATTTTAACAGCAAGAGCCAACATCTAATGTGATTCTGTCTAAAATGTGTCCACAAGTGGTCCGTGAAGTAAAGTTGGGAAGTGGAGGCAAATTGAGCACATCCAGAATCATGTGAACTCAGAGTGCCCGGCAGAGTTTTGTCGTAACAATAATGATAAAAACAATAATAAACGCACTCAAGAGAAACAAATCTTCAAGGAAACAAGTTCATTTTCACTCCCAAGAAGGGGAAAATCTCAAATTATTATCCCTATTTTCATTGTCACTCTTTGGTGTATATCAGCCCAAAATTCATATGCTTCCAGGCAAGTCTTGGTGTCTGTTTTTGTTTGTTTGTTTGGCTGGTTGGTTGATTGGTTGGCTTTTTTCCACAAGGACTGAGGATTGAATCCAAGGTCTTCACACAAAGCTACGTCCTCAGCTTTCCTTCTACCTTTTACTTTTAAGACAGGGTCTTTCCTAGGTTACTAAATTTCCCAAGCTCAACTCAAACCTGTGATCTTCTTGCCTCAGCCTCCCAGGGTAGTGAGATTACAGACATGAGCCCCCATGCCTGATCTAGTGCCCATTCTTACAAGACCCTTCTCATAACTGTCCTTTGAGCACTTTTGTCATGCCACGATGCTTACAAGTAATAAGTCAAAGAGAATTTCCCTTACTTTATGGAAGGTAAAAGTGAGAGGTAATGTGGTGTAAAGTGTCTCACCACTTAGACTAAGGAGAAGAGAGCCAGTTGAAAGAGTTACAGGCAGCATGAAGAACCTCTCTTCTCTAAAAGGAAACATAAATTGTTCAAGAAGAGAGAGGCACCTGAGAATCAGAATGCTCTGGGCTAGAAGTAACAGAAATCCAATTTATTTTTTCCCACAGGGCTCTGGGCTCAGAATGGCAATGTAGAGAGAGATCTGGAAGCAAACTGATGTGATTTATCCCACATTCCAACCTCTCTCTCTCTCTCTCTCTCTCTCTGGACCTGATCTGTTGTCTTGCCCAATATCCGTCTCCTCCAACCACATGGCAGAAAACATGGCCCTGTCACCACCCCTTTCTCCCACAGCACCTGGTCTGCACATCCCAGGCCAGCCACCCCAATTCCAGATTTCATGGAAGGGTCCTGATTGGCCGAGCCTGGCCAGGAGACTTTCTGTATGGGTCCATCCTGGGTCAGGGTCCAGCTGTGGTTAAGGACTAAGGCTGTCTTATCTTGAAGCCTGTCAAGAGTTGGCATCAAGTAGGAGCCATTCCTTAACGTTCCTATAGTACCCTATAGCTTTCCATATATGTTGGTCAGCTTTCCCATTGCTGGACAAAATACCTGACATTCACAACATAAAAGAGGAGAAATTTATTTGGATCATGGTTTCAGAGGGTTCAGTCCATGGTCAGCTGGCTCCAAGGCAGGAACCTCATGGCAAAGCAAACCCAGAAGCAAAGCAGGCAACAGTTGCTGGAAGGATCCAGGGACTAGATACAGTTGTTAAAGGCATGGAGAGCAGAGAGACCACCTGGAAAAGCTCTGAATAAGCAACCACAACTGTTTATTCACTCCCATGGAAGTGGGTTGAGCTCAGAGAGCAGGATCAGCAGAAAGCAAGGGTGGAGCAAAGGATTTAAAGGGAGTTTGCTGCTGCGAGGAATTTAGGGGGCAGAGATCGTGTGGTTGGGCGCCAAAGGGGCAAGGCAGGGCAGATGTGAGTACGGTCACCTTTCTCAGGATGTGCGATGCCGATGGACATGGCTTTGCTCTTCTGCAGTTTCCCACTATGCCTGCCAGTAACCACCTCGCCCATCAGCCATGGTAATAGTACTGTACCCAAGTCACAGCTCCATGACCCACACAAACACCCCCAGCAGTGTGCTTTACTAATCCTGTAGGCAGCTTCCAAGCAAATCACATTGATAATCCAGCTTGCTTGTCACACCATGGGACTTGTGGTTGGAAAGGTTTGGGTTGAACATAGATTTTTCAGTTCACTTGGGAAAACACCTAGCAGTGGGGTTGCTATATTGCACAGTAAATGAATGCTTGACTTCATAGGAAACTGCCAAAGCTTACTCAAGAAGAA
>NW_004955468.1:2937736-2943311 GCF_000276665.1 Chinchilla lanigera | reverse complement strand
GGCATGTCTGCAATCATCACACTCAGGAGGCTGAGGCAGGACAATCAAGATTTGGAGCCTAGCCAGATATAGTAGTGCACATGTAATCCCAGCACTCAGGAGGCTGAAGCAGAAGGAGTGCTGTCAGTTCAAGACCAACCTAGGTTATATAGTATATTCTTTTTTGGTTTTTGTTTTTTTTTTTCCAGTACTAGGAATCAAACTCATGACATTGCACTTGCCAGGCAGGCTCTGTGACCCTGAGCTAAATCCCCAGCCCCCTATATAGTATATCCAAGGCCAGCCTGGACTGTGTAGAGTGACCCTGTCTCAAAAAAAAATTTGGAACCCAGCCTGTGCTACACAAATAGTCAAAGATTAGTTGGAAGTACTCCTATAGCAAGACCCTCTCTCCAAACAAACAAAGAGTGATTTTATTATATGATGAAAATTTTTAGCAATCACCCAAAATGTTCGGGGAGCTGAAGATGGAATGCATATGCTGACAAATCTATTTATAAATGGATATCTTAACTAAACTGAGAAAGGAAAATTTAAGACAGTATGGAGTTGTTTGTTTGAGACTGGGTCTCACTAAATTGCTAAATTGTCCAGCCAAGCTTTGAATTTGTGATCCTCCTACCTCAGTCTCCTGGTAGATGGGATTCTTACCATATCAGGTTTAAGGCTATTTGACTAGATATTATGAGATTAAAGAAATAAAAACTATATTTAAGTTATGTTCTTGTTCCTATATTTGTTTCTCAAAAAGGATACATTTTATGAACTTTGAAACTATTTTCTTTGTATAGTAAGAGTAAACAAAGATTGTTCACTAACAGAAAAAAGCAGACACTCAGGTGTCTGGAGATAGAGGCACAAACTCATTTGTGGAAGTATTTACAGCGGGGTGGGGCAAGGAAAGAGAGGGAGAGAGAGAGAGGTGTATATGCAGTTTAGAATACACACAAAAGTTCCTTATGAAGCTGTTTCAAAGCTGCCTCCAGGAAAGCTGTCTGCTGAGGGGATCTAGAAGCAGCAACTCCCCAGTAGCACAGAGCTTGGGCTACATAGTGAAATCAAGGCTAGCCTGAACTACATCATGAGACCTTGTCTCAAAACCTGAGAAAGAGCTGGGTAGGGTGGTGCACACCTGTAATCCCAGCACTCAAGAGGTGGAGGTAGGAAGATCACTACAAGTTTGAGGCCAGCCTGGGCTACAAAGTGAGTTCAAGTCCAGCCTGAACTGTATAGTGAGACCCTGTCTGAAAAAAACAAAAAACAAAAAAATTGGGAGAGAGACAGAGACAGATCACATGTAGTCTGCATAAAGAGATGTGCATGAGGATTTTGGGAGCTGGGCGAAGAATGCTATGGTTCATATCTAAATGTCCCCCGAAGCATCTTACACTCAGAGAAAGGCGATGGGCTGGGGGTGTTATGACTGACTTGCTATGGGGAGGTGAGGTCTGGTCAGAGGAGACAGGTCACTGGGGGAGTGGCCTGGAAGTGTTTCTTCCTCCTTATCCCCACCCTGATTCCTCTTCTTCCTGATTGCCATGAGGTGAGCTGCCTTCCCCGTACCAGGGCCCTTCCACCATGCCCTTTCTGCCTTGCAGCTGGCTGGGGCTAAAAAACATGAGCTAAAATCAACCTCTACTCTTTTAAAGTGTGGGTGTTGACTATTGTCCCAGCTATGAGACAGGGGCCGTGACATCTTCTAAGAAGCTGCTAAACTAACTTTCAAAGTGGCTGAACCGTCTTGCATTTCAACGGGCAGTGAACTTGAGTTCCAGTTACTCTGCATCCTCACAAGCCACTAATATTATCTGAGTTTTGTTTTTTCATTTTTAGCTACTCTAGTAGGGATATAATGGTACTTTCTTATTGTTTCAATTTGAAATTCCCTACTGGGGTGTGACATTGAGCATCTTTTTTATGTTTATTTACATCTGCATGTCTTCTTCGGTGATGTATCTGTTCCTATCTTTTGGCCATTTAAAAAATTATGTTGTTTTCTCGTGGTTGAGGTATAGGAGTTATTTGTATATTGTGGCTAAAGTCCATAATTTTTCATATGCTTTGCACATATTTTCTCCCAGTTGAGACTTTCTCTTAACAGTGTCTTTCACAAGCACACATTTTTAGTTTTAATAGAGTCCAACTACTGATTTTTTTTTCTCTCAGAGAGGCTTTAGGTGTTCCACTTGAAAACCCACCCCCCATACCTAAGATCACCTCTGTTTTCTGTAGATATTTTATAGTTGTCTACTTTGCATTTAGGAGTATGGTCCATTTTGAAATAATTTTTGTGTAGATATAAACAAGATCAGTGTCTAGGCTCATTTTGGTTAACCTGTGCATGCCCAGTTGTCCTGGACACAGTATATTTCTGTATCCTTCAGCTTTTTTTGGCGGGGCAGGGGGGACTTAGCTAAATTATTTTAACATGGTTTGATCTTTTTGCATCTTTTTCTTCTATTTCTTTAGGCAGAATAAAGCAGCATTGAGTCTGGTGTTAATGTTTTCTCATTGTCAATCAAGACCCTAAATATTTCTCATGATGCTCATGACGTCCCCTTTATGAAAATGGAGAGATTCCACTGTGACTGTCTCTGGAGGGGACAATCACTATTCCCAGTTAGACAAGGGCTCTACCACTGAGCTACACCACTAGCCCTATCACTTATGTTTTCTAATTCTCTGTGAAAGTCCAACACCTTCTTATTTGATTATAAACACAGCCAGAAAGCATATAAACTCAATTCAAACTGTATCAGAAAATATGGATATGTGGATATTATTTTTTAAAAGTTACACAGAAATATAAAATATTTCGTTTTAGGTGATAGCAAATATCGATTTATTTTTGTGGGAAAAATCCATTTTTTAAACTACAAAGTGATCTATCCTTGAATTTTAAAATTCAAAAGGATGATATGGCTTTGTATAGTGATACACATATAATCCCAGCATTCTGGGAAGCTGGGGCAAGAGGATCTCAAGTTCAAGCCCAGCCTGGGAAATTTATCGGCATAGTGACTTTGTGAGATCCTGTCTCAAAATTAAAAATAAAAAAGGGCTGAGAATATAGCTTAGTAGAAAGTCCTGTGTTCAATACCCAACACCCACACATACACACATGAAGCTTAAATCCTTTGTAATCTCACCTTCCAGAAATAACCACTGTTACCACTTTGATGCATATTTTAAAATTTTTCTTCTCTTCTACCTGAAAATGTAGGCATCTTTTAAATAGCGTGGTTATTAATGTGAACAAAATTGTTTATTTCATTTTTCCTTTATTGACAGATTTATCTGAGTAAAATTAGTCCTCACCAATTTTCTGGGCTGGAACCTTGTCTTATGATCCTATCTATTTGTTTCTAAGTGCTAATTTCTCAGAGGCCCTGCCTCATTTGACTCTCAGCTCTGTGGTGACCCAGAGTGTGTACGCCTACACACTAGTGTGCACCTGGGCGTTGTGTATCTGACTTCCCTGCTCCAGGGTCCCTGAGGGTGGAAGTGGCTCTGCCATGTTCATGGCTCTGTCCTCAGCCCCTGGCCTGAGCTACTTAAGCCAAGTGAAGACAAGCACACTGCTTGGTGGGGAAAGATATTAACGAAAGACTTGCATGTATTAATACAGGGAAAGTAAGTGAAAGTCTTCCTCTGGTGTTTTTCAGCTAGTGAGCCAGCGCCGCCTGAGCCCGCCTGGTGCCTCCCTTCCCGACACAAGTTGCAGATGGATGAACGCGGCCATGCTGCCTCCGGATTCTGCTCCAGGGAGTGCAGAGCTCCTAGGTCGCCTGCCCGAGTCAGCCCGCATCTCCCTCTGAGGGGCGGCAGCTCCAGCGGCATTGCTACACCCTCTCATCTCTCTAATCGGACTCCAGGCCCACCCGACCTACTTATTTCTCGCTTCTCTGATTTCGGTCACATTTTGAAACCCGTTGCCTCTATCTAGTGCCTGAATGGTAGTTGTTGCCAGAAACCTTTAAACTTTTCCTTAACTTTCAGGTGTTTACTGTAGAACCCTAAGCATCTTAAGTTTCATCACTTATAGAGATAAAAAAGTAACACTCTTGCATATAAAGATGGGAGGAACATTGCGGGGAGAAGAACATTTGAAGACTCTCGTAGTTTGGCTAATGAAGCAAATAAAATAAAACTCGTTCTTTGAGAAGGAATACCGTTCATCCTCCTCTACCACTATCTGATCAACTCCTGTACATGCCGTCTCACAAAGTCATCTCCTGATAAAATGTTTAGGCTGGTTTTTACATTCTCCTTGAAGGCTGCATTAACAAATACCTGATAATGTTACCCAGATATATAAATAGCGTAGAATTCCAATATCCACTTTATATTTTCCTACAGTGCAATTTAAATATTGGTTTGGTTAATTAGCTCAGATTTCAAAGAGATGCTAGAAAGCAGAAAAATATGAAGCTTGGGAAAATTGCAGTGAATGCATTTCTCATTTGTTTAGTTGTTTAAATCTTTAATTTAAAATTGGTTTCAGCGCTTGAAAGATATTTTGTGAGATAATTATTCCTTCATTATTATTCCTTCCATTCTTTTCCAGAATGTCTTTGATATGCATAAGATCATTTATAACAATTTGCTACATAAGTTACTTAGGGGACATAATTTTCAAAAACTAGCATGAAAAAAATCAAGGAGGTCAAATTTTGAAATATCTGACCAATTTTTTTTGGTCTTTTTTAGACAGGGTTTCAGTATGCAGTTCAGACTGGCCTTGAACTCACTTTATAGCCCAGGATGACCTGGAACTCACAGTGATCCTCCTGCCTCAGCCTCCCAATTACTAGTGAAAGGAAAACACTGTACAAGAGAAATTGTTCTTTTTAAAACTTCGTTCTCTTTAAACTGCCTAGCTCTGTAATTGCTTCATGGCTTTGTAATTACTTTTTTGACCCTTGTAACCCCAAGAATGTAAGTGAAAATATGAAGTGCCTGATTGTGCCATTGTACCAAGCTTCATAAACTCATGACCATTAATCTACCCTGGTAACTGATGATCTCACCCTGCTAACTAATCAGAAGAATTGTTTCTGTTCCATCTCACCTCTGTACCTCCTGCTTGTGTATCACATAAAAGCCCTAGATCACCAGAGATCAGGGCCTGATATTCTGGGAATGATCCTGATCAGTGCCCATCGATGTAAATAAACCTGCCTCCAAATCCTGGGTGTCGTTTTGGTGTTTCTGCTTGCCAGTGCGTCGGGATTACAGGTGTGCCACGCCCAGCCTCTGACCAGCTCTTAAAACTAGAAATTACAGGCATTTGTTAACTGGGTTGGAAAACAGCCACACTCCTAAAACATTTTGAAACTTTTCCTTAGGTGGAAAAAGTTGATTTGATGATTTGCACTGTTTATACTACCATGATAGTTTTGTTTGTTTTGATTATCAGCAAATTAACATTGGAAACATTTTCATTTAAATCAAGGTGGTAAGTCTAGGCCCACACAACTTGTTTAGTCTTTTCTATCTTTTGCTTTTTTCAGGACTGGGATTCAACACAGACCCATCACTCTGAGATTCAAACCCAGAATTTTGTATATATATA
>NW_004955468.1:2935568-2937273 GCF_000276665.1 Chinchilla lanigera | reverse complement strand
CTCTGAGTTCATCTCCATCTGCGTCATCCGGCAGGCAAGGGATGGCAGGACCCTGCTTGGGTTGCACAGGTCCTGTGCTGAGGTTTCTGGCTGCCTCCTGCCTAGCGCGACAGTGTGTTGTGCTAATCTGTTCACCATGGAAGCAGAAGCAAAACAAAGGGCAGGAGTTCTGTCTTAATGGGAAATATTCTGTCAGTGTCAGACTCCTAACTCTGCAACTTAGGAGCTTAGTTTTTATAGTCTCTGTTTTCCCTAAAGTCCAAGTGTTTATCAAATTCGTGTTTCAGAAATATGAGACACCTCAAAAAGAGAAACGTGGGCCGGGATATAGCTCAGCATCACAGCACCTGCTTGGCAAGCACAAGGTCCTAAGTTCAATTCCCAGTGCAAAAAAAAAGAGAGAAACATAAAAAGACTAAAGAAAAACAAGACCAAGAAAGAGCACAAATGAAAGAGAGGTGAGTAATTTCCACTCGTCCCAGGATGGTGTGGGGTCTGGCACTTCTGCTTCTGGTGTCCAGAGAAGCCCTGAGCAGCATATGGAGACAGGCAGGGAGAGGAGCTCATGGCCAGCATCAGGGACAGGGATCCTTCTGTGTCTTAAAGGAAATGCTGATATTCAGTGCAAATGCTTAGTTTTTCAGGTGCTTTGTTTTTCTTTTAAAGTATTCTTTAATTTATTTAGCTGTACTTTAAAACAAAAGGTTTTTGGTAAAAATCAAAAAGTAGGGGAAAAAGTCATTTAAGAGTAGAGTTTGAGTATTAAATAATAAAACAATGTTTACTCATTATTTGTCCCATATTAAATGAAGGTGTCTTGAGCACTTCTCAACTACTTTTTTTTTTTTTTTCCAGTACTGGAGATTTAATCCAGGGCCTGCTCGCTGACCTATATCCCCAACCTGTTTTGTATTTTTCATTCGGAGACAGGGTGACACTAAATCACTAAATTGACGGGGCTGGACTTGAACTTGTGATCCTCCTGCCTCAACCTCCTAGAGTGCTGGGATTATACTTTTTTTCAAACAGTACTAGATGTGGAACCTTGAGCTTTACTAAGCAAACACTGTACCGCTGAGCTTCCCCCTTGCCCTCAACTACATTGTCATTACCAGTTACATTATTATAGGTATCCACCACCATGCCTGGCTACAATTTTATCTTTTTAAAAAGTCTTCCTTAGCTAGGTGTATTGGCACACCCTGTACTCTTAGCACTATGAGAAGCTAAGTCAGGAGGAGAACAAATTCAAGCCTAGCCTGGGTAATTTAGCAATTTAGAGCCTGTCTCAAAATAAAAAATAATAAATGAGCTAGGGATGTAGTTCAGGACAAAGACCCTGATTCAGTCCCCAGTACTGGCGGAGAAAAAAAGGCCTTCCTTAATTCAAGGTGTTTATATTATACACACACACACACACACACACACACACACACACACCCTCCCCACACATATACACACATTACCCTAATGCTTTTATAGTTTGTTTCTGCTTTAATCCATTTGGATCATTTTGTTTTGTTGGGAACAGAGTAAGGTAGGCACCTAAGTTATTTTTCTCCAAGTGGATAGCCAGTTGCATTAGTCAGAGTGAGTAAGATAATTGCAATGGAAAGGAGGCCCCTAGGTTGGGTGTGGTCGTGCATGCCTGAATTCCAGCACTCCGAAGGCTAAGGCAGGAGAATCACTGCAAGTTCAAGGCCAG
>NW_004955468.1:2925951-2935178 GCF_000276665.1 Chinchilla lanigera | reverse complement strand
AAAAGAAAAGAGGTCCCTACTGGCAGTGGCCTAGCACAAGGAAGCATGGCTATAATCAAGGACCACAGTATTCTCCTACTTCAGCACATGGTCTTCACAGGAAGTAGATGGGTTGTAGGTGGCCCTAAAGGTTGGAGGTGGCACTTCCAGCCACAGCTCATGGGCCACAGCAGCTGTTTGACCCACCTGCCACCCCAGGACTGGGAAGGACAGCCTAGCTGTGGTCCCAAGATGAAAAGGGAAACAACTGGGGTGATCCCTGGCTGCCTCAGCCCACCAGTGCTGTGTTTTATTAGGGGCAGTGTAACTTGATTACCTTCTAAATCCCTGTCCCCATATGGAGTCTCCCTTCTTATTTCTTAGCCATTCTGTATTTCTCTGTCCCTGTTTTAATTATTATGTCCTTATGGTATTGCTTTCTAGAAAGATAAGTGCCAACTTTTTGTTCTTTTTCATTCATTTCTTTAGAACAGACAATGCATTCTTTTGGTCCAAAAATACAAAGGATACAAGCATGGATTTCTCTAAATGCACATATATGTGTTGTATTAGTCAGCTTTCTATTATTATAACAAATATCTGAGATAATCAATTTATAAAGAGAGAAAGCTTATTTTGGCTTACAGTTTTAGAGCAGCCAGTCCATGGTCAGCTGGCTGTGTTCTCTTAGGCCTATGGTGAGGCAGCACATTATGGCAGGAGCATAAGCTAGAACAAAATTATTTACCTCATGGCCAGCAAATAGGGGCAAGAGGAAGAGGCTGGGTCCTTTTATCCCCTTCAAGGGCATATCCTCTGTGACTTAAAGACCTACCACTAGGTCCCACCTCTTAATAGTTCTATTGCCTCCAATACCACATGCTGGGAGACCAAGCCTTTAACACGTGAGCCTTTGGGAAAGCTTATTCAGGCCATACATAGCATGCACCTTTTTGCACAGGAAGAAACCTGGGGGGATTCTCACCATACATTCAACAGCACTTATCTCTGAGGAAAGGTTGGGAGAGGTGGAAGAGAGGGTCAGAGGTGAAAAGAAATATCACTCTTTGGTTGCTAGAGGTACAATTCTCATGGCCTCTTACCCTCAAGCCTCTCAGGAACCCAGGGTATGGGAAAGAGCACCCCCTCTACTCTCTGTGCCTTGACTATCTGCATGTGTCTCCTGCATGCGACACTTTTGGGGGTTACATCTATGAGTGCCTGCATCTCCAACACTGGCATGAGGTCTTGCTCTTGGCAAGGGCCCCTGATACTTTTCTTCAGTGGCAGTGTAGCCTGGTTCTGGTTGCAGTTACAATCTGCCCCCACTCCCCCCAGGAGACTCTGATCTGTTTCCTGTCACTTACTATAAGCTAGTTTTACATGTTCTGGGATGCCATAGAAATGGAATCACATGGTTAAGTCAACTTTTTATTGCACACATATATGTGAATGTGCAAATAGCAAAAGTTCAGGGCTCCATACATTTCTGCTACCTGAGTACACTTAAGGGGAAGGCACACAGATCAAGGAGGAAGCCCCTCCTCTCTCCTCCTACTTACCATCCTTTCCCTCCTCCCCAAAGTTAGCATTCCTCTGGCTTCTATCACCACTAATTACTCTTGGCAGTTTTAAACTTGATTTAAAGGAATTTTATTATATGGTCTCTTTCACACACAGTTTAGGAGATTCCCATAGCTGGGTCATTCTCAGAGCTTTAGAGTATTCCTTTATGTGAATATGCAATGGCAAACAGAAACTCCAAAACATCACCCAGGATTTAGAGGCAGATTTATTTATGTCAACAGGCACTGACCTCTAGAAAAAAAAATGTCAGGCCCTGATCCTTGGTAATTTGGGACATATATGGGATAAGAAAGCAGGAAATACAGAAGCAGGGTATTTGGTGATCTTTGATTGGTTCTTACAGTATGCATCATAGTGACCAGCTATGCATCATAGTGGCCCTCCATTTCTAATAAACAGAAGTAACAGGAACTATAACAGGAACTGTTACCTAGGCAACTAACAAATTGAAGGATATTGGCTGGGGGGCTGCATTTTCTTCTACATTTCTCCCCTCTGTTAGTTTCTTGGCAAATCTTTGCTAGGTATGTTATATGTGATTATTTGATGCATTCTAATTCTTTCCTATACTGTTCATTCAGGGTTTCCATCATTTTTCTGTGCTCCTCTATTTTTTATCTATGTCTTCTTTTGATGCCCAGCAATTCTTTCACTATGGTTGTCATTTCTTTTTTTACCTGGGCAATTGCTTCTGATCTGATTTCCTCTATAGCCTAATATAGTTGGTTCTTTACTTCAGTTGCTATCATTTCAGAGATTTCAGGTGTGTGACTTTTGTGTTCTTCCATGTTGATGTTTCCTGGACTTGTTCTGGGTGGGGTGTTTGGCTGAGATTGCATTTTGTTTCTTCTTTTTGTCATTTTCAAATCACCCTAGGTTTCTAGGGATTCAGGTTCATTCCTGAGATGGCAGTGGAGGGCAGTATCCAGGACCCCAGGCAGCTCACTGAGGCTTCCTGCGTCCAAGGCCCCTCCAGAAGGTGGAGGGAAGGGTGGCAGGACTGGAAGATCTGGAACCCCAGGCAGCTCACGGAGGGTTCCCACATCCAAAGCCCTTCCAGAAGGTGGTGGCAGGGGGCGGGGCCCTGTATGTGATCATTTGAGATAAACCAGGTAAGCCGATTAATTATACAAGACCCAACTAGAAGAAGTAACATTAGGGGTATCAGTGGTCCTAGGATGGTCCCTAGCCAACATCCCCAAGATTGGAATGTTTTCCCACCAGAGGTTTGTGGTTTGTTTCCCTTATTTATAGGGTCTCTCCCTAAGTTGCTTTTAGAAAGAGACATGACTTAACACTACTGTGACAAGGGAGTCAGTTTGACCCTGGAGCATGTCCAATGCACTTTGGACACACATCAAATCTTGGTCAATTGTAGACTAAGGGGAAAGGCCTTACTGGTTTTCTAGTCTCTAGGAGCAATTGTCCATAGAGCTAAGTAAAAAACTTCAGATCAAACAATACAATATCAAATCCTGAAAAGGCACAAAAATCAAGGGGAGTAATACATTGAGTATAGAGCAATCTTGTGAATGGTGTTCTTAAGCTTCAGCTGTGCATGGACTGGTCAGCATCTGGAGTGACCAGAGCAGGGCTTTGAGTGTGTCATCTCTTCAGAGTGAGCTTCAGAGGGGCTGTCTGGTCCAGGTAAATTCTCCAGCAATCATCTGGATGGGGCCTTTTAACTCTGGAATAGTGGATTTAAGAATCTAAGAAATCTAAGGCTGGATTTCTGAAACTTTAAGAGCTCTAGAGGTAGTTAATATGCACCTAGGTTATATGTATGTGAAGGATTGTCTATAGTATAGCTGATCTTTCAGCTAAGCTTTTATGGAGCTGGTTACAAGCTGTTTCTGCAGAGTTATATTTTTATTTCTTTAACTATTTTAGAGCTTTGTGGCCTATATGCTGTGTGTAGTTTTTATTTAATCTTTAATAGTTTTGCCAGTTTTGCATTATCTCTGCTATAAATGCAGGCCTGTTACTGTTATCAATAATCAAGAGTAGACCATATCCAGGGATGATTTTTTTTTACAGCAGAACCCTATAAACATCTGTTGTCTTCTCAATGTGGGTAGGGAATGTCTTGGGCCAGCCTGAGTAGGTGCATAAAAGCACCAATAGGTATCTGTAGCTCTTATAAGGCTTTATTTCAGTGTTTTTAAAGGGTGATATTTCAGTCAGTGGGACTCCCAGAGAGGACTTAGGCCTCTAGACCAGTTGTTTTGAGCACAGGTTTGACATCATTGACAGACAGTGGAGTAGATGATGGCTAGGAATGCGATGTTATGGCTTTTTCCTTTGTGGTTCAAGATATTTTATTGTTTTGGTGGGTTTCCAAACAGTAGCAGGAAGCAGTAGACTTTTTCATTTTCAGACCAACTGAGGGCCTGTATGAGGGCCCATAGCTCAGTTTGGTGTGCAGACCATCCCTGTGGGAGAGTCTCTGCCAAAATAACTTTGTCCAAGGTGACCACAGCATATCTAGCCTGTTGGACTCTATTCCTGACAGAGCTACTTCCAGCCATAAACAAGGTGAACTCAGCATCTGTCAGGGGATTCGTTTTTAAGTCCGGTCAGCCCGAGAACAGTTGGTCAGTCAGTGCCAGGCAGTCATGGTCTGGTGAGCCCCTCTCGGTAGGCAGGTACACAGCAGGATTGAGTGCACAAGAGTGTGTGTATGTGGCACCTGTACAGTTAAGTCTTGGCTTAAGGTGAGCTTGTAAGTTTTCTTGATCAGAAGGACAGTGGCTATTAGAGCACAAAGGCAAAGGGGGAGGCAGCCCTTGGTGATTTGATCCAAGTATTTGCACAAGTAGGCCACTGAGCACTCCCAGGGGTTGACAGTCTGAGTAATCATCTTTGAAGCCACATGTTATCATTTATCAACAAACAAGTTGAACTTCAGCTACATCTGGAATTCCCAAGGTTGGGGCTGTAGAGAGGGCCTTTTAGTTTTTATCTGCAGATTTGTGCTTTTCCCGAGATACCTTGTAGCCAGTTTCTGCCAGATATTGCACCAGAACTTTCGTCTTTCTAGTAGGCAACTTGGGTGTCATTAATCAGAAGTGTAGTGATATTTTGGGCTGGGAAACAAGTGAGAGAGTTGTGAGGGTTTCTCCAAAGAGGGTAAGCAAATTTCTGAACCTCTGAGAGGTTGAATCCAGGTGAGTTGATTTTTGAGTCAGAACTGGGGTCTTTCCATTTAAAGGTGAAGAGGGGCTGGATAACAGGAGACAATCAAAGGCAGAAGGCATTCTTTAGGTCCAGCAGGTGTACCAGCAGATTGTGGGTGACTGTAGGATGGAGGGCAAAGGAAGTAGCATTGACAGCTTGGAGATCCTGAACTGGTTTTATAGGCAGCAGAGCTGTATTTTAGCAGTCTGACAGTCTATAAACATTTTGCAATTTTGAAACCTCTGGATGTATGGTTGCATTCTTTTCTTGGGGAACTCTAATGGCAAGCAGGAGGAACAGAGAAACAGGTTGCCTCAGAGTGGCCAAATCTGTTGTCAGAACTTCTCTGAAAATAGTGGGAGAGTTCCCAAACCCTTGCGAATGGGTTGGGAACCAAGGAATATAAGGCAATGGCTGTGTTGTTGATGGCACAGAGTTCTTGCATTGATCAGTAATACCTACTGGGCATTTTTACCAAGAGAAGAGGAGTAATTCAAGGTGATTAACAGTCTATCAGGATCCTAAACTGCCTTAGGTGGCTGATGTGTGGCTGGATGCCTGTTTGTGCTTCCCATGACATAGGATATGGGAGAGAGTTAATGGCCAGGCCCAGAGGCAAGTCTTTGACCCATACCTCTGGGAGGAGAGTTTTCAGAGTTTCAAGATTGTGGTTATCTATCTCAGGCTGATGTGGAGTTAAACAAGAGGGAGGCTGACTGGCTCAGTGCCTTTAACTTGAAGAGAACTCTCTTCCCAGAAGCAGTATTAGGCATTCCGGCATATACATAAACTCATGTTTGGTGAGATGTCCTCCCAGGTTGCAAATTTGTGCCTAGCAGAAGGGGTGAGAGGCAAGAGTCCCAGTTGCCCCACGTGATGATAACCTTTTTCTGACAGAGGGGACTTTTAAGTAGCTCTTTTTCATTGTCTACCATTGTCTACCATTGTCAACAAGTCATAGGTTAGTCCCCAATATGGATGTGGACTTTGGGTTCCCAGTGGCCCAGCTGAAGAAAGAAACCCAACCTAGCCTAGTCTGAGCCTTTCAGACCAATGAAAAGGTTGTCATCTGATCCAGGTTGAAGCTTTTTTTTTTTTTTTTTTTTTTGGTCAAATTGAACTCAGGACCTTGCACTTGTCAGGTAGGTGCTGTGCTGCTGAGCTATCTTCTCATCCAGGTAGAAGCTTTTGAGAGTTCTTATCTTTGAGTCTGAATAGGCATTTATTTTTTTGGTGTCCATGGCCCTTATAACTCACATACTGATCTTTGGCCAGAGGACATGGTTGTCTATCAGACTGGATTTTCTTGCAAATATCAGGTGCTTTTTGTGCAATGAAGGCTGTGCTTATCATCTGTGGATTTTCAGGGGCCTTAGAGTCAAAGGGATATAGACCCTGTAGGCTTCTCATAGACCCTATGGAGTCTCTCATAAAAATCTGAAAGGCTTTATCAAGCTTCTGGTTAACAGTAATAACTTTAACATGTTGATGGGCTTTTTGGGGGGAGGGGGATGGGCTTTTTGCTCCCCCGCCCTCCTTTGATGCCTTTGAGAAGTATTTGACTGGGTTGCTTTGTTTCTTCTGTCTGGATTGAAAGCTGGCCTGGTGAGAGCTATAGTGGCATCTTCCAAGGTAAAATTCTCAGGTCTTGTTCAGGCTCATAGAGCAGCAGTTTGATTTCATTTTAACTATGTAATCACCAGAAAAAAACCCTTTTTAAAATTCTTAGGCCTGCAGTCAGGGAGTGGGTTTTGACTAATTAGTTCCCATTTCTGACTCCCTACATATGTGCTATGTACCCTTGAATGATGGTGCAACAGACAAAGGGTGGATGCCCCTCAGAGAGAGAGACCATTCAAGTGCCCACCTGGTCGCTTGCCTCTTGGGAATGTTAGAACTGTCCAGTTTAAGGAGAAGCATCAGTAGGTTCTCTGTTTTGTGCTTATTAGATGCATCCATGGAACTGCAGGTTGGGGCCCAGTCAAGCTACATAGTTTGGAGAGGGAAGTCCAACTCCTCACCTTGGAACACCAATGCAATGGCCTATTGTTTTTGCTGTCCATTACAAACACATAATCATTCAGCAGACCAGAGATTAAACATTCCAACCCCCTTCTCTTGAGGGTGGTCCTGGCTAACAAGAGTTGATCATGCTCTTCTTCTGCTCAAGCTGAGCAGGACTGACAGACAGACTAACTGATGCCCTGAGGTACCTCTGGGCATCTTACCAGAATCTGGCAGGCAGGCAGATTGTGTCCTCCTCCCTTCTGGGTCTCATGTGAGCTGTTCAAATGGGGAGCTGGGAATTTCCTCCAGACCTCCAAGGGGACTTGGGGAATCTCAAGGGCTTACCTTCCCATTAGGATCTGGAGAGGTCCTTGCTCCATCTGTGAGGGTCATGACCAGTGATCAAAGAGGTCAGCTTGGTTGGTCTTCCTGGTCAATGCACCAACAAACAGAAACACCAAACTGTCACCCACATTTTGGAGACAGATTCATTTATGTCAACAGGCACTGACTTCTAGAAAAAAATGTCAGGCCCTGATCCTTGGTAGTTTGGGACTTATATGGGACAAGCAAACAGGAAGTACAGAAGCAGAATATTTGGTGGTCTTTTTTAATTTTAAAGAAAATTTTTAAAAAGAGAGAAAATAATAAAAATGATACAGAATTTCAAAACAAGATGATAGGAAATTAACAATAGTTGTTATAATGCATATTGTTATCTTAAAGGTAGTTGTTCAGATTACCAGATATAGGCATGCAAAATTGATCAAACAGTTTACCATTAACTGTTCCTTTCAATAAACCAATAGTTGGTTCTCATAATATGCATCACAGTGACCAGCCTTTCTAAGAAACAGAAGTAACAAGAATTGTAACAGGAGGTGTTACCTGGGCAACTAACAGAAACTGACTAACTATACTGGTAGGGGGGCATCTTCTTCTTCAAATGGATACACAGCACAGTGTATCCAGCTATTCTGTCATCATGGATGTTTGGATTTCTATGCAGAGCAAAGACATAGGACCAATATGAACCGGCTCTACTCTGAGGAAAGCTGCGGTGAACTCTTATATGTCTGAAATTGAGATGTAAACCCAACAATCCTGGAGCTTTTGGCCCTGGAGTAAGCATAGGTCATAAATGGGTGAGGTGAGGAAGTGAAACTGGGATTAGAAGTTGTGCTTAATAAATGGGTTCTAATATAAGAGGGAGAGGGTTATGTCTCTATGCGTATTTGGGGGTATGAGAAGGAGCAGTTGATGATACAGATTAAGCCAGACTTCCTTGTGTGTAGTCATCCCTTGTATTTTCTAGGTACAGACTTTCCACTGTGAGCCAGGGCAAGATGTGGCGTTCTCAGCCTTTAGGGAGCTGTTCGGATTTTTTTCTTTTTCCTCTTCATTGCTTGGAATCCAACCTACAAGGGCTCTACCACTGAGCAAGAGCCCCAGTCCTGTCTGGCTTTGAGTTTGCATCTAACTTACCTTCTCTCTCTTTTCTGTTTTCTTTTTCAGGCTGAAATGTCTCCCGCTAAAGAGTCAGTGATTGAATCCTGCCTGGCCTGTCTCAGTATCAGATATCCTCTGTGATGGAAGCTCATTGACTGTTCAGTTAGTACATGGTACAGATTGTATTTATATGTAAATCCCTGCTGAAAAATAATTTTTAAAACCCTGACATTTCAAAGGCTGCCTTGAAAGGTTGCAGAAATTGATTTCTATTTTTAATTTCAGTTAGTGTCAGAGGGAAAAATTCAGACTGAATAGTTTAATTAAAGTGGCATTTTTCTATTTCCTTCTTGACTCTTTTAATTTCCGGCAAGTTTTACAAGAAATTAAAAGTAAAGACTGTCCTCTGGTTTTGTTATGAACACAGCTGAGTTTAGTAAGGACAGTTTGGACTCACTGAAGGATGTGCTTGGAGAGGGAAGTAGCTGCTTTCCACCCGCTGTGCCTTGGGAGGGAAGCACCCCACACTCAGGTTGCTGGTGGTGGCCAAAGCAGGGTGGGCAGTACAGAGCAGGGTCCAGGCTGGAGGCCACATCCTCTCAGAGATGTCACTCAGGTGTCTGAGACAGCCAGTGAGACCTAAGGAGAGAATGTGCCCCAGAGTGAGGATCCTTGCTCTGTAGACAATGGGTCCCTGCTATGAGGCCACCTCCTGTGCACGGAGGAGAAACCTTTTCAAAGAACAAAGTGCAGAGCTGAGGTGCAGCTCAGAGGGAGAGCACTTACCCAGCATGAGTAGGGCCCTGGCGTCCACCCCTAGCCAAGTGCAGAGGTTTTTTAAATTATGAAAGAAACCTCACAGATCAAAATAATTTGAGAGTGGAAGAGAAAAACAAAAATCAGTTCTAGTTTTACCACCCAGAGATGACAACGCTCGGTATTTTGGAGTAGTTGCCTCCAGTCTTTTATGTCCTAGCCACGGGCCTGTTATCACAGGAGAGGCAGCATTTTGCTGTCCCCTACTGTCA
>NW_004955468.1:2922657-2924811 GCF_000276665.1 Chinchilla lanigera | reverse complement strand
AGCACCCCGACTCCTGGCCGTGGGAGGAGGGAGAGAGGGGGCCGTCTGTTGTCAGGCTAGCTCTCTTTTTATTTCCAGCTTTATGAGTAATAATTCACATTCCTACAGTTCCACTGTATAAAGGCGTGCAACTCGGTGGTTTCTAGTGCACTTGCGTAGCCATCACCACAGTCGATGTCAGAACGTTTTCATCCCGCAGAAGACACCTGGTACCTCTAGCAATCACTCCCCACTCCCTACCGCCCATCCTACCAGCTCTAGGCAGCCACCAGTCTGCTTTCTGTCTCCACAGATCCGCCTGTTCTAGAGCACTCACAGTAATAGAATCGAGGGATGATATGTGGTCTTTTGTGATTGGCTTCTTTTCCTTAGCACAATATTTCATGGTTCATCCACACTGGAGCATGCATCAGTACTTCGCTCCTTTTTTATTTCCGACTCGTTTTCCGTTGTGTGCCTGTGACACATTCTCTGTACTCGGTCGTCACTGGTGGGCTAGAGCTCGTTTCTACCCAGTGAACGAGGCTATCGCCGACATTCTGTACATATGTAAATTTTTGTGGATGTTTTCATTTTTATGGGGTACACTGCTAGGTGTGAAATTACTCGGTCATATTTTAACTCACAGATTTAACATTTTGAAGAATTGCCACTGTTTTTCCAAAGTGGCTGCACAATCTTACGTTCCCACCAGCAATGTGTGGCGGTTCTGTTTTTTCACATTATTATTATAGCTATCCTAACAAATATAAGGCATGGTATCACACTGTGGCTTCCACTTATATTTCTCTGATGGCTACTGATGTTGAGAATCTCTTCATGTGCTGTCAACCATTTGCATATTTTGGACAAATGTCCATTTATACAATTTGCCCATTTTTAAATTGAGTTGTCTTTTTACTGTTGAGCTATAAGAGCTTTTTATATTCTAAATATAAGCCCATTATCATGTACATGATTTGCAAAAATGTCTTCCCGTTATATTGTTTATCTTCTTCACTTTTTTGATGGTGTCGTGTGAAAACAAATGTTTTTAATTTTGTTAACATATAGCTTATGTATTTTTGTTACCTATGCTATTGGTGTCAGACTTAAGAAATTATGCCTGGTATGTAATAGATTTATTGTCTTGATTAGCTGCTTGATAGGAAGCTTCAAAATCATAACATGTGACTGCTCCATCTTTGCTATTCTTTTTTAAGATTGATTCCGGTTCTTTTGAATATTTATGTAAGTTTTAAGATTGTCCTGTCAACTTTATGAAGAAATCAGCTTGAAACTTGATGAGATGATGTTGACTGTATGGATCATTTTAGAGAGTATTATCATCTTAACAATACTGTGTCTGCGTATCTATGGACAGTGGATGTTTTTCCATTTATTTAGGTCTTTAATTTCTTTCAGCCATATTTTATAATTTTCAGAGGTAAATCTTGCACTTGTTTAATTAATTTCTACATATTTTGTCTGATACTTTTGTAAATGGAAACTTTTTTCTTAATTTTTTTTCAGGTGCTCATGGCAAATGTTTAGACAGATGATTGATTTTTGTATATGGGCCTTGTTTCCTGCAACCTTATTGAACTTGTTTGTTCTCTCCTTTCTTTCAGATCCCATTTAAGATTTTGAGTGGGTATAAACATGTTGTGAGTTCCTTCCACTTCTGTGTGAATGACACAAAGCTCCTCAGTGGCTCCTATGATTGTACTGTGAAGCTGTGGGTCGGTGATTTCATGCTAGGTTTTCCTAAAACTAAAACATCTCAAAAGCTTATGTAATTCTTGTGGAGAGTTTTCCAGTACTGAGTTCCCTGACACAGAAGCTCAAGCACTGTAAAGGCCTTCTGAACAAAGTGTAAGAAGGAGGAGCCCACCCCAGTGTCAGCCATTAGAGAGAAGTCAGGGTAGCTGTAGCCTGTCTGTGGATCTGAACACAGTAGGAGCAGGGGATGAAGACCATTAGACTGAGAGCCCCCCAGCTATTTTGGGATGGTGCTTTTTGTGCCTGGGTTATACCTGGGGTCTCTGAGTCACTTCTCTTGGTCTCCTCATCTGGAACACTCAGTTTCATCCACAAAGACTCTATTGCCAGGCCTAGGTGATCACAGAGGACAGAAAAGTGGCCAGGCCTGGGACTTGTCCACAGGGGGTGGTT
>NW_004955468.1:2917489-2921196 GCF_000276665.1 Chinchilla lanigera | reverse complement strand
GGGCTGGGGCTGGGGCTGGGGCTGGGCACGGCATTTCAGGCTCCCCAGTGGGCTGTTTGGATTTGGTAAGGCAGGAAATGAGGCTGAGGCCATGGGACAAAGGCCATGTGGCCCAAGACCAGGGCTGTGGGCCTTTCCCAATCTGTTCTCTTTCTCCAGGTTGGGGCCACTGTCCCCCCATCCCAGGGACCCTGCTTCTGTGCCCAGGCAGCCTCAGCCCTGCCCCAGGGCCTCCTCAGGAGCCCTGTACCCATCTGTGCCCCTCCTCTCCTGTTAAAAAACAACCTTTCCTTTTAGTGCCAGGGTCAAGTATATTCACTGTACACATTTTTGTCTTTTTTTCACTGTAAACATTTTTAAAAAGACAAGTCATGTTTTAAAAACATATAGCAGGTGTGGTGGTGCATGCCTATAATTCCAGCATTCTGAGAAGCTGAGACAGTGAGATGACAAACTTGAGGCCAGTCTGGGCAATTTAGCAACTAGCAAGACAGTGTTTCAAAATAAAAAATAAAAAAAAAATTAAAAGGGCTGAGACTATAGCTCAGTGCAAAAGCTCTAGGCTCAATCTCCAGTATCACAAAATAAACAAACAAATAGAAAACCCTTAAAAGCACCACTCAGGTTATAGTTAACATCTTGGGTCTCTTCCTGTACAGTTTGCAAGTATGTCTTATTAACAAAGGTAGTGTTGTCACGTACATACCTTTCGGACCCCTTCCCTGCTCCTTACTAACAATAAACTGAGTAAGAACAGCTCCCCGTCATCCTTCTTAATGGCTGCCTGGGATCCCATGGTACAGACAGGGCAGGACCTGTTAGAGGTCGTAGAGTTTTTCACCACTCTCTGTTAGAGGATTCTAAGGCTCTTCTTATTTTTGTCTGTGAGCAATACTATGATAAGGAAAGTATGCATATGTTTTTTACACATGTGCTCCCATATTTCTTCAGTGTCTATAGCTAGATTTCATTACTACTTCAAATGGTATAGAAACACAGAGCTTTAAAAATGCTTTAAAGAAAGTTTGCCCAGTCATGCCCCAGGAATTCAAAGAGATTGCATCACCTCCCACCCTCAAGTGCTGGGCATCATGAGCTTTGTAAAATGTAAGCAATGTGGTAGGTGAAAAATGAGATTTGCACTGATTACTCCCAACTTGGACTATGTACCCAAGTGTCTATTTCTTCTGCTGTAATTTTCTTTTCTTGTCTCTAGCTGGTTTCACCTTTTAAAGTGCTTTTTCCTCTTCTTTAAAAGTATCTTTCTTCATTTTTGTTGCACAAATCACCCATGGGCCTTGCCAGTGTTGGGGCTGAAGTAGTCATCTAACGCTGCTTGACAAATGACTGTAACTTAGCAGCTTCAAACAATCAACATTTATTATCTTACCAAGTTTCAAAAATCAGAAATCAAGAAGCAGCCTAACTGGTTTTGGCTCAGGCTTCTTGTGAAACCACAGTGCGGATGTCATCTGAGGCTACTGTCAGTTAAAGGCTCCACTGGGGCTGGAGAATCCCCTTCCAAAATGGCTCATTCACTGGCCCAGGGCAGGAGGCCGCAGTTCATCTCCATGCAGGTCCCCAGGGAAACATGGGGCTGCTGTGTATCCTCAGGACATCCAGTTAACTTCCACTGGGCAAGTGATCCAAGAAAGAGCAAAGAGCAAGCCATGATTCCTTTTGTTTTGCTTTTTATTTTTTTGGTGCTGAGCACTGAACCCAGGACCTTGAGCATGGTGGACCATGTTCTCTCTACCATTGAGCTACACCACAGCCCCATGATTTCTTTTATATTCTAGCCCCATACTCTCCCTTCTGCCATGTTCTGTTTATTAGTAGTATGTCACTAAGTCCAACCTCATCCAAGGGAAGGGCAATTAGGTTCCACCTGTTGTGGGGGGGGGGACTGTTGAAGAATTTGAGGACATATTCTAAACAGTCACAATATCAAGACTATATATAATTTATAACATACAGAGAGGTCCTCCTTTCCTAGATTGCTGAGTACACATTGCCCCTTTCTCTGCCTTTTTTGCTTATTTTTGAGACAGAGTTTCACTATATGTAGTCCAGGCCAAACTTGAACTCGCTATGTAGCCCAGGCTGGCCTTGAACTCACAATCCTCCTGCCTCCGTCTGCTAAGTGCTGTGATTACAGATGTACAACACTGTAGCTAGCTCATCACCCCCTTTTTTTCCACAGGGTACTGTGAGTGTCTGGAACTATAGTATCTCGTCCGCAGTGCCAGACACAGGGCAAACATTCAATAACACTTGTTTAACCCACCAAACAGGAATAAAGTTAACCATTGCTAGAACCTTGCTGCCACTTCTCCATGTGTGCCCCCTGTCCCTGTTCCTCTGTCCTGGACACAGATCAACTTATTACATTTATTAATAAGTTTATTAGTTAAAATAAAACAGCTTTAAAGAGCCAGAGCTTTAGCTGAGTGGTGGAGCACTTGCCAAGCACATGTGAGGCCCTGGGTTCAATCCCTAGTACTGCACAAAAGCAAAACAAAAAAATAAATAAAAGAACAAAATGCACGTTTTAAAAAGTAAAATTAAATTAAACATCCTTAAATATTTAGCTCCTTCACATAGCCCACTGCAAGTCCCAATGACCAGATGTAACCAGCAGCCACCACTTTGAATAGTGCATGGACAGAAATTTCCATCATTAGAAAGTTTGACAGCTCAAACCTGTGGACATACAGTGACTGCTGGCAACCCCAGAGGCCCCCATGGAGACACACATCAGTGGAAGGGAGCCGTGGATGTGCAGCGCTGCAGTGGCTAGTGAGTGGTGGGTTCAGATGTCCCACAGGAGAGGGTGATTGGCTGAGAGCCATCTTGGAGAGGAGCCAGCTGACTTCAGAACTCAGGACAACTGCAGGCTCCACATAGCAGCCCCCAGCTGAATTCAAGCCCATAGAAGATACACTGCTGCAGGCTAAAAAGGTCTGGTTCCAGCCTCAAGGCCGGAAACTAGAAATTCAGAGGAAATAAAGGTGCAGGCTCACAGGCACTGTTTACTACCTTGCCATAAAGCTACTGCTGGCTTGCTGGGATTAACCAGCACAGATCTGGACTCTGCCTATGTTGTCCACCAGTGGCAGTAGAGACACATCTTTAAGTAGATCTTTTCTCTCTCTTTTCTTGTTTTGTATTTCTTCATTGCCTGTTCTTGTTTTCATATGAGTATGAACATGATTTCTAGTTTTTTTGTGGTTGTTGCTCTGTTCTGTTCTTTTTATTTCTTCCTTTCCTCTTTCCTTCCTGTCTTCTGCAGCAGTTTCCCAAAATTTGCATGATCTTCCTTGTTCTTCCAGCCTTGCTTTTCATTGCCTCCTCTTCTGCTATTTCTATATTTTTTTCTCTAATCCCTTTTAAATGTTCTCCCCTGAAGGTAAAATTGTCACATTGAGGGTTTATTTACTGCATATAATTTTCTGGTTTGCTTTAAATTTTGTTATATAACCACAGGTCTAGTTCATATGGTTAAAGGTGGCAATTTAATAGTTCCCTCATTTTGTTATTTTCTAGGCCCTGTTTGATTCTATTGTTATTGCTGATTGTACCACATTAGTGAAAGTGACATAATTATTCTAACCAGTTGTTCTTCCTCATATACCAAGACTGAGATTGCCTAAGGTCATAAAAAATACTGTAGGCCAGTGCCAAAGAACCATGGGCTGGGCTAAGTA
>NW_004955468.1:2873498-2917370 GCF_000276665.1 Chinchilla lanigera | reverse complement strand
CTCAAATCCCAAAAGCCAACTACACTTGGAAGACACCTCTGAGAAGTAATCATTTCCTAATGGTTCTAACTACTAGCAATAAAGCTACTCACCATAAGCAATTTATTAGCATCAACACAGGAATTAAACTCATTTTTAAAAAAGAAAGTGAGAAGACACTTAAACAAGATGCAACCCCAGATTTCCAGCTCACCAAAGGCAAACCCAGGAGGCAGTGAGATGAGACAATCCTACCCAGCCTTTCTGAAGCAGTAACAGGGGAAGTAACAGAGCAAATTAACAAGGCTTTAAAAAAATTAAATCAGAAATAATTCCTCAGGTAACTACAGTGATGGTGATCACAGTGAAAGACATGCTTAGCAACTAAAGCAGATACAGATTTTTAAAAAATAGAAGAGCTTAGGAAAATGATGGAAACCATGAACACTCAACATAGGAAAGAAATAGAATCCATGAAGCAGATTCAGATAGATATTCAGGAGGTTAAAAATTTCATGGAAAGTGTATACAACTGATGAGATAATGTGAGAGCAGAATCTCAGATATAGAAGACAAGCTTGTGGTTAGTGACCATGAAAAGAAAGATTTTCTAAAAATAGCAAGGGACCATGAAAAGTCAATCCAACAGCTGCTAGATGGTGCAAAGAAGAATAACATAAGATTGATTGGAGGGCTGGGGATATAACTCAGTGGTACAAGTGCCTGCCTGACAAGTGTAAGGTCCTGAGTTTGATTCCTGTACAAAAAAAAAAAAAAAAAATTGACTGGAGTCTATTGAAAAGCAGGATATAGCACAAAATGACATTTAAAAAAAAAAATGTTCACAGACTTAATGACAGAAAACTTCCCTGGCAGAGAAAAGGAATTTGACACAGTTAAGTGAGGCAGATAAAACTCCAATTAGCTATGATAAAAAAACTACACCAACGCATATCATAGTCCAGATTCCAGAAATTCAACACAACGACAGACTATTAAAAGCTGTTAGAGATCCTATAGCACCTGTAAAGGAAAGCTCATCAGAACCATAGCCTACTTCTCAACACAAACCCTCAAACCAAGGAGAAATTGGAGTGAAGTATTTCAAGCCCTAAAAGAAAACAATCTCCAACCCAGATTGATGTACTCTACAAAACTATCTTTCAAAGTTGATGGATAAATAAAAACTTCCTTGACAAATAACATCTGAGGAAATTCATGAACACCAAACCAGCACTCCAAAATGTTCTGAAGGACATTCTAGAAAGAGATAACAAGCACTACAACTCCATGAACCCTAACAGAGGGAATCCACCAGGCAAGGTAAACAATTAAACAGGGGGGTGGGGGGAAGGGAGCCAACAACAGAAGAATAACATGACAAGGATAAATCAATACATATCAGTTATAACCATCAATGTTAATGGTCTCAATTCACCAATCAAAAGAAACAGACTGGCAGGATGAAGCAAGATGCAAGATCCAACAATATGTTGCATACAAGAAACACATTTAATTAAAAAAGAAATTCACAGACTGAACGTCAAAGTGTAGAAACAATACTCCATGCAACAAGAACCCAGATTCACTTTGCAGACAAAGTGAATTTCCAGCCAACACTAATTAAGAGACAAAGAAAGTCACTACATCCTTGTACATAGAACTATCCAAGAGGTACAGAGAGTTCTACTGGATGGCTGGAACAGTCAGAGGGAGGAAAGGACCTTTTGACGCTTGTACACTTTTGGTGGAAGATCAGGCACGATACCTCTGTAGTGTCCTGTAAGTTTTCTCCTGATGACAAATACTTAGTCTCAGGCTTGGATACAGATCATGGAATCTACATAATGGATGTGGATGACATCACCACTGTAACATACAATGAAGATGAAGTCACCCAGGTTCCTAGCTGTGTCTTGCCTCCATAGGAGCACTTGCTTGTCGCTTGACCAATAGTGACTTCAGACTGCTTTACTTGGTGAAAGTTGGGGCACTGGGAAAAGCACAGTTAAGACCAAGACTGATCCTCTTTGGTTAATGCTTTTCATTTCAGTCTTGTGTTTATAACAAATGAAACACTGTTCCCTTCCAGCCACACATACACATAGGCCCAGCCTTCTTCATATTTCTACCTGGTTTTATTTATCTATAATGCTAGGGGCTCAGCCCAGGGCCTTTACACTGAGCAACATCCCCGGCCCTTTTATTTTGAGACAAGCTTTCACTAAGCTGCCCATGTGATCCTCCTGCCTTAATCCCTGCAAAGGGCTAGGATTACATGCAAGCACCACTGCATCCAGCTTCTACCTGTATTTTCAAAATATAAAAATAATAATCACATTAAAAACCATCACATATAAATTCCTAGTGGTGATACTGCAGTATCATGATGTTACTGCATGAGAAACTAGGTGAAGGCCGCACAGGATTTCCCTGTGCTACTCCCTCTATTTGTGTGTAAGTTTGCAATTATCTTTAAACACAGTTTAAAAAATATGCAGTTATTGTGAAAAAAATTTCAATATGTAAAGAGTGAAAGACAGCTGTTCCTGTCCTGTCCCCTCCCCAGAAGTATCTTTTATCATTATCATTATGCTATTATTTTATGGTGCTGGGAGCCAGTCAAGGACTTCCAGCAGGCTAGGCAAATGCTCTATCACTGAGCTCAATCCCCAGTCCAGATATCATCATTATTATTATTATTATTTGGTAGTGCTAGAGATTGAACCCAATGCCTTTACAGCGAGCTACAGTCTCAGCACCCTGAAACTTTAAAAAAAAGTTTGAAGCAAGGTCCCCTTAAATTGCTAATTTGCCCAAACTGGGCTCACAATTATGATCTTCCTGCCTCAGCCTCCCATGATGCTGGCATTACAGGTATGTACCCCGATGCCTGGCTAGAGGTGTCCATTATTAACAATACACTTCACAGTGGCCTTCCTGAACTGCATGTGACTACTTCCCATGTCTCCTTTCTGTTTCCTTTTACCAACGTGTTACCATGACAGGAGCACTGCCCACAGCTCGCTTTGCCCCCCTAATGGATCACCTCGCACTCTGCCTCTCCTCCACTCCGAATTCCAGCTATGCGCTGTGCTTTGGGCTCAGTCCACCCGCCAGGCCTCTGCATGTGCTGTTCCTTCTGCCCGGGGCACGCTTCTTTTCCTGCCTGATGACTTTTAGGGCCCTTGGGGGCCCAGGGAAGGCATGCTGGGCCTATGTGAGCCGTGCAGTCCCCTCACGGCCCTCTCATGTGGCGGGTGCTGCCTGCTCAAGGGCATCTCTCCCGTCGTGCAGAGAGCAGGTCAGCTGGGTTAGGGTTCCAAGCCTGGCTTGAGGTAGGCACTCAGGAAACGTGCGTGCAGGTGCGCAGTCGCTTATGAGAACTGGAGCTGCATCTCCGTGCTATCAGTGGCTGAGTGGCCCAGAGTGTGGCCCTCATGGTAACAAACCACTTTCCTGTACTGCAGGCCACCACAGAAGGTCGATCATGGCATGCTGCTTTGACCCCGACAGCCAGAGGGTGGCTTCCGTCTCGTTGGATGGGTGCATCAAGATCTGGGATGTCACCTCCCAGGCCACACTGCTCACCATCCCCAGGTGAGAAGGGTCCCAGAGGCCAGCAGCATCCTGCAGCAGCAACGTGGATGGGACACCTCCCTCTGCACCCTCCCAGAGTCTGCCTGCAGGCGGGGGTCCCTGCGGCGGTGTCTCCAGTGTGTCTCGGGCGCTCCAAGAGGACAGAGACCCAGGCAGGGAGAAGCCGCCAGCTGCAGCCTGCACGCTGGGCTGGGCCCTAGATGCACTTGTCACGGTGCGAGTCCACTCTGGAAAACAGTGCAGAGCCCGCATCAACATGTGAATTCCAGCGGGCCTGGTGGTGCCCACCTGCAGTCCCAGCCTCTGGGAGGCTAAGGAGGAAGATGCGAGTTCGAGCACAGCCTAGGCAGTGTGGTGATACAGTGTCTCAAAATAAAAAATAAAAAGAGGACGGGGCGCAGCTCAGTTCAAAGGTTCTGGGTTCAACCCACTGTCCACCTCCTTCCCCTCTACACATACACAAAGTGAATTTCCAGCCTGTCCTGTAAAACAAGAAGTTGTGTTCATCTGGTCTATAAAGGGTCCCTAGCAGACCGCCACCACCAGATGGAGCCAGCCCTCCACACCAGGCCCTGTATCAGGCTCCCACCGTGAGCTGCTCCTGTCACCCCACCTGCTCCGCTTTATTGGTGCTGCCAGGGCCAGCTTCCCCTCATGGCCTGGTCAGGCGTAGAGAGAGGATGTGGTTTCCCATTCTGGGTGACCTGGGGCCTCGGTTTCCTCCCTGCAGGCAGAGAGGAGGTGAGGTCTGAATAAGATAACACAGGAAACAGAACCTTAGCATAGTCCCGGCTGCACTGTGGGCCCTCGGCGTGTGCTGTTCCTGAGAGCGAGAAAGCCGAGTGTAGGGGGCAGGGTGAGGGCAGCAGAGGTGACTAAGCTCCAGCCGTGGGCAACATCTCAACCCACCCTCTTCTGCTGTCCATGTCCACCTAGTGGACATGGTGGTGGGAGAGAGAAATAAGCAAAATGTCTACTGATAGTTTTGTTTTCTTTTAAATTGCTTATCTCTGGAAATATAACACTATTTATTTATATATTTATGTTTATTTGTTTGTTTGTTTGCTGGAGATAGGTCATGCGGTCAGTGAGCCCAGCTTCCAACCTGGGTTGGCCTGACTTGGAAGTAGGTGCTCCTAACTTTGGGATACAGACAGGGCCAGGCTGCCAAAGTACAGAGAGCAATGCTAGGTCACATTCCCGTGTGTCTGTTGCATGTCTGTCCTAGGATGTCCTATGTGTCACCTCAGTACTTCCAGTCCGTTCTTGGCCCCGTCCAGCAGCCCCTCCAGGTTAAAGTAGATGTGCCATTCAGGTCTCTGTGTGGAGGGCTTTCTGTCACTTTAGAGCTAGAAAACCCAGTTCTGAAATAAGTCCAAAGCAAGGAAGGCACCTGGTGAGTCTCAGACCCAAGTTAGACCTGTACAATCCTTCTGACTTCCTCTGCCACCTCCTCCCCAGGCACCTTCTCTCCTTTCTCCTTTCTCGAGCTCAGGAATGGCAGTTTCTTCTTCTGTTCCCATTAAACAGGCCTCTGAGCCCTAAGCTCCTCTGGGGCCATCGCCCTGACATCACCTTCTTCCCACCCGTTGACTGTGCACCTGTTGACTCTGTCTTTTGCTTTAGAATGGGAGCCCTGGAAGACAGGGGTGCTATGTAGGCTCCTGTATCCCCACCACCTGGCATGTTGCAGCTACTCAATAAATATCTGTTAAATAAATGGAAAGAGAGAGAGAGAGAAAGGATGGAAGGAAGGAAGGAAGGAAGGAAGGAAGGAAGGAAGGAAGGAAAGAAGGAAGAAAGAAAACATAAAACATGCAACACAGTTCAAAATTTAAAAGAATATGCAGTATAGTGGTAAATCACTCTCTGATGTCCTGTAACTACATTTCCCTCCCAGAAGCCACTTTCTCCCTTCTTGCTTTCCTGTCTCCTTGCCTTTCATTTTAAACACCTACTGTACAGCTGACTCATGTAAAATGAAGTTAGTAGACTTGAGGGTATGACATTATTAATCGTGGTGAAATGCGTACACATAAAACTTGCCACTTTGCACATTTTAAGGGCGCAATTCACTGGATTAATTCCATTCACAATATTGTGCAATCATCCCTACTATCTATTTCCAAAACCATTTTGTCATCGTCTACATCCATTTAGCAATAATTCCCCTTTCTACCAGTGCCCAGTAAACGTTTCCCTTCTATGAATTTGCCTATTCTAGATGGTATTTCATGTAAGGGGGATCGTACAATGTGTGCCATTTTATGACTGGCTTATTTCACTTACTATCTTACTTATCCTGGTCAGATATTTCTAACATCTCTGCGATCTCAGTATTGCGTCTATTGATTGTCTTTCTCATTCATGTTGAGCTCTTCCTGGTTCTTGAGAGTTCATTTGCACGTTGGGCCTTTGGGGTATTGCAAGGCTCCAGGTCTATTCAATCTGCTGTAGCAAAGCCACTCCTCAGTACAGCCCGCAAGGTGGCAGTCTGGGCTCCCCATTAGCGTTTGCTGACGAGGATAGGACAAGGCTGCAGTTTTTCCTGAGATGTGTGCCTCAGATAGGACAGCAGCGATCTGAAAGTTTTCTGTTTTGCTAGGCTGCCCCTTTCCTGGACCTTTGCCTAAGGAGAACGGGCTATTCCTGGAGATATGCCATTATGTTTGTAATGTTTGTCCACACACATATTTTTCCCCTTTGATTAAGGGATTTCCATCTCTTCTCTCAGCCTTCCACGGACTCCTTAGGTTGACTTTGTAAACACTGCCCAGGGTTGTTAGCTGCACTTAGCAGGAGAGATAAGCGCAGTGACCCCATCCTGTCCAGAACCTCGAGTCAGCATAAGCACTGCTCCTGAAATTCTGTCCTTCTTTTATGAGAAGTGTAATTAATCTACTTGAAGTGAGAAGCCGTCCTGGAGATCAGAGGCAGCTCCCATTTGCACTCGGGTGATGGGGTCGAATTCTCAGTGTATGCCAGGGTTCTTAGTCCACCAAATGCTGGGACTTGGGGAGGCTTGTCCCGGGCACTCCTGAGGCTCTGACAGTGCTTCTCTTTTCACCTTGCTCAGCCTGTGCCTTTCAGCAAACCAAAATGGGGTCCAATGCTCTGACCTGAGCTCTGGAAAAGTTTTGCTCAGCCCTTCCTTCTGGTGAAATGGCTGATTTGGCACAGAGATGCACGAACGTGTTTATGGTGTCACCTGAAACTCTCTTTTATAAGAGGAAATGAGAATCTCAGGGAAAATACTTTGAGGTTCAAAAACAAAACAAAAAGTGGTTGAAATCTGATAGATTTTTTTTCTTTTCAAGTAAAGATATTTTAAAATCAAGAGCAGATAACCCAGACCTTTATTAATTATGGAACATTATTCTGTGCTTTAATAGCACTGAACATAGATGAGGAGAGGTGGGGAAAAAAGAGAGAGCGTTGGTGTGGAAAACTAAGGACAGTGAGTGAGATGGGGAGCACAGGGGTGGGACATGGGGAGAAGGAGCCAGGCCCAGCATCACAGGGAGGAAGGAGGGGGAGAGGGACGACCTCTCAGTAAGTGGATCCGGCACGGAGCTGAACAGCTGTCAGTCCATTCACCACCAAGGATGGCTTCTTAGGTGTTTTTTCCTGAGGTTACAAGTGCCTTTTGAATATTCCTGTGCTTCTCAGCTAGGGGCAGTTTTGCTCCTCGGGGACATTTGGCAATGATTGGAGACATTTTTGATTGTCATAAATGAGTTATGACAGGAGCTACTGGCATCTAGCAGATTAGAGGCCAAGGCTGCTGCTGAGCACCCTACTTCCTATAGGATGGGCCTCTACAACAAAGAATTATGGCTGGATACAGCGGTGCATGCCTGTAATCCCAGCACTTAGGAGGCTGAAACAGGAGCATCACCACAAGTTGGAGGCCAGCCTGAGCTACATAGTAAGTTCAAGGCCAGTCTGAACTACATAGCAAGACCCTGTCTAAAAAAAAAAAAAAGATTTATCCAGCACAAAATGTCAACACTAGTGTGGCTATGAAATCCCAGTGTAGTGTGCCACAGCCTGAGCAATTCATGTCTGCACGGCGGTGGATCAGAGGACTGATGTCCGTTTGCTCACAGGAGATGGTGGCCGCTCCGGCTTCCTCCCCTCTTCTAGGGACCAGACTTCTCTGATGCCGGAGGTGCTAACACGCCCCCTGTCTGTGTTTCAGGGCGCACGACAACGGCATCTCGAACTGCTGTTTTACCTTCAGTGGCCATTTCCTGTGTACAGCCTCCTGGGATAAGACCTTGAGAATATGGAACGTCTACACGGGGGAGTTTCGAAACCGCTGCGCTGTGTGACCCTGATGCGGGGCCACGAAGGCTCCGTGAGCTCCTGCTGCTTTGCCAGAGACAGTGAGTGATGAACACGCGCCAGCCCGTGTTCTCAAAGGGCGCCGGGCAGAGTTCTTCCTATTCCATTCGTACGGACTTTGCTAATGCCGGACAGAGACGTGATTTCCAGGGATTCCAACAATGAGAGGGGATTTTTTTTTTTTTTTTTTTTTTTTTTTTTTTTTTTTGGCCGGGGGTACAAAAAACCTCACAGGCACATGTTTGTTTATAAGCAGTGGAAATTCAACTCAACATGATTTAAACAACAAAGGAAACTTGTTAACTCTTACAATGAGAAGTCTGGAAGCAAGTTTGACTTCAGGCATGGTTGGGTCCAGTCAGAAACTCAACGCTCCCACTGCCTCTCAGCTCTGCTTTGCTTTCGTATTTCCTTTCCAGGAGGCAAAGCTGGTATCACGGATGATGGTCCAGGCCAACCTCACTCTGGCCACTGGTAATCCTGAAGGGAATCCCTCCCTCTGATGGTACCAGTGCTCTCCCAGGGAAGACTCCCATTGGCTCAGCTTCAGATACCTGCCCACCTCTGAGCTAATCACTTATCAAGGGATGAAAAGCTCTGGTTGGCCAAGTCTGGGCGACTTGTCTGCCCCCGGAACTAGGGGTTGGGGTTAGTAACCTCTGACCCAGAGTAAGCAAGAGTTGCTTCCACATAGGAAATTGGGGAGCTGTTACCAGGTGAAGGGGCAAAGATGTGAATAGGGGCAGTGACCAGGAGCTGCCATGGGTGAGGGAAGTACAGAAGAAGGGGAAAATTAAAATTTTAAATAAAAGCCTACCAAGGATCCCTGCCAAGACCCAGCAGACATGTCCGGCAGGTTCGATAACAGAACACTTCTCCTTTTGTGTAAACCCCTGTCTTTACTGCCTTTGTATAACTGATGGCCTTGAAATGTAACTTAAAATGTAACAGGACATGTCTTCCTCTGTATAACCCATGTTTTGTATAACTGATGGCCTTGTGATGCACCTAAAATGTTTGAACTCTCTTAGCAACCTAAGATGTCACCCAGCCCTCCAATCATATGGGCCAAATCTGCCTGTGTACCTCCCTGCTTACTTTCCCTTTAAAAGCCCCAAAACCCTACCAAGCGGGGCTCCGACTCTTTTGGAGAAATCCTATTCAGAAGCCCACTGGTGTAATAAACTGCCTCCAAAACTTCTCGGTATTGTTTCTTCCCATGTTTCGTCTGTATTCTGCAATGCAGATAGCCCCAGTGTTCCAGACAGCCAGGGACAAAATGTGTCCTCCTCTGTCCTAGTGAGAAGTGGGGCTCGCTCCTTATGGCTGGGAGCAGCAAGGGGGCCAGGTTTGAGAAATGGCAGGATGTTTGTGAACAGTGTTGCTTCTTCTGAAGCATCCTATGTCTAACTCAGTGCGCTAGCAGGCGCCCCTCTCATTTCTGTCCTTGGCTTTACTGGGTTCAGAGTCACACACAGTCAATCATTATTATTCCAGATTTTGTATTTGCAAATTCACCTACTCGCTAACATTCATGTGTAACCTTAAAATCAGCACTCATGATCCTTTCAAGGTCACTCACAGACTTATGCAGAGCAGCAACAGCTGACTATGCACACATTCGGCTAAGGCTGAACAGGACGACACTGTCTTCGTGCTGCAGCTCTCCACAGTACAGCACCCTTTTTGTGGTCTATCAAGGCTCATGATTTTGCATTTTTGTGGTTTAAAAAAATTTTTTTGTGTCATTCTATGGATGGAATCCAAGGCTTCAAGTATGCTAGGCAAGCTTTCTACCATTGGGCCACATCCCCAGCCCCTGCATTTTTTTTGCACTTTTGTTGTTTATTTTGCTGTTTGAAATGGGTCTCATGCACAGTGCGGAAGTGCTGTCCAGTGTTCCTAAGAACGAGAACTCTGTGATGGATCTAACGGAGAAAACGCTTGCGTTAGATACACTTGAGTTCAGGCATGAGCCTTAGTGCTGTTGGCTATGAGTTCAGTGCTAATGAATCAGTGTCAGTGAGTGAGTGTGTGTATGTGTGTGTGTGTGTGCTTAAACAGAAACACTCATAAAACAAGCTTATGTACTGGTGAATTGATGAAAATGTGACCAGAGATTTGCTGAAATCTAACCCTGCATTTCCCCAGGAGCAATGGTTCCGCATTTGCTAGCCCAGCACCCATAACATCTATGGACCCTAACTACCGTGCATGATGAGAGCCTGCTGTGATTGGCTGGGGATCACCGAGCCCCCCAGGAAGGTTTCAGGGTGGTCAGCGTGAGCCACTGTGGCCTCACCGAGGAGGTCGTCCCCCCTACACACACACACCCAGACTCTCCCGTGCTGTTGCAGGCTCTTTTCTTGTTTGAAGGTACGGAGGGCAGCATCAGATAGATCTGAGCTGTGCTCCTGAGTGCCTCTGAGCCGTGTCCGAAGCTGACCACACAGCAGCCAGACAGGCCTGGTGCCTCCTAAGGGAGCTGGCGCCCTGTAGGCAAGACAGGCGAGAACCAGCAATGAATCCCGACAGTGTGAGGGGTGGAGAAACCAAACCAGGGGACAGGATAGAAACAGACTCAGGACCGCCCCGCGGCGGTGGGCAGGGACGGCTTCTCAGGGATGGAGGTGCTCGCTTCAGACGGAGCAGCAGGGCACTGCGATCAGTGGAACAGCAAGGGCACCCCCAGGGGTGGGAAGCATCCCAACAGCAGCCATGCAGGGGGACAGATGTCATAAGAGGCGTGGAAAGCCGGGAGCTCCAAGAAGGGGGCTGTCAGCTAAGTGCTCCCGGCTGGAAGTTAAGAGACCCAACTCACAGTGGCTCTGTAGTTAGAGACGCATTACCCAACAGGGCCGAACCCAGGGTTGGGTCACTCACTGCCCCTGTTCCAGGGACCCTCTACCCCATGACTTCTGCATGTTCCCTGATTCCTCTGTGGTTACAGTGTTTATCTAGGGCCAGGGAAAGGATGAAACAACCCAAGCAAGGTCATAGGTAGTTATCTAGGCCCTGGCATTCTTTGTCTTTGGAGAAGCATTCCAGGGCTAAGTTAGGACTGCAAAGTTAACTCTTTACAACCCCTCCAGGATGTTTCTCAAGACACATTTTGAGGCTTGCATTAAGACTAGAATTATTCTATCTTAAAATGATACGCTAAGAGTCACTGTCCTCTACACTAGTACAATGACAAGAAAATAGCAACAACACAGCAAGCATGGAGAATAACAAGTTTTAGAAGGAATGTGGAGAAACGAGCCTTTTTGCATTGCTGTGAGGAGTGTAAAATACCACAGCGGTTATGGGAAACAGTTTGGTAGTTTCTCAAAAGGTTAGAGCCACCCAGGACCCTACAATTCTACTGAAAGGTGTATACCCAAAAGAACTGAAAGCTGGGATCTGAAGCAAATACTTGTACACCCACGTTCACAGCAGCATTAACTAAGGGGTGAAAACAACCCAAGTGTCCACGAATGAATGAATAGATAACTAAAACGTGATGTGCACATACGATGGAACATTAGTCATCATAAGGAAGTCGATGTTAGGATCTCAGAAAACACAATGTGTTTTCTTTTTGTTGTTGTTGTTTTAGGTTTTTTGGGTTGCTTGTTTGTTTTTCCAGTACTGGGCAATGTGTTTTTTTTCAAGGCCAAAATAGGGTTAGTTGCTAGAATGACTAACTGCCTTTGCTTCACTTCTGCATCTCTACTTGATTGACACTGGAAATTGTATAAAAGGGGACTTCTTGGTTTTGAGCATTTCTAATGGCTGGGACAGTGCACCACTGAAGTCCTCCTGAAAAATCCCTTCTGGTCTCTCCAGTTTCTTGGAAATTCTACAGCACAGCGTAAATCAATCCAAAAGCGTGACATTTTCAGTTAACAAACATAAAGGGCCCTGTTCAATCCGATGTGGCTCACATGAGTTTTGCAAGGGTTTCTTAGTCCACTATAGAAACTTGGTTTTCAGGACTGATTTGTACAGTGTCGATTGTCTGCATCCAACAAGTCTGCCTCACAATCTGGAATCAATATTTGAGCCGGTCTTGTGCTGGGCACCATTCTCATCAGTCACAGTGTGGGTGACAGCTCAGATTCCAGCTGACTACTTGGTATTTATTCGTCTTCTTGCAAAACATGATGTATGAAGTGGTCAAAACTCCACTGGTGGCCTCTGTCCTCCAGTTGGTTTCCAGGACTTCCCACACGGGAAGACACACACAGCTGTGTATTACTAGGGCCGTGCAGGTCAGTTGGACTGCATAGGTGAACACTACCCCCACTGATGATTGCTGTTACAAATAATACTGGGCGAGTATCCCTGGGAATAGACTTTTTAATTTTATTTAATAGTACATGTGTATAGTATAGTCACAATGCTTACATTCCCTGTGGGGAACTGATATGTGTCCATAACACATCTTAATTTCCTTTTCCTTCCTTTTTCTCTTCCCTCGCTCTCTCAATCCCTGCAGAGACAGCATTTCTGCAGAAGAATCTCCCACAGAAGTAAAGTTGGGGGCTGGCAGTGGTTGGTTTTGCTGCTGCCCAGAGGCCCTCTGGAAAGCGCTGGGACTCGGTGGCTGGTGGGCCCCAGGGAGGAAACCCCAGGGGCAAGAGGGAAGCCAGGAGGGAACCTCTCCCCACAGGAATAGGTGCTCTTGGGCCAGGGTCTGGGCTCCTTGAAGTCCATGGTCGCTCAGGAACCCGTAAAGGTTTAATTCAGAGGGGAAAGATGGAGAAGTACCCTCGGCTCTCCCTGGCCCGGGAGGCAGCGACCCAGTGGAAGTTCTGGGCCCGGGGGTGGCAAGGCCCCGCCCAGGGAGCACGCAGCCTGGCCGCGCAGGCGGACCCGGAATTCCCCGATGGGGCTGGAGTACGGCCGCGCTTCGCCGCGCCAGTTCTGGAGGGCAAAAAGCCCGGACCTGGCCCGAGGATCCCCCAAAGACAGAAAGATGTCGGATCTACGCGGTAGGAAAAGTTACAGGGAAAGGAAACCAGGCTCTGTGATCCCGCTTCCGCCCCGCCCACCAACCCCGCTCCACTTCTCAGCTTTCCGTACACACTAAGGCTCCGGCAGTCCACACTAACCAGGATCTGAACTACGCATGCGCCAGCACCCGCGCACATGCGCGCGGCCCATGGAGTAACTAGTGATGGGGAGTAGTTTCTCGCGCTACTTCTGCGGGCGGCGCCGTGGCTTAGTTGGTTAAAGCGCCTGTCTAGTAAACAGGAGATCCTGGGTTCGAATCCCAGCGGTGCCTCAACCGAGCGTAATCAGCCTCGTACCACTTTTGTCTTAGATTCATTTTGCTGGGCTCTTCCACCCGCCTAACTGCCCGTTCACTTGGTGGGTGTGCGAATGACCCCGAGAAGTCACCTTAGCCCTGTCCTTACCTTTGACAAGGCTAGCTTCGGGCAGGGAGAAGTCACCTTAACCCTATGCTTGCCTTTGGCAAGGCTAGCCTCGGGCAGGGATTTGGCAGAGTTAAGAATCTGCACCCGCCTGTCTCCGGAACTCTGGCGTGGACGTTGCCGGGGACCTGGACGGCTACTTTCTCAGTGCAGGCCGGAGTACAGAACCGGTACTGGAGGAAAGTTTCCCCAGTGTCAGGAAGCGCCCACCGAGCAGTCCAGCCTCGGCAGTCGCCAGGCCAAGCTAAGCTTCCGAAGGCCTGGTGCTTTCCTTTCTCCTTCCATCGGCCAGTAAGCACCACCGCCCTACAAATGAAAGACAGACTTAGGAAGGTCAAAGACGGCCCAAAACGGGGCAGGACTGCTGGATTGCGTCCAGCTTCAGTGACCATCAGTGCGCTGAATGCAAGCAAACTCTGGGCCAGGGAAGGTCAGACAGACGGGACTGTGCCCGGTGCAAGGGGTCAGTGTGGGGTTGAACCCTCAGGCCTAGGGTGTAATTGCTAATTGCTAGCACCTGTAAACACATGGGAATCAATCCAGAGACTGCCTCCAAGGGCTTGGAAGGTGGGGAGGCATTGAGGTTCCTTACAAGTTCCCTATGTCAAAATTCACCTGTGTCAAAACTAACAGGGCACTCTCAGTGGGCTGCAGAAATCGCAGGCATGGCATGAGGCTGTGTTCTGAGAGCAAATAGATACTCCTCGACTTATAGTGAGTTTACATCGCATAAACCCGTTGGAAAATGAAATTACCCTAGGTGGAAAATGCATTAATACACCTGGCTATCCAACATCCGCTCAACACATTTACATTAGTCTGCACCTGGGCAAAATGATCCAGCACAAAGCCTGTTTTATAATAAAGTGTTGGTGGCTCGTGTAAGTTGCTGAATAGTGAAGAACAGAGCGGTTGTGTGTATACTCACCGGTTATGTGCATGCAGGAGTCCCAGATGGGTGTTTTGTTAGACCTGGGATGAGAAAACAAAACGGAATGCCCAAAAAGCCCTGGCAGTGTTGCTGCTCCCCTGCTCATGAGGGAATATTGTAGGGCACCTCTCTAGCTGGGGAAAAGATCAAAATGCAGTTGTTGGCAACCTACTACTCGTTGCCACCCTTCTCGGTCACAGTGTCACTCAGTTTTATTTTTCCTTTTGCAGTGCTGGGGGTGAAACCCAAGGCCTCCCCAGTGCTAAGCACGTGTGTATAACTCAGTTTCTGCACACAAAAATGTGGGGTTGATGCCAGGAGCTGCCTCACTGGATTGTCCTGAGGACTGAGTTATGTACTTGCATTTTTCGTGCACCACCACCAGGCCCAGCTTCTGTACTTGCATTTTTCTAAAAATTTACCCTAGGGTGTGTATCTGGTTTTGTAAAATAAATTCTTTCCATTTCTCCAATACTGCACACATCTTGGTGGAGGCTGGTCTCAAATCATCGCTCAGAACCAGCAAGAACCAGTTTATGAACTGCGCTTTCCACTACTTAGCCTGTTACCTGTGTATGGTCTTATTGGTGGGTTTCTGCGGTTTCTAAGATCAGATAGACTTAGGGAAATATTCCCATGTGTTCTTTCTAGCTACCTCACTTCCCTAGGCAGCTGGACCGGGTCCCGCAGAGGAGCGGATTGGCAGGGATTGGCCAGCCTGGTGGGCCACCCTCCCTACCTCTCCACCGAGAGATGCGCCTACCAGGACGCTTCTTCCTCACGCGCTGCCAACCAGTGTCCAGAAGAGGGCGCAGGAGAGTCCTGCACAGCAGTGTTGGAGACTTAGGTCCTGGATCTGGGAGTCCCGGCCACAGGCAGGAGCCCACCTTGTGAGCTCTCTCATACCCGGCAAGAGGAGGAGTCCCAGGGTATTCCCCTGATGGTCAGTTGTAGCAGGTGCCTGTTTAATTGCATCCTTTAATTCTATTTATATCTGTTTGAGGGTATCTATTCCCCAAAATATAAGAATGTAATAGATTCCCTAAACGAAAAGGAAACAAGCATTTCCCATATGTGTACACACACACACACACACACACACACACACATACACACACAAACACGGGAGAAGTTCTACACTTGTGCTGTCCATTAAGCATCCACTGTGACAACGGGCTTTGAGCACTGGACTTGTGGCTCAACTGAACAAAAATGGGCAATAAGGGTAAAATATACACTGGATATGGGGGACTTAGTATGAAAATAACAATATAAAATATCTCATCAATAATTTTTAAAATATGATTACATGTTGAAACCATGATATTTTGGGCATACAGTATTTACCTTGGTGCACCACAGTTTCATGTCCTGGTGTCAGATCAGGGAGAAATTGAAACCTTTCCCCAATGGGTCTGCAATACACACTTCTCTTCATTCACTGAATTATCAAGGACTATGAGTCCATTTACTGCTTCCACTTGAAGCTTGTTAATATATTATCATCATCATCATTATCATCATGACGCTAGGCATGGAACCCAGGGCCTTGTGCATTTTAGGCAAGCGCTCTACCACTGAACTACATGCCCAGTCCCCTTCCCTGGACTTTTCAAAGAGTATGATTCCATTCATGACTCCCATTTGAAATTTGTTTCTTCCTTTTAATAAATGTTCTTCTGATAATTTTATAACAAGTCACTTACATATGATGGGAAAATTTCAATGGATTCCATTGCTTACCTTCAGTGCTTTGATTGCAGACTTGATTACATTTTAAATCTGAATTTTCTCATCATTGTTTGATAAATTTTAAAGATAGCAAAGATGATACCCTTCATGTTTGTCAAGAATGTGCAACAGTTGTTGTGTTTTGGTGAAACATTCCAGAAACATCTTTTTAAACTGCATTTTAAAAATAGATATTCCACTGAGACATGGTGGTGCATGCCTATAAGCTCAACACTCTGAGATTTTGAGGCAGCAGAATTACAAGTTTGAGCCCAGCCTGAGCAGTTTAGTGACTTAGTGAGACATTGTCTCAAAATTTAAAAAAAAATTAAGGGTTGAGGATGTAGCTCAGTGCAAAGTCCAGGGTCCAATATCAGGCACCCCTTCTCACACACACACAAGGGTATTTTGACTGTTATGGTTTAGATTGAGAATGACCCCAAAAGGTTCATTTCCTCAGAGGTGGAGCTTTTGAAAGGTGATTGGATCATGGGCATTGTTTGTGTCTAGATGTTCCCCTGCAGCCTCTTGCAGTCATGGAGGTGGGCTTCTAGAGTTTGTGATTGATTAATGGTCCAATGCTAGGATTATGGGTGTGCTATACCCACCTTGGTGCAAGTAGCCTACATACAATATAAGGAAAAGAAAGAATCTTCTATCCCACTCTTCTCTGCTCTTGTTGCTTTTGCTGTTGTTCACTGCCATGAACTGTTGCCCCTCTGCCATGCCACCCTGCCTGGAGCCAGCTGATTATGGACTGAACCCTTCACAAACTGTAAGCTAAATAAATCTTTCCTTCCTTAATTTTGGGCATGAGGTATTTTGTCCCAACAATGAGAAGTAGTGAAAACAGAATTTGTTACAGGTAAATGGGGTTGTTTCTGTGACTATACCTGACCATGTGGTTCAAGAGCCTTTAGGATGACTTGTGGAAAGAGTTTGGAAAGGTTTGGAGATGTCACCTGAAAGAGTAGAGCTGGAACACCTTAGGCAGTTCTGTATGGGAGGTTCTGGTCAGAGATCAGAAGACCAGAAAACCGGTAAAGACCAGGCTACGGATGTTTCTGCTGGGAAGAAGGCTGTTGGACTCCAGATAATGTATGTTATGTTAACATACATAACACTGCACTCCACCCAACTTGAAGAGAAAAAACTCTGACAGACCAACAGTCTGTTCAAACAGGAAGCCCCCCTCACTCAGCTTGAGAGACTAAAATAAATCTGTTTATCACCATGGTTCCCAGACCTGGTTCTCAGGCTTATGGAAAACACTGTAAATCTACAGAATATCACGCTGTAAATCAGCAAAGTACTACTGTCATCCTGCACTTCCCTCCTCCCACAGGCACCAGACACATCCATGACCCCTGAGAAACTTAAAATTTTCCATCTCCCTCAGTGGGACTTCTCTTCCCATGTGTAAAATAGTCTATAAAGTATGTTCTCTTCCTTTGTTTGTGGCCAATGGTCTTTTTGCCCTTGGCCAGGCTGCACCCAGTCTGAAATGAAGATATCACCGTTTGCTCCAATCCTGCCTGTCATGGTGGTCTCAGTCCCCACTTGGGGTCTAACCTGACATGCTATGGCTTGGCAAAAAGTTTGTCTGCATTTTGCTCATGTCCAGAGATTTTGCCTGAGACTAAGATTGAGGGTGGTGGACTAATTAATCAGGCAGAAGAAATTTCAAGGCAGTTGAATGTTGAGGTGATGGCATGGCTAGGGCTTTTAGCCAGATTTATGTTCAGAATCAAGAGCAAAGACCCCAGCAGGATGATTTAAAACACTGTGAGTTTGGTCAGAAAAAAACCTCCAGTAAAGCTGTGGACTGCAAAGATAGAGCTGAAGAGATCTCCATTGCTGAGAAGAAATAGGATACTATAAGAGATGGCTTGAGGGCATCACAAGAAGCAGCAAGTCCCTACCACCTGTAGCCTCAAAACTGCAAAAGTGAAAAACTTTGCTTTGAGGAGAAAGCTGAACAGCACCATGTTCCAGAATGGTGGTGGCTGCTGCACCAGATTCTGAAATGGCACTGGATGTACAAGGTTCCAGAATGGCAGCAGCGCAGAGAATTTGTTCAGAGTGCTCAGTGATCCAGACACTCAATCCCTACAGCCAAGGGAGAAGAAAGCCTGGCTACTCCTACAGCCGGCAGCAGACGTTGGCAGCATCCATGTGGCTTAGGTGCATGCAGAATGCATGAGTTGTAGGGTTAAGAAGCCTTCTTCCAAAATTTCAGAAGGCCTAGGAGGCAATGTGTGAAACTGTGAGCGTGAAGCCAAAGGTGCAGTGAAGACCTCAGAAGTTTGGAAAAGCCAGGAACGTGGATTGTCTACGAAAAACTGCAGGAAGGGAGCAAAGCAGGCCCAAGAAAGAAGACCTGGGAGCTACTACCACTACCACTACCACTGAAAGTGCCATAGGGGTGTAGCCACACAAGCCCTTTGGAGCTCATAACTTACCACAGATTGCTTTGGATGTTCCACATGGAACTACAAGGCTTCATGTTCACCCTGCTGGATTTTGGACTTGCTTTGGTCTCAATGCTTTTATATCCCCCTTTGTTTGTACTTTTTGTACTTTTTGGAATGGTAATGTTTATCTTATGCCATTGAATGTTCAAAGTGTTTGACTTTTCATTTGTACAGAAGCTCACAGCTAAGAGTTTGTCTTATATCTCGGAGGAGACTTGGGGCTTGGACTTTTCAGCAATGCTGAAACTATTAGGACTTTGGCAACTCTTAGAGATGGACTAAAATACCTTTTGCATAAAGGGATGGGCAAGACTTTGGGGGTCCAGGGGCAGAATGTTATGGTTTGTGTCTAGACGTCCCCTCAAAGCCTTATGCAGTCATAAAGGTGAGCTTCTAGAGTTTGTAATTGATTAATGGTCCAATGCTGGGATTATGGGTGTGTTACACCCACCTTGGGGCAGGTAGCTTGCATACAATATAAGGGAAGGAAAGAGGCTTGCTTGCTATTTTCCACCACCATGAACTGTTGCCCTCTGCCTTGGAGCCAGCAGAGTATAGCCTGAAACCTCCATAAAGAGTGAGTTAAATAGACCTTTCCTTCCTTAATTTTGGGTGTCAGGTATTTTGTCTCAGCAACAAGAGAAAAGTAACTAAAACAGGCATTATAGCTGACTTGCTATTAGGAGTTGGGATTCAGTAGGAAGAGGTAGGTCTCTCCCTCCCAGCTCCTCCCTTCCATCTCTGCTGAGGTCACCTTGTGGTAACCACTTACATGGGATGCAAATATCTTTACATCTTTCACCCACATGGAGAGATCTATCCATATACTTGTCTTTGTCATTTTGTAGTTATGTTTCTTTTGAGCCCCTGATCACCCAGCCAGACCATAGGCTACAGCCCATGAATGAATATAGAGTCACATATCTGGCCGTTTTTCTTCCAGATAAAATGTGTGACCAGGTGCACTGCCCCAAGTTTTTCCCACGGTGAGGATTTCCCTCACCCGGAAAGGGGCAGTGGTGCTGCAGCTGTCCACTTTGGGGTGGCACCTACATAATGTGCAGAACCATCTGCAAACCAGGCCCTAGTGTTCTCTCTCTCTTCCTGGCTGCTGTACCATGAGCAGTTTTCCTCTACCCAGGTCTTCCTACCATGTCATTTCTGTGTTCAAATCTGCCAGACATGCACTAAAACTTCTCAAACTGTAAGCCAAAACAATCCTCTCCTCCTTTCTGTTGTAATTCTCAAGTATTTTGTCCCAGTAAGGAGGAAAGTGACTAAGACAGTGACTTATTTTCCCAAATCCCAAACTGTCATCTGCCCGTCTGATGGCACTAGACATCAGAGGAAGTGGATTTGAGCAGAATTTGGAGAGAAATGCGAGTGCTTTTTGTTGACTGTGGTTACAATGCATCTCTTTTTTTTTTAAGTTAACAATGCATCTTTTTCTAACTTTACCAAATCACATGGTTCCCAGCAAGTGCAATAGGAAATCACAAAGAACAAAGACGAGCACATCATGTTCCAACCACTGCAGTTCCAGGAAGGCTGATAACATCTTCACAGCCACCCATCCCTGAGAAGCTTGACTATACCTGCTCTGCCCTCACATTCCTCAAGCCAGCAGCTCTCCCCACCCCACCAACTAGCAGACCAGCACCCAACAACAACCTCCTCCTTAAAGCCTTTGTTCTCCCCTCTCTGGGGGCTGACTCTTTTTGGACTCAGCCTCTCACACCAAGTAAAATAAACAGCTTAGTTGCTCATACAAAGCCTACCTGAGTGGTCTCTTAATCTCTGTGCCTTTGATACAGTCACAAATGAGATTTATGCTCTGGGCCTAAGTAGCCTAACAAGGACCAGAAATTTAAAGAGGAAAAAAAAAAAAAAAAACCAGAGAAAATACTTGGAACAATGGATCTCAAAACATTGGAGAGCCAGGTGCGTAGTGCACACCTGTAGTCTTAGCCACTTGGAAGCTGATGCAGGAGGACTGCTTGATCCTAGAAGTTCAGGGCAGTAGCACACTGTGCTCATTAGGTATCTTCCCCAAATACAACAGTGGGATCACGCCTGTGAGTAGTCATGACGCTCCAGCCTGGCCAATAATGGAGAACCTTTCTCTTAAAACAAAACAGACCCAAACAACAACCAGAAAATACTGGACACCTAGAAACAAAGTGATATGAAGATGATAGTAGCACCTCCAAATAATCCAAGTAATAGAAGAGAAATATTATAATTCCTAACCTGCTAGATATCTGATATGCTGAATTCATGTTCCTCAAAAATCAAAGAATGAATTCTAACAAACAATGGAGATTAGGAGTAGGAAATATTTATTAAAGGGAAGAGATAGCTTCTGTCTAAGAGAGACAGAAGGGAACCAGAAAGTGGGTTGCTGAGAACCCCACTTCTCAGGGGAAGCTTTATAGTGCAAAATCACAAAGTGTGTATATGGTGAGACAAAACTATGATCAACTAATAAAATTACAAGTATAGTCGTTTAGGTAATTTTTTTTTTTTGTCTTTTTGAGACAGGGTCTCACTATGCAGTTCAGGCTGGCCTTGAGCTCACTTTGTACCCCAGGCTGGCCTCAAACTTGCAACAATCCCCCTGCCTCAGCCTCCCAAGTGCTGGGATCATAGGTGTGGGCCACTATGCCCCGCCGCTTAGGTAATATTGATCCAATGGAAAAGCAAGTCATCCGATGGGGTAGCAAGTGTCCATGGAAAGAACAAGGACTCTTCCTGGAAGGTAGGGTCAATGCTTCTGCCTGGTCCCTCCCCATTATTGATGCCTATTTAGATTATCAATCATTACTGCTTGATGCCAGGTGTGGTGGCACATGTCTGTAATCCCAGCACTTGGGAGGTTGAGGCATGAAGATTGCTGTGAGTTTGAGATGAGCTTGGGCTACATAGTGAAGTCAAGAACTGAACTCACTGCAGAGTGAGGCCCTTTCTCTCTCAAAAAAAAATCATTACTGTTTGTCCCTAGGGGAAATATGTAGTTGTAGTCATGCCATCTTTTGTCTTGAGGTCTGGCCTTCAATGAATGGGCCTCCATCCACAGTTGTAATCTTCTGCACTGGCTCTTTTGAAAGCCTAGCCCAATATGACTGCCTGCAATATTTCTAACTTAGCTGTCTTTAATAAGGACACCCTGATAGTGAAAGTAACAGATGTAAGTCCTATCACTGTCGCAGTTCACACCTGGAAAAAAGGCTCCAATCCACAGCAGAGAGAGGCAGAATTCACACAGGGGCCAGTGGTCACTGGTTTGAGGGGACAGAAGTTAGAGCCTGGGGAGGGCAGGGCACCTACAGTTTTCTGGCTACTGGACAGTGTAAGGACAGTTAGGGAGGAATAGGCAGCATAGGGCATGATCTTGGTGGTCAGTGTAATGAAGATAAGCACATACTCACAACATGATATACTGGAGGAGGCTGCCCCTTGTGGGACCTCTGCATGCTTTCTGCTATGTGCCCATAGTCCTGTGAACCTTGGCTCACCAGAAACAAAAGCTAAGATCCTGACTGCATCAATCAGTAAAATAGTTCTTTTTAGAAAATCAGCTAACCCCTATAAACACAGACAAGGCAAAGACATCAGGCTGAGAAGCTCACCTTGAGGTTCTCCCTGCCATACAGCTCGTTGTGGGAGGTGGTTAGGCCACAGAGGCTCCACCATTGTGGGTGAGATTAATACCATTATAAAAGGTGAGTTTAGCTCCGTGTCTTTTTCCTCCCCCATATTCCACCATGTGATGATGCAGCCAGAAGGCCTTTGCCAGATGTGGTGCCTTGATCGTGGACTTCCTAGCCTCCAGAACTGCAAGAAAATAAATGCCTCCTTATTACAAATCACCTACTCTCAGGCATTCTGTGATAGCAGCACAAGAGAGTTAATCATGTCATTTCTTCAACAATTTTTTTTTTTTCTAGTTTTTTTCTCCGGTACCGGGAACCGAACTCACGACCTTGCGCTTGCCAGGCAAGCGCTTTGCCACTGAGCTAAATCCCCAGCCCCCGACAATGTTAATAACCTGTTTCTTCACCGCAGCACAACTCCATCTCCCACCACCTCCTCCACCTTTTGCTTTGTACAGTAAAGCTCCATCTCCATTCTCCCCGCTACCTCAAGCCTACTTTCTCCTTCCCTCCAGGTATTCCTGAGAGTCTTTGGATAGGGTTGCCAGACAAAACAGAAAATGTCAGTTAAATTAGAAACCCACTTATAATCTTTTTTTTTCCTTTTGGTACTGGGAATTGAACTCAGGACCTTGCGCTTGCCAGGCAGGTGCTTGTGCTGCTGAGCTATATTCCCAACCCCTCCACTTATACTCTGACTGACTATTTTGACAATAATGATATGCAACATATTAACCATTGTTAATCTCCTATTAGCTTGTTTTGAAATTCTGTATCCTTCTTTATATTGTTTTTTCTGTTTAAAATTAAAAACAGAAACCTAGCCAATCGATAAATCATTTTTAGTGTAAGTATGTCCTATACAATATTTGGACGTACTTATATTTTGAAAATCTCCACTGTTTATCTAGAACTCAAAATTAACTGAGTGTTCTATATTTTTATTTGCCAAACTGGAACTCTTTCTGCAGGATGTAGCTCACTCGTGCTCAGGACAAATACTCTCAGTTATTTTTCCACCCTTACTCCCTAGAAAACAGCTGAGACAAACCTCACATACCACAGCTGAGCTGCAAATCCAAGGCCCAGTCAAGGCGGGGGAGACGGGGGGGGGGGGGGGAGACAAGGTGACACCTCAGTCAGCTGCTCCAGCTTCCCAGGGAAAGACAGTGGCTGCTTGGTGGTACAGAATGTCATCCAGACAGGCCATGTGGAAACACTGTGCTTTGCAGCAGTTTCTCTGGGGAGAGAGGAAAGAGGTTTACCTGCCAGATCTGTCACCTCCTGGTGTCTCTATTAAAGTTCACTGCAAAGGGTATGGATCCCCTGGTGTGTCTGATGGATTATAGGATGGTTCTCACACCCTGAAGGACTAGAGTCCTTCACCTGAGCCCAGAAGTGTGGGGGGAGCCCTAGTACTCCCCCGGAGGGCATGGTGGGGGCCATTTGGACTTTGTCCCGAGGGCACTAGGGAGCCATGGAGAGGTTTAAACAGGGGGAAGATTTGGGCTTTAAGAAGATCTGATTGAAAGGGATGGATACAGCATGTAAATAGATAATTCCACAAATACGTAATTATAATGTTGATGGACACAGAATGTATTAGGAGGCCCCTGGCCCAGCTAGGCCTGCAAATTGTGCAGTATGTGGGAAGCCTCAGAGGCCAGACTAAAGTGAGGCAGGAAAGCAGTTCTCTTTCATAGCTCCATTTCCTAGTCCTCAGCTGCCTACCTCACTTACACAAGAAATCTACTCAGCTGGCAAATATTTTATACAGCACCTCCTATGCACCAGGCACTGTTTTAGATACATTGGTGAATAAGATACCACACACACACACACACACACACACACACACACACAAATTGCTCTTGGTCCTTTGGGAGGGGGGAACCTAAGGGATATACCCCAGAGGCACTTTACCACCAATCTACATCCCCAGCCCTTTTTATTTTGAGACAAGGTCTCAATAAGTTGCCCAAGATGGGCTCAAACTTGCCATCTCCTGCCCCAGCCTCCCAGGTAGCCAGGATTACAGCCATGAGCCACTACACCTAGTCACAAATTGCTCATTTATGATACTTTGGGAAGGATGGTGAGAGGGTAGAGATGGAGGTATGGGAGGCCAAACTGTGTGTATCAGTTATAAGGACTGTTCTGGGCTGACAGAAGATGAGTCGACTGAGGGGTTAAGGGTCTCCCTTTGGCCAATTTTGCACACTGTGGAGGACAAGGGTGAAGCCAGGAGGTCAGGGAGTGGGCTGCTCCAGTGGTCCAAGGTGAAAGAGATGGTGGCTCGAAATACAGGTAGTAGAGAGAAGTTCTGAGTACACTTTTAAGGCAGAACCAAAAAAATTCTTGATAGATCAGCTATGGGTTGTGAGACAAAGTGACAAGAATAGCTCTAAGATAGAGTTGCCATTTTCTCAGATGGAACGACTTCAGCCAGACCCTTCAGATCGCCAATTTATAACTTCTAATCTCTCCTCCTTGTGATGCTGGACTTCGGCATTGAAGCTCTCAGCCTCTCAAATATGTGTTGAATTGCACCTTCTGAGCTTTGACGAAAGATGGTAACGTGCAGGGCATTCCAAACACTGTAACGAGTGACACTGGGGGTGAGATGCTTCTTTTTCAACCCCCTAACGACTAACCCATAAAATTTTATTTTTTCTTGATATTGGGGTTGAACCCATGCCGCACGCATGTTACACAGCGCTCCACCATTGAGCTACAGCCTGAAACCTTTTAATTTTATTTTGATAGAGTCTCGCTAAATTGTCCAGGCTGACCTTGTGATTCTCTTGCCTCAGCCTCCTGAGTAGTTGGTCTTACCCGACGTGCGCTACCGCGCCAGGCTCATCCCGTAATAATCACGATAGGGACTTTTCTATTTCCTTCATCACTGTTTTCTCAACCCTCTGTCAGTACTTACACAGGTAATTTTTCAATAAGTATTTCTTGCATGAATAAAAGTACTTTCGCTGAGACATTCTCCCCACGCCCGCTCTCCAGCCAGTCCAGGGAGACAGAATCCCCTTTTTCTCTTAAAGAAACAAACAAAACAATAGCGAGACGCTGACAACCTCCAGCCAAGCCCTCTCCTACTACCACATTGAGACCATCATCTATGTGCAGCGAAAGCTTACGATTGGGCTGACCTGTGGTGATGAATAGGAATTCAGCCCAATAGAAGGTCGGAGTTCTTTTTGGTGGGCGTGGCCTGAATGGCTTCGGAGACCGCCTCCTCGTGGCCGCTCTAGCAGCTTGGATGACCCGCTTGTCTCTGCATTCCCAACTTCCGGCTGGTCTTAATTCCGCTTCCTGTCTGACAGTGGCGTCTGCGCTGAGGGTCACATTGAGGTGCTTGCTGCTCCAGGGGCGTATTTAGGTGAGTGTGAAGCACTTGGGAACCCGAGACAGCCCCCCAGCCCCACTGGCTGAGGGATCGGACCCCTTGATAGTGGGCTGAGGCTTTGGGCCGGCGGCGGCGGCCCGCCCGAGGCCCGGGCGTTCCGTTGTTATATTAGTAGTGATAGCTAAGGTTTACGGTACATGATTCTTCCTTAATACCGGGCAGCATTCTAAGCAACTGTTAGCTCGTTTAATCCTCTTTGCAGCTTCGTGATTTAGGGCCTGTGATTACCTCGTTTAACAGCGAGGAAACGGGACTCAGCGATGTTAAGCGACTTAGCAGAAGCTGCCCAAGCGACCAGGATTTGGACGCAGTAATGGGGACTGCGGGACTTTTAATCCCCAGGTCCACAGGCGTGGGCTCCGCGGCTTGTTTGGGCCGAGGCCTCTCTCCCCTGCTGCCTCTTCCCTCCTGTCTTGGATGTTGGAGGGGCCGCAGGATCATCTTTGCGTCCGCCCATACCCACAAATACAAGGTCGCGATCTCGCGCAGGACTACGGCTGGGTCTGTGACCTGGCCGGAAGTATTTGACAGCCTGCCTGATCACTTTCTTCCAGGCCCCAGACACCCGCTTCCCCCCGAGACTATGCTAGTGCCCCAGACGTCCACCCCTACCTTGGGCCTCTAGAATCCGACAATGGCCTGTGCACCTCTGTGTGGTGCCATAACTCCTCTAATTGGAGTATAGGAACTTTCTCCCACATACCTTGGTGAAAACTGTGTCACCCTTTCAGAAATGTATCAGAGGTTTTCAACCCTGGGTCCACAGAGTCAGTAGAATTCAAGGGATGCTAGTACCTGAATGGGTGGGTGGCAGAGGTGAAGAAGGTCACATCCGTATTTTTACTAGCTTGTGATTGAAATACAGCATTTCCTTCCATTAGGGACGGAGGCAGCGACTTCAAGAGTATTAGTAACAACTATGGCTTTGTCAGCAGTCGAAATCATAAATACTCATTAGCCACGTTTAGTTGCAAGTGTATAAAATATCTTTTTTTTTTTTGTCTTTTTGAGACAGGTCTTACAATGCAGTTCTGGCTGGCCTTGAGCTCACTTTGTAGCCCAGGCTGGCCTCGAACTCGCAACGATCCTCCTGCCTCAGCCTCCTGAGTGCTGGGATTACAGGTGTGCGCCACCATGCCCAGCTTAAAATACCATTTTCAATTGTGCTTCCAAATTGTGGTGGTCATTCTATACAATTTAATGTATTCGGAGAAAGAGGCTTAGGGATTCATCAGACCCTTGAGTTTTCAACAGCAAAAAAGATTAAGAACCTTTGCAGTGCAGGTTATGCCACTGGTGACAGCAACCCACCATTTGTATGCTGTGTGACCTTGGGAAGTCACTTAGATCCTGTCTCTTCCTGGTGTGGGTAACAGGATAGGAATAGTTCCTGCCTTTTAGAGTGGGTTAGGAGTAAGATGTGTAGAACAGTACCTGGCATGTAGTAAGCTTTGTGAGTGTTACTGGTAGTATTTTGGGACCAGGCTTGATTTTGCTAAGGAGTTACCCAGAAACCCTGCTATGAGTTCCATGCTGAGATGTATGCATTTGCTCTCCCACTGTCTCTGTATGTGACGAGAGAGGAGTTCTTAGCACAACCCATTCTTCTGTGTCTGGGCCTCCTCCATTGGGCCTGGTTGTTCTGACCTCCCTATGCTCAGGACCCCTGCCAACACCCCCTTTCTTTGCTTCCAGGAGTCAGCACCATGGCAGACGACATCCACACCAAAATCAAGAACTACAAGACTGCTCCTTTTGACAGCCGCTTCCCCAATCAGAACCAGACCAGGAACTGCTGGCAGAACTACCTGGGTAAGCAAGGCGCAGTGGTGGAGGATACAGGCTTTCCCCTGGTGTTGCACCGGAAGGCATTAACCCCTTCCCCACTCCAAAGGGATCCACCCATCCTGGTGCTTCTCCCTTTTATTCCTGATGTCCTATCTCTGGAGGACTCATGCTCCTCATCACCAGCATTGTTCAGGATGTGGGCCAGGATCACAAACTTTGGTTCCTGTGATGACTTTTTTTAGAGGAGGTATATACGTACAGGAAGTAAATAAAACATGTACTGTGTAGCTCAGTGAATAATCCTACAGTGAATCCTCTGCAGCTGTTATCCTCACACAAAAGTAGGTATTGCCAGCACGGGATCATCTCTACCTATTTTGTGCCGAGTTGGACACATTACTCTCCCCACTGGTGGATGTGACCCACCAATTTAAGGTGATCACATTTTAGTTTTACCCCCTGCATTTCAGTTTACCTCTTTGTGAACTTTATAAATACTGTTATATATTCTTTTGTGTTTAGATTTTTTTATTTGATAGGTTTTTCAGATTCATTTATATGTGTCACATAGTTTGCTCTTTTTCGTTTTCCCACAATTCACTTGATTCACGGACATTTGTATGATTTCCATTTTGATGCTTGCAGGAATGGTGCTGTTTAAACATTCTTACAAATGTAATTTTATGTGTATTTCTCTAGGGAATGCGCCTAGGATTAGAATACCTGGAATAATGTTGTTTTGGTTGTTTGGTTGTTTGTTTGTTTTTTTTTTAATGGAATGCCTACTTCTAAAAACCAGATTGTCCTCTGCCTTCCTCTCTGGGACGCCACATCTTAGCATCAAGACCACCTTCCCCTTGCCTTGCCCTGGTTCTGGACTTCAAAGATTCCCCAATCAGGCCCTTCTCATTTCCCCATTATTCCTGACCCCCAAATTTTCAAACTGAATAGCAGTTCTGTAGGGTTACAGAATCAGTTTAGTGAGATGTATCCAGCCCTTTTTAGTATCCTTGCAAACTTGTGTGTGTGTGTGTGTGTGTGTGTGTGTGTGTGTGTGTAACTAATCATGAAGTAGAAAGTATTTCTGACTTTTGATCAAAAGTGTGTTCCAGCCTTTGTTGAGAGCTGACCCTGGCCCTTTTTGTTCACAGACTATCACCGCTGCCAGAAAGCAATGACCGCAAAAGGGGGTGATGTCTCTGTGTGCGAGTGGTACCGGCGAGTGTACAAGTCCCTCTGCCCCATATCCTGGGTATGTCCTGCTGGGGCCCTTGAGATACTGGGGTAGGGACACAGAGGGGAAGGTAGTGATTGGTGGGAGCTCATCTCAGTGGAGCAGTCAGTCTGCATGGGACTCATGTCTTCTCTACCCGCTTAGAATTGCCTCCCTTCTTCCTTTGCACCCTCAGCTAGTCAAGGCCTGGGGACCTGGCTGGATCATCTGGCTGGTTCTGTCTCCCTCATGCACTCTTCCTATATCTTGTGTAATCCAGTCCTTTTTTATGGTGAACATTTTCAAATTATACATAAAAGTAAAGACAATAATTCAGTGACTCCAAATATATCCATTATTCAAACTGAATAGTAAGATTTTTTCCACATCTCTTCATATATTCTTTAGGGGATGGGCGGGGGTGTTAAACCTGACCTCTTTTTCTTTTTTTTTTTTTTTTGTCTTTTTGAGACAGACTCTCTATGCAGTTCAGGCGGGCCTTGAGCTCACTTTGTAGCCCACAGTGGTCTCAAACTCCCAATGATCCAATGATCTTCCTGCCCCAGCCTACCCAGTGCTGGGATTACAGGCATGTACCACCACGCCTGGCTTTTTTTTTTTTTTTTTTTTGATAGAGTCTCATTATGTAGTCTAATCTGTCTTTAAACTTGTGATCCTCCTGCTTCAGCCTCCCAAGTGATAGGATTACAGACGTGTACCACGTGCCCAGCTTCTTTCTTTTGCTAAGTAGTCTAGAGCAAATCTCAGATAAGTTATCTTACCCCTACCTGCATCAATATACATCTCCAAAAAATGAGAACACAATGAGGCAATCATGTTTGCCCTGATCAACCTTTTGTCAGTATTTAATACTAATCATTATGTCTTTTCTTTTTATATGAAGGATTTATATTCAACATCACCCCCTTGAATCCAAGGACCCCATTAACTATAAGACATACTGAGAGATGTTCAAGACTTTTAATTGCTGAAAATGAATACAAGGAGCATTTTTATTTTGAGATAGAGTCTCACTGAGTTCCCTGGGCTGGGCTCAAACTTGGAATCCTCCTGCCTCAGCATCCCACAGTGCTGGGAATACAGGTATATTACTGCACCTGGCTATGTAACATACATAAGCCTGTGTAACTTTTATTACTACATGTTTCCAGTACATAATGATTACATTCATTGTGGGGAGTTGGTCCATGTGCATAGCACATCTTAATTCTTTTTATATCCCGTTCCCCTCCCCCGCTCCCTATTCCCTCCATCTCCTGGTCCCATAGCCTGTGGAACTTTTTGGGTATGAATGGTTCATACTGTATATTTTATTCTCTGACCGGCTTCTCCTTAGTATGTCTTGGAACCTCTTTTAATGAGATCATAAAGATCTACCTTGTTTGTATTACTTTTTTGTTGTTGTTGTTTTTTCTGGTGCCGAGAATCGAACTCCTGACCTTGTGCTTGCCAGGCAGGCACTGTGCCGCTGAGCTAAATCCCCAGCCCAGCTCTGTTTGAGTAATTTATAAGTGCTTTCATTTCACTGGTCCTCTTTTGATGGATATTATGTTCTAGTTGTTCAGTATCTTGGGCATCTAGGGTGTACATCCTTGGGGCTCACTGTCTAGAACAAAGTATGTTAGGGCATGCTTTTTATCAAATCACTTGGTTTTCCTCTTTCCTCTCTGGCCATACTAAGTATCTTTGAGTACCCTGGGCCTCCAGAATTTTTTCCTGGGTAATGTTGAGTAACATAATGTTGTGATCCCATAATCCTTAATCTAGCATCAAGGTCTGCATTGGGTGCATTTTGGCCATGGTGCCTAGAAGCAGGTTCCCCATCCTAGTGCTGTCACCCCCAGTCTGCAGGGCCTGGGCCTGCCCTGACATGGGGAGCATCAGGTAGCCACTCTTTCTGCTCTGTTAGGCTGGATATAAACATAGTTTAAGCCAGGTGTGGTGGCACACGCCTATAATCCCCAAACCTGGGAGGCTAAGGCAGGAGGATTGCCATGAGTTCAAAGCCAGCCTGAGTTACAGAGCAAGACTCTGTCTCAAAAAACAAACAAATTTATAGTCTGCACAGACCCCTTTATGCCTACCAGCTCTGACTTTATTCCAAAATGCATACTTGTTTTTTATAAGTAATGTAACCATTTCACAAAATCTTAAGAACTAGGGAAGAGGCAGAAAATTTTTCCTCATTTTCCTGTCCTGGCTGATACTACAGCATTTTTCAAGTTTTTTTTTAATTTTAATTTCAAAAAAAATTAACTTCTGTCTTACTTAACTTTTCCCATTGCTGAGATAAAATACCCAACACCCAAAATTAAGGGAGGAAACGTTTATTTCACAATTTGTAGATTTAAGTCCATAATCAGCTGACTCGAAGGCAGGGTGGTGCATGGCAGAGAGGCAACAGTTCATGGTGGCTGAAGACAGCAAAAGCAACAAAGACCTTAACAGCATCTTTCTGTTCAGGAGGTTAAGGCAGGAGGGTCACTGTGAGTCCCAGGCCAGCATAGGCTACGAAGTGAGTTCAAGATCAGCCTCAACTGCATAGCAAAACTCTGTCTCAAAAAGAAAAAAAAACTATATCTGCTGCAGAGTTGTTCCTAATGGGGATCATTCATAAACAACCAAAGTTAGATAAATGATATAAAGTACGGAGTACGTGTGTATGTTTGTGTGTGTGTAAATGGCACTTCATGACAACGTAGGCCAGCTATGTTGTAAGCATTTCATGTCCCATAAAGTCAAACATGCCCAAACAACTATATTAAGTAGTTATTATTATCAGTGTTCTCGTTTTACAGAATTGGAAACTGAAGCCCACAAAGGTTGAGTAACTTGCCTGAGCTCACAGAGCCAGAGCAGTGGACCTTCTGGAGAGACTGAGAGTCAGTCTCACATCTCCATTGCCCCTGCTTTTCTAGCATGTAAATGTGGGAGGGTGTGCTTATGTGCCTAAAAAATGAAAATGCTTATAACTACCTATGAGAAAGCCCACTAGGCATGGTGATCCACGCCTCTAAGGCCTAAGGAGGAACCTCTGTTAGGAGGGGAGAGCTGAGGGACAGATTTCAAAGAAGGACTTCCCAGCCTGGCATGGTGGCATACCCCTCTCATCCCGCTAATACTCATGGAGCGTGAGGCGGGAGGACTGCAAGTTGAAGCCTGGCCTGAAGAGCTTGGTGACTTAGTGAGACTGTCTCAAAAAAAAAAAAAGAAAAAAAAAGAAAAATTAAAAAGAAGGAAGTCCACAAAAAGCAGGTCATTAATTCCTGGGGATGTTAACGATTTGATAGAGGCCTTTCCAGCCCAGGTTATGCTGTGTCTACCTGTGTGATCAGCCATGGTCCTGCACTATGTAGTCTACTTGGCGTCCTTTTGCACTTGACTATAGACCTTGTCAATCAGTGCGTGCCAGAACACAGATCAACCTTGTAAGGTTTTTCATGGCTGCTTAGTATTCCTTCTATCCTGACGGTAAGCATACTGGTTGAGTGACCCCTGATTCCCTGGCTCCTGGGACAGTGGTTGGACCTAGTAGGCACCTGTGGTTATTTGTTGACCAAATGCACAGATGGACAAAGTGAGGAAGACAGAGAGGCCCACTCATCTTGATCCACCCTGCTCCCAGAGGGGAGAGTAATGCTGTCTGTCTCTGCAGGTCACAGCCTGGGACGAACGCCGAGCTGAAGGCACGTTTCCTGGCAAGATCTGAACTGGCTCCACCTGCTTCTCTGTCCTTTGTTCTTCTCCCGGTGGTAAAGGGGGACCTGGGTACATGATGGTCCTGCCTTGGGACCCTGAATCATGACTTAACAATAAAAACTCAGTGGAAAAGTGTAAAGACTACATGTGTAAAAATTGTGTGGCTGGGTAGGAAGCTGGGATGAAATTGGTGCCCAGACCAGCAGTAAGAGGGACTTCACAGTAATTCCCTTCTCTCTTTTCTGTTTTTATTTTATTTTATTAAATTTTAGCTGGGCCTGGTGGTGCACACCTGTAATCCCAGCACTCAGGAGGCTGAGGCAGGAGAATCGCTGCAAGTTCAAGGCCAGCCTAGGCTACAAAGTGGGCTTGAGGCCAGCGTGAACTGCATTGCAAGACCCTGTCTCAAAACAAACAAAAAAAAACAAATATTTTATTGAACTTTGACCACCTCTGTGCCAATCAACAGGGTTATGCAAAATAGCTTCAAGTCTCTATATGTACTAAAATGGGTGTGCATAGATTTTTAACTTGGTTTTGCAGTAGTGGAAATTGAGTCCAGAGCCTTTGCACTGAACTACATCCCCAGCCCTTTTTTTATTTTGAAGCAGGGTCTTGCTAAGTTACCCTCAGAGCCTCCTGCCTTCGCCTCCTGATTGCTGGGGTTACAGCCCTTTTTAATTTTTAATTTTGACACAGAGTCTCACACATTTGCTCCGGCTGAGCTTGACCTTGTGATCCTCCTGCCTCAGCCTCCCAAAGTGCTGGGATTACAGGTATATGTCACTGAGCCTGGCTTTTTTTTATTCTATAATAGTTCTTCACACGACCTGGCTATGTAAAACAGAATTTTTAAAGAAGCCAAACCAGTTGTCTTGTAGAATCACTCTGAATTTTCCTCACTGTTTCTTTGTGGGATCATTCCATCTTTTGCCACCATCTTATAAACTGGAACTTAGCTCTGCAGGCTTGATTAGATGCAAGTCAAGAATTTTTTTGCAAGAATCCGTCCTGTGTGCATCCTTATTTCTTCGTGTACCCCATGCCAGCTTGTCCCTGATAGTAATGGCTGAGTCTGATCCCTAGGAAAGGTGGTGGCCAACAGCTATATCTTCTGGAATGGTCTGTTTTGTCTTCTGGACATTGGAAACAACCTGCAGGTTGGTACTATGAAGAACAGCTCACCCATGACACCCACCACCTTGCACAGATCCACATAAGCCACGCAAGGAGACCTAAGTGCGCTCTGGTATGACCAGAACCTTGGCAGAACACCTTGTGATTCCTTAAGATACAAAAGGAGATAGCAGTCTTGTACAGAGTGGCCACAAGGCAGTTTCTCCCCCACCTGTCTTGCAGGAGGTAGTCATGAGACTATTTGTCAGACTTCCCAGGTTCAATTGAACCAGGACTTTCTACCAGGTTCTCTCTTAAGGTAGAGCTGCAGGCTGTAAAGCTGCAGGCTGAGCACATCTTGGCTTTCCCACTACTCAGCAGTGGGTTTTGGCTGCTGCAGTGAGGCAGCTGCCAGGCCTCTGGCCCCACCCCCAGGTCGGAAAGCTGTGGGTTTCTTTTAGGAAGGCCTTTGTAAAACAGTTCGGCAGGATACAAACCTCCCAAGTCGTGTTAAACAGAGAAGGGGTCGATAGGAGGAGTTTTCGTTTTGTGTTTTGAAACGATCTGGCTATATAGTTCAGGCTGGCCTTGAACTCACTATGTAGCCCAGGCTGTCCTGGAACTCACAGCGAACCTTACAGGTGTGCACCACCGTGTCCGGCTTTAATGTGAGGAATTCGCAACAGTAAAACCCCATGATGACATCCATTTGGATGTAACGTAGTTGGCTTTCTTCAGACCCTCATTTCGTTGTTTTCAACTCAACATGACTCCACATTTTACAGGTTGAATATAGCCTTCCAGGAGGGTCTGACATTCCTTTTTAAATACATTCCAGCTAATAACTAAAGAAGGAAAGATGGAACTAGAATATCCGCATTTTTTAATGCCTAGTGGGTTTGGGCATTGGGCAGTAGTGGTTGCAAATATCAGCAAAAGAGAGAATCACTATGCTCTCGATGTTTATGTCCTTTCAAAAAAATTTCTTAAGCCGAGCCTGGTGGCACACGCCTGTAATCCCAGCACACAAGAGACTGAGGCAGGAGGATCACTGTGACTTTGAGGCCAACCTCGGCTACACAGTGAGTTCACGGCCAGCCTGAACTGCATAGCAAGATCCTGTCCCCCCAAAAAAAAATTGTGTGTTGAAATCCTGGTCTCCAAGGTGATGGTGTTTGGAAGAGGGGCTTTGGGAGGGGATGGATCACGAAGATGGAGTCCCCATGAGTGGGATTAGTGCTCTTTTACAAGACTGAGGTCCCGCCCCTCTGCCACAGCAATCAAGCACTGACCTTGCACCAGAAAACGGCCCTTACCAGACACAGGAGCTGTCAGCACTGTGCTCTTCCTAACCTCCAGAACTGTGAGAAACATACCTTGTCCAAGAGATGTTTTGATGTTTCTATAAGATGCTTCAGGGGCTGGGGATTTAGCTCAGCGGCACAGCACCTGCCTGGCAAGCGCAAGGTCATGAGTTCAATTCCCGGTACTGGAAAAAAACGCTCCCCCCCCAAAAAAAAAGATGTTTTGCTAGGTGGTCTGGATGAACTAAGATAACAACCAAACATGGTGTGTCCCAAAATCACTTGCCACCACCTATGAAGTAGTTTTGCTGAAAATTTCAATTCTCAGTCTGACTATATGTCTATATTCAACTTGTGATCCAAAGGAATTACAGGGGAGTGTGTTTAACTGCACCATAGCATGCAGTTAGAAAAAAATTGGACTCTGGAAAGTTACAGAACAATGATGTACTTTCTCCCATAAATATAAAGGCAAAGAGAAAAAAAGAGAGGAAGAATATAGATTAAAAGGTACTTAAGGGCTGAGGGTGTAGCTCAGTGGTAGAGCACTTACCTAAGACGTGTGAGGCCCTGGGTTTCATCCCTAACAGACATACACTTGCACATACACACTACTTAAAAAATATATCCAGATCCTAAATGAAGCAAATTATTAAAATATGACATTTATGAGACAGAAACTTGAGCACTGACTTGATATTAAAGATAATTTCTTAGGTGTGATGACAACGTTGAGGTATTATCAGCTATTATGTTTCAGAATATTTATTGAATATAACGTTCTGAAATGTTTGTGGATGGAATGAAGAAAAAAACTTGCAATGATTTCCAAAAGTGCTTAGAATGGGGTAGAAATTTCTTAAAATACAAATCTGGAGAAGTGGGCTCTAGTCTGACTTTGCAGAAATGACTCAGAAAATAGCCAGGTATTGTGGAGAATGCCAATAATCCCAGCAGTCTGAGAGGCTGAGGCAGGAGGATCACAAGGTTGAGCCCAGCCTGGGCAATCTAGCTATTTAGTGACAAATACAAAAGGACTGGAGATACAGTTCAATGCCAAAGCCCTAGGTTCTGACTACAGTATTGGGGTGGGGATGGGGCCACAAGGACATGGACACACAGACAAAGAAAAGGAAACAGGGAGGGAGGGAGGGATGGGGGAGGAAATGCTACAGAACTGCATGCCATAGGCCCTTGTTCCCTCCCCTCTGCAATCAGGAATGAGGAAGTTGAGGTGTAGGGAGGATCTGTGAAGAGAGGAAGGAGCCTACTGGAGGAAAGAGCTTACTGGAGCTCTGTCAAAAAATATACTACTGTAACTGTCCAGAAGCAAGAGGCCGCCTTCATCAGGACCAAACCCAGAAGGTTCTAGAAAATTAGTCTAGGGTGCAGCCAGACATGGTGCTAACGATCCCCAGGGAATTGTAAGGCGTAGCAAACTTTAAGGAGCATTCATGGTGCCTGGGAATCTCATTAAAATGCAGATTCTGGGGGCTGGGGATTTAGCTCAGCAGCACAGCACCTGCCTGGCAAGCGCAAGGTCATGAGTTCGATTCCCGGTACCGGAAAAAAAGTAAAATAAAAATAAATAAATAAAAAATAAAATGCAGATTCTGAATCAGCAGTCAGGGTCAGGTCTGAGATCTGATTTGCTAACAAGCTTCCACGGGATGCTGGCCCAAAGACCACACTGAGCTAGCACAGGGTCTAGAACAGATCTGATGGCCACTTCCTGTCTGCGTGGAGTCTGGGACACAAGCTAAATAACCTCACAAGGAAGAAACAGCAAAGTGCAAGTGGTGGGATGTTATACCAGAAAAATGCCGTGGTTTCTTCAACATACAGAGATGGCAAACGGTTTGTGGATTTAAAAGGGCTTGAAATACAGTGGTGCCTTGGTTCATGAACTCAATTCCCCACAATTCTAGTCACAAGCCGAACTGGATGAGAACAGAATCAGACTTCCCCGTAAGGTCACCTTTGAGCCTAACCATTAAATTTGATTTGGTTCTCATCCAACTTGGCTTGTGACCAGAATCATGGAAAGAAATGTTTGTTAATCAACTTGGAAAACAATTTGATAATTTACTTTTTGAACTTAATTTCTAATTCACATACCATAAAATTCAAGATTTCAAAATGTGTCGTTCAATTTTTAATATATTCAGAAAGTTATGCAACTTCATTACTATATCTACTTCCAGAATATTGAAAAGAAATATGTTTCCTCATTAGAAGGGTCTGTAATTAAAATTTCTAAAAAGCATACAGAAAGGAGGATTAGGGGCTGGGGATTTAGCTCAGCGGCAAAAGCGCCTGCCTGGCAAGCGCAAGGCCGTGAGTTCGGTTCCTGGTACTGGAGAAAAACCAAAAAAAAAAAAAAGAAAGAAAGGAGGATTGCAGGCCTCAAGTCCAGCCTGGGCCACTTAGTGATTTAGTGAGAGCCTGTCTCAAAAAATAAAAGGGTTCATGATGTAGCTTAGTATGAAGGCTCTGGGTTCAAGATCCAGTTCTGAAAAGAAAAGTTTAGGTTTGACATCCAAGTGCACCCACTTCATGTTGGGAAACAAAAGGACTCTCTTTTATGACTGACAAGCATATTGATGTCCCGTGGTCGTGACAGTTTGCTTCTATTGGGTTTCCTCATGTCTGACCTGCAAATACTAACAGTCACCAACTATTTGAAAACTAAATATTTCAAATAATCAGTGTGGCTGTATTGTTCTGCAAATTATTTTTTAAAAATTACAAAACTTTATTTCTTTAAAATTGCCTTTATTAGCCAGCCATGTTGGTACACACCTGTAATCCCAGCACTCAGGAGGCTGAGGCAGGAGGATTGCTTCAAATCTGAGGCCAGCCTGGGCTACATAGTGAGTTCAGAGCATCCTGAACTACACAGCAAGACCTTGTCGCAAATAAAATAAAAAATAAAATAGCCTTTATCACAAATTTAAAATCTGGAGAAGCCCTTTTCCCATCCAAAGACTTCATAAATGTGGATAGAATAGCAAGTTTTTCATTTTAAAAGGTCGTGTTGAAAATGGTCAAAGATGATCCCCATAGATATTTGTCCAGCATCTAAGAAGCAGTGAAATCTTCAGGCAGCCTGGTCACCAGCGTTGGTAAGGTCACGTCAAGGTCCAGAATTTATAGTTTAAATCCTTCCACGTAACAGGAAGAAGTAAGATTTTTATGGTCCACAAAGGAGGACAACTGCCCAGTGATGACACTGCTGGGTGGATTCTTGGATATTCAGTTTCACTGACAACCAGCACGTCTCACTCCCTGTTTGGGTTTATGGCTTATTCTCTTTTCATCACAAGGCTTATTGGAAACTTGTGAGTGTAGCATGTTACAGGGTCGTGGAGAGTAATATCTAAATGCACTGAATCATATGTGACTGAAATGTCAGTGAACGTACCTAACTGGTGTTCATGAACCCTGATGCCACAGTGAACTTCATAAATGAAGTCAAAAAGTCAGGCTGCACCGCGGGGACAGGGCGGCTGTGGCCCAGAGTAAACTCCTTGGGCTTGAGTTGCAGGTTATTCAGGAGACTCAGCTGATCCGTTCTAACCAGGAGCCACGTTGGGGTGAAGTTTACGGTCAAACCGGCATGAACACGAGTCAGCTCGGAAATCAGGCGCCCTGCTAACACCGCTAAGATCTTCCCCATCGCTTCAGACAGCAGCCCAAAGGATACAGCAGCAGGAAATCCGCTTTGCAAACTATTTATACCAAAGCTTAGAGATGCACATGCAGTTCATGTACATTATTATTTAATTAATCGCTTCTCGGCCTTTTGGCTAAGATCAAGTGCATTATTATTTAATTTTCCTTGTTAGCCTTTAATATAAAATGTAAATCGAGAGAAAAACTTTTAAACCTAAGAGGATTGACGAAAAGCAAATTATCTATTTTCGCTGGAAAACATCTCGTGTCTTATTACCAAGCCAGTGTCTCACAAAGGAATTGTAAGCGCCACTGGTTTTCGCCCGGGGCGTATGCAACCGGAGAGTGTGGGATCAGACTGAAGACACAGTACGGATCCGGGTTCGGGGCTGAGACCTTTGCCGGCGGAATCGGCGCTGCACCACTAGGGAGCGCCATTGGAGAGAACACGGAGCGCTTCGGAGCGCGGCGGGGGAGGAGCGGCGGGGACCTCCGGAGCGCTCGTCTGTTGCAGAAAACCCCACACTCAGAGGGCGCCTCCGCCGGGAACGTGGTCTGAGGACACCCATTCTGCAGATGGGCAGAAATACACCCCATGTCGCGGTACACAGAGGAGGCGAAACTGGGACTTCAACCTACATTCTGCGACCTGGAAAAATTCCCGTCGTGGCTGTGTTCGTGTGTGTGTGTGTGTGTGTGTGTGTGTGTGTGTGTGTGTGTGTGTGTGTAGTGGGAGCCCAGACTCCTTTTCTCCAAGTGTATTCAGTGTGTCTCCTTCTCCGCCCTCCCCGCCTTGACAAGGGCAAGAGGCTGAATCCAGGCTCTGCGCTGAGCTCTGTATCCTGCCTTTTTTTCCTTTCTTTATTTTGAGACGGTGCTGCAAAGTCGCTGATTCCCTGGGCTGGGCTCGAACTTTCGGTCCTCCTACCTCAGCCTGAGTTCTGGGATCGCAGGCTTTTGACACCATGCCCAGCTCCCCTCCCCCGTTCCGTCATCCTCTCCCTAAACTCCCCTCACACCCCATCTCACCCGTCACCCACTTCTCAGCCCTCCGCCCCTAAAACCAGCACCCTGCGCCTCCTCCCATCTCTCCCTCCCTCCCCCCACCTCCCTCCCTTGGTCCAGCCCTGACCTGCCCTGCACTGCCTGCAAGCTTCCTGCCTGGGCCTCCCCCTGGGCTCCTGGCCTCAGAGAAGTGAAGCCACCCTCTCAAAGTCATAGAGAGCAGAGAAAGCAGTTCAGAGACAGGGATTCACACCCGATACTCCTGCTCCTAAGAAAACCCTTTACCTAGGCAGAGAGATGCCTAGTGGTGCACTCACCCCGCCTTTCCCTCCTCCAAAGCATCCTGGGAACCAGAGGCCACTGGCACATCACCCTGCCCCGGTGACCCGGGCAGTAGCACAATCTGGAATTTCAGGTTTATAATCACTTGGGGGGCAGGGAGCTCATAAAATCTCTTCTCTCACCTCGCCTGCTGGGTCTGTTGTCCCCTCCTATGGGCACCTTCCCTCCTTCCTTGATGATTAGCCCAAGGAGGGGCCTGGACATATATAGGGAGCCACCTAGGGTGGGGCTAGCCAGAGAGGCTTTGGGCAGAGGTGAGGAGGGGGCTCTGGGAGTCTGGGAGGGGCCCAGGCTCGAGGAAGGCCAGCCTGAGTTCTGGTAGGGCTGCTGGGGATGAGCCATGCCCCTACTGTGAAGGGGCTCATTGCCAGGGTGCGAGGCGCTGGGCACTTGCAGAGAGCAGAGCACCCCTGGCAGCCGGGCTGTGGAGCCGAGACTAGGATCCAGCTGGGTCTTCCCCCTCTTGCTTTCTCAGCCTGGCTTCATCCCCTCTGTCTGTCCCAGGCAGGACTATGGCGCCTGCAGCAGCAGAGGCGGAGAAGGGGTCTCCGATTGTGGTGGGGCTGCTGGTCATTGGCAACATCATTATTCTGGTGAGACACTCTTGGTGCTGGGGAGGTCCATTGGGGTGTGCTGGGAGGTGGCAGCCCTGAGCTGGGGTGGGGGCTGAGGGCCTGGGACCCCAGTAGGCTCCGGGCAGAGTCAGTCTCAAGGCAGAACACCCTGGTTTAATCCTAGCTCCACCTTTCCCCAGCTGTGTGACTTTAAGGAAGAACCTGACCTCTGTAGATTGTGTCCTCATTGTGTGCGTGCTGATGCAGGCAGTCACTATTAACATCATGGTAGATACAAAGTGATGGCTGGACACACTAGCAGCTGGTAATACTGAATGATAAGTGTCTTCTAGGGGCTGGGGATTTAGCTCAGCTGCACAGCTCTTGCCTGGCAAGCACGAGGTTGTGCGTTCGATTCCCAGTACCAGAAGAAAAAAAAAGAAAGATAAGTGTCTTTTAATTAATATTGACCTTAGAACTATGTGGGCTTGCCGTAGCAGCACACTTGTAATCCCAGCTACTTGGAAGGCTGAATCATGAGGATTGAAAATTTGAGCCCAGCCTTCCCTGCTTGTTCCCCATGGCCCACCATCTGAGTAAATGGATTTCTAGCTTCTGTGATATTTCATTAAGAAAACCCAAGCAAATAAGCACATATATGCCTGTGTTCTCCACTTCCCCGTCCCAAACGCAGCTCGTTCCTCATTCCAGTTTTCTCCTGCTCGCGTAACCCCTAGGCCGCTGTGAGTGAGACCATCGCCTGGCCTCCCTGACAGCTGTGCGGCACACCACTGAGTGACCTCTGGCTCCCTTATCACGGTGCTACAGGGGCAGGCCTTGGGGATTTGCGGTTTCCTGCATGGGCCATGCAGCTGCAGGATTGATTGCTGGAGGTGGGCTTGCTAGAGCAGAGGATAAATGATGCCTTTATCACTGTGGCCATAGCCATGAATTCTGCCTCAGGGAGATTGCATCTCCTTGGTGCTGGCCATGTACTCCAGGCTTTGCCTGTGGCATATCCTACTCCTTTTTTTTTTTGTTTTCCCCCTGTACTGGAGATTTAACCCAGGGCCTTCACACTGAGCTATATCCTTAGCCCTTTGTGTGTTTGTTTATTGTTTTTTTTTGTTTGTTTGTTTGTTTTTGAGACAGGGTCTCACTGTGTAGTTCAGGCTCTCTTTGAATTCACTATGTCGCTCCCCGGTAGCGCGCTGTGATCATATAGTGCTTAGTACTCTGCGCTGTGAATACACAATGTAACCCAGGCTGGCCTCAAACTCACTGCAGTCTTCCTACCTCAGCCTCCTGAGTGTCGGAATTACACGCATGTGCTACCATGGCCAGCTATTTATTTTGAGTTTTAAGTCAGAATCTTACTTAGTTGCACAGGCTGGGCAGGAACTTTTGATCCTCTTGCTTCCGCCTCCCAGAGTCCTGAGATTACAGACGTGTGCCACCAGGCCCAGCTCCTTTCTCCTTGAATCAACTGGCAGCTGGCATGTAGGGGTCAGGGCCCTGGCTGGGTCCTTCCACTCCTCTTATTTTCTGCCGAGCCTGAGCGTGAGGGCGCCCGTGCTGTGCCATTCTGCCCATGCCTGCTCTGTGAGTGGGCCGCTCCGAGAGGGCAGTGGAGGCTCGGAGGAGGGAAGGGACCATTGCTGACCAGCTGCTCCATCCAGCTCTCAGGCCTGGCCCTGTTTGCCGAGACAGTGTGGGTGACAGCCGACCAATACCGTGTGTACCCGCTGATGGGCGTCTCAGGCAAGGATGACATCTTCGCTGGCGCCTGGATTGCCATCTTCTGCGGCTTCTCCTTCTTCGTGGTGGCCAGCTTCGGCGTGGGAGCAGCGCTCTGCCGCCGCCGGTCCATGATCCTCACGGTGAGACACCGGAAGGGGGTGGGTGGGGACAGGTGAGCCCTGGCAGGGTTGTCGCGGTCACGGTAACAGCTACCTGGGCACAGGTGTGCACTCCACATGGCACCTCCCTCAGGCCTCACAGGCATCACTTCATGTCATTGTCCCATGGCCCCATATCTTAGGCTCAGCTATTACCCCCTTGTACAAAGAAAACGGGTTCGGGAAATGGAGGGAAGCTCTGCACAGCTAGACAGCTCAAGCAGCAGGGCTGGGATTTGAGCCCCAGCTAGCTGGTCTGCAGAGTGTGTGCTCATGGGTCTTCGCCAATAACAAACAACACACCTGCAGCTGTCTTTAATAAGTACTCCCCACATGCCAGGAGTCACATGGCTTGCATGGATTTAATCCTCACTGCCTGCCATGAGAGACTGTCGTCACAGACATTCTCATGAACCTGTTTGGCAGAGATGGAAACTGAGGCTCAGAGAGGTGGAGTCACACAAGCAGCAAAAGGTCCAGCCAATTTAAACTGAGCAGCGGAGCATGGTGGCGCTCACCTGTAATCCCAGCGCTCGGGAGGCTGAAGCAAGAGGATCACTGCAAGTTCAAGGCCAGCCCAGGCTACATAGTGAGACCCTGTCTCAAAAAACAACAGCATCTACAAAAACAAAAATTAAACCTGAGCAGTTCCACTCTTGAGCCCATGCTCTTAATCTCTGCCAACCCATAGTCGTCAAAACCTTGAATCGTAAACTCCCTCAGTCCTCCCAGAAGCCCTCTGCAGTTAGTGCTTCTCAACCCATTTACCAGATGAAGAAACTGAGGCTAGAAGAAACCAGTGGCCTCTCCCAGGTGATTAGAAGTACAGGGATCCCAGTGCAGCCTCTTCAGACACAGAGGCCATGCTGTGCTTCTCTACAGGGCGTGGGGGTAGGGAGTCTTTTAGACTCCCAGGAGCAGCTACATATGCAGTTAGCCAATGTTAATTGAACAGGAAGCATGGGCCAACCACACCCCGCCCCAAACTCCAGGGTCAGAGTGGTGAGCAAAACACAAAGAGCTTTGACACAGGAGGGTGGGGAAGGGAGGTAGGAGTTAGGGGAGACCAAGAACTCTGGCCGGGGAAGCCGCGGCTCAGGTGATGAGGAGTGAGCCAGGAGCTGCTGCTGAGGGAATGGTTCAGGTCAAGGTATCAGACCGGAGGGGCCAGGAATCCAGTGTGGCCACAGCTGAGTGAGTGGGAGACAAAGGAGTGGGAGAGACTGAGAGCAGAAGGTGGGGAGAACACAGAGGGTAGGGAAAGGGGGCGGGGGACAAAGAAGATGGCGAACATGGTGGGCCTCGCAGGGCTTGGCTCTCTCCTGAGTAAGATGGAGCTATGGAGCCAGGCATGGTGTGCACACCTGCGATACCAGCATTCAGGGAGGCTGAGGCAGGAGGATCACACACTGGAGCCCAGCCTGGGCAACTTAGTGATTTAGCAAGACCTGATCTCAAAATAAAAAATAAGAAAATAAAAAGGGCTAGGATGTAGCAGTGCAAAGGATTTGGTTTTGATCCCCAGCACTACCAAAAAGTAAAATAAAATAAGATGAAAGAAAAAAGAAAGAAAGAAAGGAAAAGAGAGAAAGAGGGAGCTACGGAAAGGTTCCTCCTTCCATACTTCCTTCCCTTTTTTTTCTCACTCTCTCTTTTCTTTCCTTCCTTTTTTTCTTATCCTATATTTAATTTTTTTTTTTTTTT
>NW_004955468.1:2863963-2873333 GCF_000276665.1 Chinchilla lanigera | reverse complement strand
CCTACATTTCACCTAACTAGTTGTTTTTAAAAAATGTGTCTGTGCCTGCCCCCCCCATCAGTTTATCATTAACAAAGACAGAATATTTTTTAAAATTATTATGGGAAATTTCAAACATAAAAAGTGGAGTAAAGTGCATTTTGAAGCCAGTGTCCCCATCACCTGGTTTCAACCAGCTCGGTGCGCCGCCCCTCCGCTGGGCCACATTCTTCCTGCAGGCCGTTGAGGCACATTCTAGACAGCAAGTCCTTTGCCTGTAAATACTAGAACACACATTTCTCTGTGCGATAAGAACGTTGTTTGAAAAACACAGTTGGTCACGTTATGTGATGTCGTCCCATCTCTCAGGAGAGCAGTCACACCCACACCCAACCTCCTGTTGCTTTAAGGGGGAGGGGAGGGGAGGGGACAGGGAAAGAATTCTCATGAAACGACCACTATGGAGCCTTCTTTGGCCCTCCCGCCATGGATGTATCTGGCAAAATTCACCCCAGTTCCTTCATAGCTACCAGTGCCCCCCATCTGTGCCTTGATGTCCCTGGTGATACTGACCATCTCAATCTCTCTCCTCTCCCCTGTCTTCTCTCTCGCTCTCCCCAAGCCAGTTATGAATTTGTTATCTTCTAACATTTTATTATAAAATATTTCAAACATCCAGAAAAGCTGGACAACTTAACCCGTCACCCAGATGTGACCATTTACAATGCCTATACCCTAGGCAGAAAGTTTATTACTTTTTCAGCACCACTGAGGCTAGAACCCAGGGCCTCGTGTGTGCCAGGCAAGCACTCCGCCACCGAGCCACACACACCCCTGCCCCCACGGGGCTGCATCTCTGCGGGGTGTGGCTGCACAGGGGCTGTCCCGACTGCCGCCCCTCCCTGTGTCTCTCCCCAGTACCTGGTGCTGATGCTCATCGTCTACATCTTCGAGTGCGCCTCCTGCATCACATCCTACACCCACCGCGATTACGTGAGCAGACACACAGGGCGGGCTTGGCTGGGGCGCCAGGGTTCGACCTCTCCTCCCATCCAGCCGTGCCGGCCTCTGCTCTTCCCAACCCTGGCAGATGGTGTCCAATCCATCCCTGATCACCAAGCAGATGCTGACCTTCTACAGCGCCAACACGGACCAGGGCCAGGAGCTGACTCGCCTTTGGGACCGCATCATGATTGAGGTGGGCACTAGGGCTGTGGTGCAGCTGAATGCAACAGGGCTTGCCCGGCTTGTTTGAGGCCCTGAGTCTCACCTCCAGCACTGTAAAGAAACAAAACAGGCAAACAGACAAAAAACATGGCTGAGGTGGGTGCGGATTCTGGGAAGACTTGGGGCTCTGTCTGTCCACAGAGATGGAAAGGGATCCCACCATGCCCACTTGTACAGGAGTAAGGGCTAGAAAGATGGCCACACGTAGATCCCTGTGGGGTAAGAGAGCTTTGATCATCACCATTTTCCAAGAGTGAACAGGCTCAGAAAGGGAAGGTCACTTGCCAAGGATCATTTGATTGGTAAGTGACAGAGCTGGATTTTGTACCTGGCACTCTAGATCCATACCACCCCCACATTAATAGTAATACATGATAATAATGATAATAACAACCATAATAGCACACTGTTATTGAGCACTGTTGAAAGCATTTGTACAATTTATATAATCCTCACAATCATGCCTTGAGGGAGGTCAGCTTTTTCTCAGTAGGAAACTGAGGCCAGGGGTTGCTGGCTACAACCTCATGAAGTCACACAGCTGAAGAGTCACAGAACTGGAAGGATCCAAAGCCAGGCCACCAGGTTCCAGAAGCCACGTTCTTACTTACGTTCAGCGTGATATTGCATGAGAAGAGGATGAAATTAAAGACTCCAGCGAAACTGAGGTCCCAACTCAGTCCGAGTCACACAGCTGGCCAAGAGCTGAACTGTGTTTGAAGGATGCTCAAGCCTATTGGGGTTTTTTTTTAGGGGGGGGTGTTGTTTGTTTGTTTGTTTTCTTTTTGTCTTTGGTGTTAGGGATTGAACTCGGGGTCTTTACACTGAGTTACATCCCCAGCCCTTTTTATTTATTTTTAAAATTTTAACAGGGTCTCATTAAATTGCCCAGGCTAAGCTCAAACTTGAGATCCTCTTGCCTCAGCCTCCCAGAATGCTGGTATTCCAGGGCCAGCCTATGTTTTCATGATTCAGGTGCTACAAACTATACACCCCCTGGGCGTAGGAAAATGGAGAAATCTGTCTTTTGGGGTCATTTTTGTCAGCATAGTTGTCTGCAAAATAATTTTTTAAAAAGTCTCAAGTGTGGGTTTGGTCCAAATCCCCCATCAGCTTACCAGTCCTGAACAGGTTGGGTCCGGCTGGGTCGAAGGCCATCTCTACCTCAGCTTGCTGGGTGACCTTAGGTGTGAGACTGCCCTCTCTGAGCTCTAGCCTGCCTCACCCTCACCCATCTCTCCAGCAAGAGTGCTGCGGCACGTCTGGCCCCATGGACTGGGTGAACTACACATCGACCTTCCGGGCAGCCACTCCGGAGGTGGTGTTCCCCTGGCCCCCGCTGTGCTGTCGCCGGACAGGAAACTTTATCCCCCTCAACGAAGAGGGCTGTCGAGTGGGCCACGTGGACTACCTGTTCATCAAGGTGGGCTCCTCACCTCTGCGCACCTGCCTCTCCATCCCTCCCTGGTCTCTGCTCCTCTCTGGTACTCACTTTTTCCTTCTCACTCTCTGTCTGTCTGTCTCCCCCTCTCTCCTCCCCTCTCTCTCGGCCTCCCCTTCCCTGCTCTCTCCGCTCTCCCTGCAAGTTGGCAGAATGCTCACAGCTCTGCCTGACCCACACCTGGCTCCTGCAACTTGTCCAGCTTGTCCAGAAATGACAGCAACAACCACCACAGCACAATGCCAGTGATGACCCTCATGCGTTGAGCTTTTCCTTTATGCCACGTGTTCTTTTCAGTGTTTTCAGTTTTTATCTTATTTAATCATCGCCACAATCTTATGAGGTAAGGATTGCAATGACCCCATTGTACAGAAGGTAAGACTGAGAGGTCACTCACTAAATCGGCAGGAAGCTGGGATTTGATTTTGGACAGTCAGGAGCCAAAGAGTTCTTTTGACTATGCAAGGCCAGCTCAGAACCAGGGAGAGGAATAGGAAGGTAGACTACAGTCAGGTTTGGTGGTGCATGCCCATAGTCCTAGCACGTTGGCAGGCTGAGGCAGGAGGATCAAAAGTTTGACCCCAGTCAGGGCAACTTAATGAGACCCTGTCTCAAAATTTTAGAAATGGTTTTTAAAAAGGAGTAGGGATGTTAGCTCTGTGCAAAGGGCCTGGGTTCTGTCCCCATTACTGACTAAAAAAGAAAAGGGAGGGCAGACAGGAAAAGAACCGGTCGCACTGGCCCCTCTGGCTGCTTTCGGCTGCTTGGGGGCCCTACAGCAGCACCTCTTAGCTCAGTTGTCCTCAGAAGTGGGCAGGAGAAGACAGCCATGCCTACCTCACTGCAGAGCACGCGTGCATCGTCTCGTGGAATCCTCGCCACTGTCCTCAAGATCGCCACTTCACGGATGGGGAAACTGAGGCTGTGAGCGGCAGAATCACATTAAGCCCTGCTGCCTAGTATGGCAGAGCTGGCCTCCAGCACAGTCCTCAGCGCATAAGCTCCAAACCAGGGCGGGGCTGCATGAAGGGCCCGGGGCCCCACTCCAGCTCACCTACAAATGAGCAGGTGTCAGAACCGGACGGCAAACCCTTGAGCTTGGGTTCAGTGTCACCTCCCAGGCCCCTGAGGCTTTTCTGGGACGGAGACACTGCCACAATGCCTACTGCAGAGGTGGGGAAAGTGGGCTCGGGAAAAGAAGTGACCTCCCCAGGGGCTCACAGTGACTGGCCTTTGACTGCCAGAATCCTGGGTATCTCCAATCCCAGCTCTCCCCTACCCAGGGCTGCTTCGAGCACATCGGCCATGCCATCGACAGCTACACCTGGGGCATCTCGTGGTTTGGGTTTGCCATCCTGATGTGGACGGTGAGAGGCAGCAGCCTGCGGGCCGGGAGGGACACGGGAGCGGGCCGGGAACCCCCATCTCACTGCCTTCTCCCCAGCTCCCGGTGATGCTGATAGCCATGTATTTCTACACCACGCTCTGAGGGAGGCGAGACAGGCCACGCGTGCTCCTCGGCCTCTGGGCCTCCTGCTGCCTCCTGTGGGGCCTGCACGGCTGCCTCACCCCCTCCCTGCCCGCCTCCCTCGAGGCCCCTTCTGCACCTACAACCCCGGGCCCCACCTGGCCTCCGCTCCTCCCTGTCCCTCCCTAGGCTACTTCTGTGTGTCAGGTGTTGCCAGTGTTTCCAACTAGTTTGGGATTGTCTGCCTAAGCTCGTGCAGCCTGGGATTGCCAGGCAAGGAGGGACACGTTCTGTCACAGTCACTTTCCTGTCCCCGTCATCACCCAGTACAGGGCTGAGCATGGACTGAATGTTCAATAAATACGGGCTGATTGAATGAATGGGTGGATGAATTTGTCTTCTTTTGGGGCACGGCTGAATGAACAAAAACACTCCCAAATGAAGGCGACAGAATCCTAGCCGACACTGGAATATTTTGGTTCACGTCCCCGAGTCAGAAGCACTGGGTTCAGGCATGTCAGGATCTGGAGTTCCCAGTCCAGGTGACTGGGAAACCTGCTTCCTTCTGCGGCAGGATTTCTTGGGCAACACCATTCGTCCATCTTTATAGCTAAGCAACACAGCAACCAGAAAGTGAAAGCGCCTCTCTCCCACTGCTTTAGCCAGGCTTAGGAATGACATCTCACTGTCTTGGTTTAGGTACTAGGCTCATCCTTTGGGTAAGGAAGAGTCACTAAGTATGACTCAGTGTCCATTGATCTCCCTCCTTCATTTCCCCACCTCTGTTGGGGATGGGACCCAGGGCCTCACACATGCTAAACAAGCGCTCTACACTGAGCTACATCCCCAGCCCTTTTTATTTTTATTTTTTTAGAGATAGGGTCTTACTAAATTACCCAGGCTGGTTTAGCTGGGATTATAGATGTATGCCACCATGCCCGGCTACACTGATCTTTTCAAAGAAAAGGGTTAATGCTTTTTAAATAATGTTTAAGAGGCCAGGCATAGTGGCACACATGTGTAATCCAGCGCTCAAGAAGGCTGAGGCTAGAGAATCACCATGAGTTAGAGGCCAGCCTAGACTGCATCGTGTGTACAAGACCTGTCTGAACTGCATGGGAAGACCTTTTTCAGAAAGCCAAATAATAATGATGTTGATGTTTAAGAGACTGGGGAGACACTTAGAGAAACAAAACTAATTTTTAATTTGCCTATCTAAAAATAATAAAAATTTAGAAGTGGAAGCATTCCATGTTCTACTTCCCAGTAGCTCCTTTCCCCACAGCCTGTTCTAAATCCCTAGATAACTGCTATCGAGACTAGATTTAAAACAAAAAAAGAATGTAAATATCCTTTTGGCCCTTCAAAGGCTCATATATACATATTTCTCCAATGCTATACAAGCATATATATGTGTTTAATAGAATCATACTTAAGTACTGCTTTACCCCTGGGAGACTGAGGCAGAAGGATAGCAAGTTCGAGCCCAGCCTGGGCAACTTATGAATTTAACAAGACCTTGTCTCGAAAGTTTTTCTTTTTATTTATTTATTTATTTATGTATGTATGTATTTATTGTCTTTTTGAAAGGGTCTCTCTATGCAGTTCAGGCTGGCCTTGAACTCACTTTGTAACCCAGGCTGGTCTCAAACTTGTGACAATCTTCCTGCCTCAGCCTCCTGAGTGCTGGGATTACAGGCATGCACTACCCTGCCCAGCAAAACTTTTTCTTTAAAAAAAGGTTTTGTTTTTATTTTTGGTTTTTCCCCGGTACTGGGAATCAAACTCATGACCTTGCGCTTGCCAGGCAGAAGCTGTGCAGCCGAGCTAAATCCCCAACCCCATTTTTGTTTTGTTTTAAAGAAGGCCTGGGGGTGTGGCTCAGTGCAAAGGCCTTGGGTCAATTCCCACTACCAAAACCAAAACAAAGCAAAACAACACCAAGTGCTCTACTAGTGTGATTATTTTTCCAAGTCAATATTTCTGGATCTACTTCTTATTTAAAAAAAGAAAAATGGTTGCAATATTTCCCAGAGTAAAGCTGTGTTACAGGTCAGCATAATTTTTGTCAGTGAAAAAGGCAAAAAGCTGAACATGGTGCTGAAGTGCTTTCATTATGATTGTAATTACACATCCATATCCCATGCTTTCATGGGGAGTAGGAAGGACATGAGAAGGGAGGAATTTTCATGCCATAGATAAGTATGTAATGTTTGAAACAATTTTCATGAAGATCTTTTCTTACTTTTCAAAAAAACTAATAAAGAGATTACTAAAACAGTGAAAAATATATGGATTTACTTTAGAAATCAGATTGGGTATTTTTAATTTTGTTTTGTTTTGTTTTGTTTAAAACCACTTAGACATGATACACATCATATTATAACAAGCAAAAGTCCTTTTAGGCTAACTGGCCTAACTGGCTTTTCTGCAGTCCCTGGAATAAAATTTGTTCCCCATCATGAGGCACATATTGGACCAGCTTATAAGCATGTCAATGAAATGGGTCCCATCCTCATCTGCTTTTCAGGTCAGGTGCGTCCTCCTTGTAAGCAAGTTCACTATGACGGGCTGTGACTCAGATTCTCTGGGAAGCAAAGAGGCAGCACTGCTTCCCTTCAGTCCTACCACACTGAGCCTCAGTGTGTCCCTCTGTAAAATGGGGTTATAGCAGTCCCTACTCACACCATAGGGATTCCAGTTTCAGAGCTGAAGAAACACTAGACCTTTGAATCGGGGATTGTTTGCATACCTCTGTTATCAGAACAAAATAAAATAAATTGCTTCTTGGGGCTGCAACTACACCCATCCTCAACATGCAGAAGTTGATTCATCAGAATGACTCTGTCTTAGTTACTTTTTTCCTTGCTGAGACAAAATACCCAACACCCAAGGTAAGGAAGAAAGCTTTAGTTAGCTCATAGTTTGTAAATATTTCAGTCCATCTTGGCTGGCTCCAAGGCAGGGTGCCATGCAGAGGGGCATCGCAAAGGAGAAACAGTTCATGTCAGGCAGAAGGTAGCAAAGCAAGCAAGAGACAACCACAGCTCTTTCTATCACTTATACCTTTTTTTTTTTTTTTCCTACCAAGAATCAAACTCGGGACCTTGTGCTTGCCAGGAAGGTGCTTGTGCCACTGAGCTATATCCCCGGCATCTATCCCTTATATCTTATCCAGTCTACTCAGGACAGCTAGCACTCACACTCTTAATCCTAGTGCCCTTGATCTAGCATTGCACCATGAATCAATACCAGTACGACACACTCCAGATCCAGTCACCTCTGAAAAAACCCCACCTATGATGCCGTGAGGCTTTTGAGTGACATGTAGACACAAGCCATAACAGACACAAATATCTGCACTTTTCAAAAATTAATTTTTATTGGTACATTTTTGCCATAAATAATGATCAGATTCATCATAGAGAATTTGTACCTGTACATAACATATTTTAATTCTTTTTTCCCATTCATTTCCATTCCCTTGAACCACTCTTTCTCTCCCTATTTACAAAATTTTGTTTCCATTGTTTTTTTGTTTGTTTTGAAATAGGGTCTCCCTATGCAGTTCAGGCTGGCCATGAGCTCACTTTGTAGCCCAAGCTGGTCTCCAACTCGCAAGGATTCTCCTGCCTCAGCCTCCCAAGTGCTGGGATTACAGGCGTGTGCCACCATGCCTGGTTTTTTTTTCCTTTTTTTTCTTTCGTTTTTTTTTTTTTAATCCCTATTCCCTTCCTTCCTTTCCCTAACCCTCTTGATCCACTTCCCATTTGAACCTTTTCTTCCTGCTTCCCAATATAGATCCTCTCTTTTGATCCTTAGGTACCCATTGGATTCCTCACACAAGAGAAACAATAAGATATTTAAACATGTATATCTGATTTATTTCACTTAAAATTATGCTCTCAAGGTGTATCCATTTACGTAGAAATGTCTCAAGTTCATTCTTCTTTATGTCAGAGTAGTACCATTGTATATAAAACCACATTTTCTTTATCCAGTCATCCATTGATGGGCACGTAGGCTGTTTCCAAGATTTAGTTATTACAAACTGTGCTGCTATAAACATGGGTATGCATATATTGCTGTGGTATGATGCTTTTAATTCTTTTGGGAAGATACCAAAAAAGAGGAATAGCTAGGTCTAGTGAAACATCTAGTTTTAGTTTTTTGAGGAATCTCCACACTGATTTCCACAGTGGTTGCACCAGTCTCCACTCCCACCAACAGTGGAGAAGGGTTCCTTTTTCCCCACAGCTCCACCAGAATTTGTTATTGGTTGAGTTCTTGATAATAGCCATTCTTTCTGGAGTGAGATAGAATCTCAGCACTGTTTTAATTTGCATTTCTCAAATAACCAGTGATGTTGAATGTTTTTTCATATATTTATTTGCTGCTTATAATTCATCATCTGAGAAATATCTTTTCATTTCAGAGGCCCATTTTTGGACTGGGTCTTTGAATTTAGGGCGTTCGATTTTTCTGAGTTCTTTGTATATTCTAGATATTAGTCCTTTGAGTAATAGATGCTAAAAAAATTTTCCCACACTGTAGTTTGTCTCTTCACTCTCTTAGTTGTTTCTTTAATATTTGCATTTTTGCAAGTAAAGTCCTGCCGGGTGTGGTGGCGTATGTCTGTAATCTCAGCACTCAGGAAGCTGAGACAGGAGGATCATTGCGAGCTTGAGACCAACCTAGGTTACAAAGTGAGCTCAAAGCCAGCCTGAACTGCATAGAGAGACCCTGTCTCCAAAAGACAAAAAATAAATAGATAAATAAATAAGAAAGCAAAGTCCCACTAGAAAATTCATGGTACTTTCACCAAGACAGCCAGCCCCTGGGGTCTGTATATGTTAGAGTTAATATGACAGATTTGGCAGAGGGTCTTTTTGAAACCAAGGCCTCATACATGGTAGGCAAGCATTCTACAGTTGACCTATATCCACAGACCTTTTAAAATTTTTATTTTATTTTGAGATAGAGTTTTACTATGTTGCCCTGGCTGGCCTTGAACTTTTGATCCTCCTATCTCAGCCTCCCAAGTACCTGGTATTACAGGTGTGCATCACACTTAGCTTGATACAAGGTCTTTTAAGAATGTTGAGAGGTGCACGCCTGTAATCCCAGCACTCAGGAGGCTGAGGCAGGAGGATCACTGCAAGTTTGAGGACAGCCAGGGTTACAAAGTGAGTTCAAGGCCAACCTGAACTACATAGTGAAATCCTGTCCTAAAAAGATAGAGAGAGAGAGAGAGA
>NW_004955468.1:2847991-2863693 GCF_000276665.1 Chinchilla lanigera | reverse complement strand
AGAAAGTGGCACTTTCTTCCTCAGCCCTGACTCACTGTGTAGGAAGGGTGGTTCAAACTTGCAGATGCATGGTAACTCCTGGTGACCCTAGAGGCCTCCACAGAGAAATGCACCGGTGGAACAGAGCAGTGGACGCAATAGATGGCAGTGGTTAGTGAGTTATTCAGGTTCAGATGTCCCCTAGGAGAGGGTGATTGGCCAGTAGCCATCTCAAGAAGAGGCAACTGAGCTCAGAACTCAGAACAGCTGTGGGCGGCCTCCACCTAGTAACTCCCAGTGTCAGGGTAAGGCTGCCAAGTTCAACTCAGCAGGAGGTCAGGGAGCTAAGTCCAAGCTGGCAGGAGGCACACAGAGTGTTGCAGGCTGCACCAATCAGGTTCCGACTTCACAGCCAGAAACCAGCCTGAATTTCAGTGGAACTAAAAATGAAGGCTTGCTGGGATTATCCCGTACTGAGCCCTAAAGCTACAGCTGGCTTGCTGGGATTAATCAACCCAGATAGGGACTCTCTCAGCCCATGTTTTCTATGAGTGACAGCAGAGACATTCTTTGAAGTGGACATTTTTTTTCTTAATTTCTTCTTTCTCTTCTTTTCTTGATTTTGTTTTTGTTTCATTTTGGTTTTCTTGATTGTTCTGTTTTTGTATGAGTATGAACATGGTTTCTAGTTCTTTTGTTGTTATTCTGTTCTGTTGTTCTTTTTACTTCTTTCTTCTCTCTTTCCCCCATGTCTGCCTCACCAGTTTCCCAAAGTTTGCATAATCTTCTTTTGTCCTCTGGCCCTGCTTCTAATCTCTTCCTCTCCTATTTCTCTATTTTTTCCCTGAGCCCTTTTAAATTTTCTTCCCTGATGGTAAAATCATCATATTAAGGGCTTATATACAGGATACAATTTTCTGGTTTGCTTTAGATTTTGTTATATAACGACAAATCTAGTTCATATGATTAAAGGTGGCAAACAGTTGCCACAGTTTATCATTCCCTATGCTATGTTTGATGCTATTGTAATTGCTGATTGTACCACTTTAGCCAAGGTGATATAATTGTTCTAATCAGTTGTTCTTCCTGGTATACCAAGACTGAGATTGTCTAAGGGTCATAAACAATACTAGTGCCAAAAAATCAGGGGCTGGGCCAAGTAGCCAGTACTTTTCATCCCCAGTAAAATGAAGAGGCAAGATCTTGCAACAGACTCAAAACCCAAAATCCACCTACACCTAGAAGACATAGCTGAGAAGTAGTCATTTCCTAAGGGTTCTGAATACTAACAATAAAGCTACTCACCATAAGTAAATTATAAGCATCATCCCAGGAATTAAACTAAAAAAAGAAAAGAAAAGAAAAAAAGAAAGCACTTAAACTAGATGCAGCCCCAGACTTCCAGCTCATAAAAAGCAAACCCAGGGGGCAAGGAGGTGGAACAATCTGAAAGCCACCCACCTGGCCTCTCTGAAGTGGTAACAGCAGAAGTAACAGAGGAAATGAGTGATACTGTCAAAAAAAATCAAATCAGAAAGAATACCTCAAACAACTACAGAGATGGTGACCATATTGAAAGACATAGTTAGTGACTTTAGGGCAGATACAAATTATGAAAAAGAGGAGCTTAGGAAAATGATAGAAACCATGAGTGCCCAAAAATAGGGAAAAACTGGAATCTATGAGAAGTACACACAACAGAATGAGACAGCATGAGAACAGAATCTCAGATATAAAGACAGGCTTGCAATTAGTGATCATAAAAACAAAGATTTCTTAAAAATAGCATGGAACATGAAAAATTAATCCAACAGCTGCTAGATGATGCAGAGAACAGCACAAAATTGATCAGACACAAGCAGATAGGATCAGATACAAACAGATGGGGAAGAGAGAAAAAGAAGCAAAAAGAACAACAGATCAATGAAAAAGCAGGAGATAGTACAAATGATATAACAAACCTGTTCACAGATGTAAAGACAGAAAACTTCCCAAGCAGGGAAAAAGAATTTGACACACATTAAGTGAGGCATGTAGAACTCCAATTAGCCATGATCCAAAAAAAACTACACCAAGGCGTATCATAGTCAAGATGCCAGAAATTCAACTGAATACTAAAAGCTATTAGAGATGTTATAGCACCTATAAAGGAAAGCTCATCAGAATCACAGCAGACATCTCAACATACACCCTCAAGTCAAGGAGAAATTGAAGTATTTTAAGCCCTAAAAGAAAACAACCTCCAACCCAGACTGATGCACCCCACAAAACTATCTTTTAAAACTGATGGGGAAGTAAGATACTTCCATGACAAAGAGCACCTGAGGAAATTCATGACCATCAAACCAGCACTCAAAATGTTCTGAAGGACATTCTAAAAAGAGATAATAAGGACTACAACTCCATGAACCCCAACAGAATGAATCCACCAGGCAAGGCAAGCAATTAAGTAGAGGAGGAAAAAAAGGGAGCCAACAACAGGAAAATAACATGAAAAAGATAAGTCAGTATATATTAGCTATAGCTATCAATGTTAATAGTCTCAATTCGTCAATCAAAAGAAACAGACTGGAAGAATGGATCAAAAAGCAAGTTCCAACAATATTTTGCATACAAGAAACATATTTAATTCAAAAATAAATTCATAGACTAAAGGTCAAAGGAAGAAAAAAAATACTCCACAAGACAGGAACCCAGAAAAAAAAGCAAGCATAGCTATTCTATTTGCAGACAAAGTAAATTTCAAGCCAAGACTGATTAAGAGAGATATAAAAAGTCACTACATCCTTATAAAGGGAACAACCCAAGAGGAAGAGATAACAACCTTAAATATATATGCAGCAAATACCAGTGCACCCCACTATATAAAAAAATATCAACAGACGTGAACAATCAAATAAGCACTAATACAATTGTATTGGGGGATCTCAATACCCCACTGTCACAAAAAGACAGATCAACTACACAAACAATCAACAATGGAATATTAGAACTGAACCATAAATTTGAACAAATGGATTTAGTAGATGTCTACAGAGTGTTTCACCCTATAACATCAGAATACACATTATTCTCAGCTGTACATGAGACATTCTTCAAAATAGACCACACACTAACTCACTGAACATGCTAAGTAAATACAAAAGAATTGAAATTATCCTATTCATATCATTATACCGTAGCACAGTGAAATTGGAAATCAACGGTAAAAGAAACCACAAGAATTTAACAAACACATGGAAATTAAATAGCACCCTCCTGAACAACAAATGGGTCACAGATGAAATTAAAGAAGAGGAAAAAAAAAAGAAAAAGATTTTTTAAAAATTAAAAAGAAAAAAGAAATTAAAGAAGAAATTATACAGTTTTCACAATTAAACGATAATGCCAATACAACATACTGGAACTTATGGGACACAACAAAAGCAGTTACATGAGGAAAATTTATAGTGAATACCCATATCAGAAAAACAAAGCAAGTTCAAATAAACAACCTAATGTTGAACCTTAAGCTTATAGAAAAACAAGAGTAAATGAAGCCCAAAGCTGATACAAGGGAGGAAATTATAAAGATCAGAGCAGAAATTAATGCAATGGAGACTAAGAAAATAATATGAAGAATCAGTGTTATGGTTTATGTCTGTGTGTCCCCTCCAAAGCCTCATGTAACCATGGGGCAGGCTATTAGAGTTGAATGATTGTGGGTGTGAGAGCTGCATCCGCCCTGGGGTGGATAGTTTGCATATGTAAGGGAGAGGAAAAGAGTGCTTGAGGACATTCCTCCCCCATTCCGCCCTGGAGTGTGCTTGCGGGTTAGCTGTGTTCTGCCGCCCTGAGCTGTAGCTCTTTGCCATGTGTCACTCTGCCTTATAATCTGCCAAGTTCGGACTGAAACTTCCATGAACTGTAAGCGAAATAAACCTTTCCTTCCTTAATTTTGGGCGTCAGGTATTTTGTCCCAGCAGCGAGAGAAAAGTAACCGAGACGATCAGTGAATTAAAGAGTTGGTTCTTTGAAAGATTAAATAAAATTGACAAACCCTGCTGGGTGTGGTGGCACATGACTGTAATCTTAGCACTAGGGTGAGGCAGGAGGATTCCTACAAGTTTGAGGCCAGTCTTCACTACAAAGTGAGTTCAAAGCCAGCCTGAACTACATAGCAAAACCCTGTCTCAGACAAAAAATAAATAAATAAAATTGATAAACCCTTAGCCAATATTATCAAAAAAAAGGAAAGAAAAGACTCAAATCCATACAATTAGGAATGAAAAGGGTGAAATCACAACAGATCCTGCAGCTACTTCAAGAACTTGTATTCTCATAAGATAGAAAACATAGAAGAAATGGACAGATTCCTAGGTACATATGAATTACCAAAGCTGAATCAAGGAGATATAAAAATGCTAAATAAACCAATATCAGTAAATTAAATTGAAGATCTAATTAAAAACCTACTAACAAAGAAAAGCCAAGGCCCTGATGGATTCACTGCTGAATTTTACGAGAAATTTGGAGAAGACCTAATGCCACTACTTCTCAAACTCTTCAAAAAAATTGAAAAGGAAGCAATACCCCTAAATTTATTCCTGATAGCAAGTATCACCCTGATACCAAAACCAGAGAAGGATCCAACCAAAAGAGAGAACTGCAGCCTAATCCCCCTAATGAACATAGATGCAAAAATCCTCAATAAAATACTGGCAAACAAAGCTGAGCATGGTGACACATGCCTATAATCCCAGCACTCAGGAGGCTGAGGAAGGAGGCTTGCTGAGAGTTTGAAGCCAGTCCAGGCTACATAGGGAGTTCAAGGCCAGCCTGAACTGCATAGTAAGAACCTGTCTCAAAAAACAAACAAATAAAAAAGGTACTGGCAAACAGAACACAGCAAGTCACCAAGAAGATTATACACCATGACCAAGTAGGATTCATCCCAGGGATGCAAGGATGGTTCAACATGTACAAATCAATAAATGGAATATACTATATCATCAGAGCCAAGGAGAGAAACCATATGATCATCTCAATAGATGCAGAAAAAGTATTGGACAAAGTTCAGCACCCATTCATGATGAAAAAAAAAAATCCTGCAGATAATTGAAATAGATAGTCTTTATCTCAATCTGATAAAGGCCACCTGTGACAAACCAACAGCCAAAATCATACTAAGTGGACAAAAACTGAAAGCTTTCACTCTAAAATGAGGAGCAAGACAAGGATGTCCACTGTCATCACTCTTATTCAATATAGTTCTGGAAACATTAGCCAGAGCAATTACATAAGAGGAAGAAATAAGGATAGGAAAGGAAGAAGTTAAATTATCATTATTTGTGGATGACAAGATACTCTACACAGAAGACCTCAAAACCTCCACAAAAAGTCTTCTAGATTTAACAACCAAAATAAGATGTATACAAAATAGATGGATGGATAGTAGATGGATACAAAATCAACACTTAAAAATCAGAGAAAAATTAGGGAAACAATATCATTCACAATAGCATCTAAAAAAATGAAATACCTAGGAATCAATCTAATGAAGGAAGTAAAAGACCTCTGTATTGAAAACTACAGTACTCTTAAAAAGGAAATGAAAGAGGATATCAGAAAATGGAAAGATATCCCTTGTTCTTGGGTAGGAAGAACCAATATAGTGAAAATGGCCATACTTCCAAAATTGTTATACAGATTTAGTGCAATCCCAATCAAAATTCCAACAGCATATCTCAGAGTTAGATAAAACAATCCTAAAATTCATGCAGAACTCAAAGAGACTTAGAATAGCAAAAGCAATTCTGGGCAACAAATCAAGGCAGGGACCATCATAATCCCTGACTTGAAATTATGCTATAAAGTTCCTGTGATAAAAATATCATGGGGGACTGGGGATTTAGCTCAGCAGCACAGCACCTGCCTGGCAAGTGCAGGGTCGTGAGTTCGATTCCTAGTACCAGAAAAGAAAAACCAAAAAAATAAATAAATAAAATATATCATGATACTGGCAAAAAAAAAAAACAGACTTGAGGGTCAGTGAAACAGATTAGAAGATGCAGAAACAACTTCAGATATACTCACCCACCTTATCTTTGACAAAGGAACCAAACAACTTCCTCAGAAGAAAGACTTGTTAATAAATGGTGCTAGAAAAACTGGCTTTCCACATGCTGAAGATTAAAACTAGACCCATATCTTTCACCTGCACTAAACTAAAATCAAAAGGGATAAAAAATCTAAATATTAAAACAGAAACAGTAAATCTGCTGGAAGGTAGGATAGATACAACTCTTAAAGACATTGGTGTAGACAAAGACTTTATGAACAAAACCCTGATCACACAGGAACTATCACACATAATCAACAACTAGGATCTCACTTTATTAAAAGTTTTTGCACAGCAAAAGAAACCACCAACAGAGTGAAGAGAAACATTTTTACAACAGAGTGGGGAAAATTTTTTACCAGCTGTTCCTCAAGCAGAGGATTACTACCTATAAACTACAAAGAACTCAAAAAAATCAGACCCCCCCCAATTCAAAGACCCAGTCCAAAAATGGGCCTCTGAAATGAATAGACACTTCTCAGATGAAGAAGCAGAAAAATCAAATAAATATATGAAAAAATGATCAACACCATCACTGGTCATTTGAGAGATGCAAATTAAAACAGCACTGAAATTCCATCTCACTACAGAAAGAATGGTTAGTATCAAGAACTCAACCAGTCACAAATTCTGGTGGAGCTGTGGGGAAAAAGGAATCCTTCTTCACTATTGGTGGGAGTGCAGACTGGTGCAACCACCATGGAAATCAGTGTGGAGATTCCTCAAAAAACTAGGACTACAGGTTCCATTTGACCCAGCTATTCCCCTTCTCAGTATCTTCCCAAAAGAATTAAAAGCATCAAACACAGCAATATTCGCACACCCGTGTTTTGATTGGCACAGTTTGCAATCATTACATCTTGGAAACAGCCCAAATGCCCATCAACCACAAAGGTATAAAGAAGATTTCTTTTTATACAATGGAGTACTAATCTGCCATAAAGAAAGATAAGCTTGACACATTTCTAAGTAAATGGATTCACTTTGTCACCATACTCTTAAGTGAAGTAAATCGGACATACACATAAATATTGCATGATTTCGCTGGTGTGAGGAACCAAAAGTCTAAATAAGGACCAAAATGTATAACAGATATTTGGAAATGGTATGAAAATGTTCAAAAAGAAGGGAAATGCAGGTGAGGGAAGAAAGGACAAGAAAAAAAATAATAGAAGAAAAAAAGAAGTGGCTGGGGATTTAGCTCAGTGGCACAGCGCCTGCCTGGCAAGCGCAAGGTCGTGAGTTCGATTTCTAGTAATGGAAAAAAAAAAAAGAAGAAGAAGAAGGAAAAAATGGAAACAACTATTTTGTAAATAAAGAGAAGAGGGGCTGAAGGGAAGGGAGGGAAATGGGGAAAGAAGAAGAAGCAAGATAGGGGCTGGGGATTTAGCTCAGCGGCACAGTGCCTGCCTAGCAAGTGAAACGTTGTGAGTTTGATTCCCGGTACTGGAAGAAAAAACAAAGCAAAAAAAAACCAAAACAAGAAGAAGCAAGATATATTGTGTACAGGTACACATTTCTTATTATGACTATTGTGACTGTGTATATCCAAAATATACCAATAAAATAAAAAAGAATGTTTATGAGCTTATCAGAAAAGGATATGCATAAATCAATTTTCCCCTAAAAGTCATATTGCAAAAGAGTATTTAATGGCATGTGAGAACGTAGATTTTTTTTTGAGAACATAAATTTTTAAAAAGAAAATATGTGCATCCTTGCACTAAAATTTAAAAAAAGAAACCAGGTGTGGTGGTGCATAGCTATAACCCAGCACTTGAGAGGCTGAGGCAAGAGGATTGCTGTGTGTTTGAGGCCAGTTTAAAACACAGTGAGCTCAAGGCCAGCCTGGACTACATAGCAAGACCCTGTCTCAAGAACCACCCAATCAATAATCAATAAAAATTAAAAAAAAAAAAGTTCTGCCAAATGTTAACATTGGTTATTGTGCTTGATTCCCAGTACAAAAAAAAAAAAAAAAAAAAATTGGTTATTAAGGCAGGGGAGGCACAGGAGATGTTTTATTTCATTCTTTGGGTATTTTAGTATTGGTATTTCCCAAATATTTTATGATGATAATTGCTTTTGTTCTCCAAGAAAAATAAAGATTTAAATGGTAATAAAGCAGGGTGCAAGCCAGGCATGGTGGCACAATCTTCTTTATTCTCAGGTGCTTAGGAGCTGAGACAGAAGGATCATAAGTTAGAGGCCACACTGGACAACTTAGTGAGATCTTGTCTCAAAATACAAACTAAAGAGGGCTGAGGATGGCTCAGTGGTACAGCACTTGCCTAGCATATGCAAGGCCCTGGGTTCATTTTCTAGTCCTGCAAAAATAAATCCATAGTCCAGCATGGTGGCACATGCCTGTAATCCCAGCACTTGGGAGACTGAGGCAGGAGGATCCTTGTGAGTTCAAGGCCAGCCTGGGCTACAAAGTGAGTTCACAGCCAGCCTAAACTACAGAGTGAGACCCAGTCTCAAAAAAACAGACAAGAAAAAATCCATAAATGAACACCACTGCTGGACTCAAGATATATACATGTATAAGGAAGGAAGAGTTATTCTGCTGACCATTTTCAAACTTCACCTGAGCGGTCAGGACAGGACAGGTCTTCCCAGGTGCCTGGCCTTGGGGTGGAGCCTGCTTATGGGTGGTCAAGTAGCCAGGCCTGCATCTCTGGCTCAGGTCTGCCGCTACCAAGTTGGGGCTTTGTGTGACTACAAACCTGCAGAGTGTGGCTTGACCAGGCTGGCCCAGGCCTGAGCCGGAAGGACAGGTTTGTCTGCCCCGACCCTGTCACTCAGAAGCCAGTTCTTCTGGGTGAGAGGGGAGCAAAGAGGTGAGAGCCAGACCACAGCCAGCTCCACGCAATGGAGAAGCAACCATTTGATGGCTGTTCCTACTGAGCCTTTATACGGCCACATCCTTCTGTGGTGTTTAACTATCCATGGTTCCCCAGGGCCCTATGTGGTTGGTCCCTTGTTATTGGAGACTTTCCTCTCCTGCCACTTCCCCAGGTCTGCCCCCTCCAACCACTTCCTGCCCTACTGACCCTCAGTGTCTCCTCCCTCTGAGGTCATAGGATGGAAAGTATAAATTATAATGGATTATAGCAATCAGGCAGGGCCCGAACCTCCAACCATATCCATTGTTGCTTCCATTCCTTCCATGAAAGCAAGTTGGTTTTCTCACTTAAATGTATAACCCACATCCCTTCAACCCAAACGATCCCACCTCTGGGAATCTTCCTTGCAAATGTACTGAGAATGTGTACAAAGACCAGTGGAGGAGGGTAATTAAAAAAGCATAACTAGGCTGGGGTTGACTCACTGGGGGAGTGTTTGCGTAGCATGCACCAAGCCCTGGTTTCCATCCTCCGCACTAACCCCGCAAAAAGCAATAACTGAGAAACCACCTAAATGACATTACAAGGAAGGAAACTCATTAAGTAATTAACTTCACCATTGAATACTATGCAGCTAAGTTTTTTTTTTCTTATGCAGCTACATTTGTATTGACTGATGTGGAACTATCTTCAAGAACTATCATTCACTGAGAAAAATGCAAAGCACAAAACTGATGATATCCTAGATTGGATCCTGGAAGAACAATAACAAAAGACAGTAGTGAAAGAAAATTAGTGCAACCCAAATAAACTGTGGAGTTTGGTTACTAGCATTGTACTGATGCTAATTTCTTAGTGTTGGTAACTGTGCCATGGACACAGTATGTTAATTTTAAGGGTAGAGCCAGGGATATAGCTCAGTGGCATAAGTGCCTGTCTGGAAAGCACAAGGTCTTGAATTTGATTCCCAGTACCAAAAAAAAAAAAACATGATTACTAATATTAAGGATAGAGGGGGGGTGGGCTGGGGATTTAACTCAGCAGCACAGCACCTGCCTGGCAAGTGCAAGTTCGTGAGTTTGATTCCCTGTACCGGAAAAACAAAAACAAAAACAAAAAACAAACAAAAAAAGGATAGTGGGATAAAGTACATATAAAAGGTTGTTGCATTACTTTTCTGATTACGATAGTTTTCTGTGCTGGGAATCGAACCCAGAACCTAGTGTGTGCTGGGCAAATACGCTACTACTGAACTACATCCCTAGCCCTTTTCGTAACTTTTCTGTAAATCTAAAATTCTTCCAAAGTAAAAAATCTATTTTTAAGAAATAATGTATATTTCTGATTTTTGTAGAACTCTAGAGAGAAAAGGAAAAAAGAGAAAAGTTTGTGTATGTACAGGCTATGTCCCTTCTTACAAATTATTTTTTGCCAAATGTGGTAGCACAGGCCTGTAATCTCAGAACTTGGGAAGCTGAGACAGGAGAATCACCTCAAGTTTGAGGCCAGCTTGGGCTATATAGTGAGTTCAAGACCAGCCTAGACTATATAGCAAGACCCTGTCTCAAAAAAACAAAAAAAAAAAAATTAAAATTAAAAAATTATTTTGTGAGTAATTTTCCTTATATCCAGAATGAATTATCCAGTTTGGCAAATGATAATAACTTTTAAAATATTTTATATTTCCATGTGCATCATGATCTTTTTTATCAGAGGACCCAATATCATTATTTGAAACTTTTTATTTGATGGCGTCCTTCAGAATATCTTCATTTTGCATTGCAGAAAGAAATTACACAAAACAGGTGTAGTGACACTTGCCTGTAATCCAGCACTGTGGCAGGCTGAGGCAGAAGGACTGGAAATCAAGCCCAGCCTTTACAATTTAGTTGCAATTTAGCAAGATTTTGTCTCAAAGTAAAAAAAAAAAGTTCTATGGAGGTAGCTCTGTGAGAGGGCACTAGGTTTAATCACTAGTGCTGGAAAAAATGAGGGGGAAAAAGAAAAAAGAAAGAAAAAATGAGGGGGAGAGACAGAAAGGAAAGGGGAAAGGGAGGAGAATAAGGAATAAAGGAGAGGACAGGAAAGAACAGGAAGGGAGGGGAGCAAAGGGGAGGGGAGGAGAGGAGAGCAGAGGAGAGCAGAGAGCAGAGGAGAGCAGAGAGCAGAGGAGAGCAGAGAGCAGAGGAGAGCAGAGAGCAGAGGAGAGCAGAGCAGAGGAGAGGAGAGGAGAGGAGAGGAGAGAAGTTACTCAGGGCTGAGGAACAGAGAAGTGAAGAAACGGGATGCTTCACCAGAAACCAACTCACCAAAGTTCAGGTTAAATAAACAACTCATTGATCAAAAATGCTTTTAACAGTGTTAACTAAATTTAATGGTTTTAAGAGCAATGGATTTTTTAGTGTGGGCCCCTCAGAACCACTGATGCGGCCAGTGGTGGTGGAGCACGCCTATAACTAGCATTCGGGGGCTGAGGTAGGAGGATCCCTGCAAGTTCGAGGCCAGCCTGGGATACATAGTGAGTTCTAGGCCAGACTGAATCATATAGTGAAACCCTGTCTCAAAAAGATAAAAAAGACCAAAACAAAACAAAAAAAAAACACTAATGTGGGGTTAGAAAAGTCCCACATCAGAGATGGAGCAGACAGCAGGACACACACAGGACTGGAAGCTGCAGGCAGCGATATTCTGCCAGAACGTCTGGCTGTGGACTTTACTATCTCTCCAGGGCTGCCTTAAGGACCAAAGTGGTGAGTGAGACCGGGAGAGTCCTGTGTGTCAACCTCCTGAGATGGAAACGTCACATTGTTATGTAAGGCCTTAAAGAATGGTAATGTAAATCTTGGCTACTTGAGGGCTGTGTTATTATAAGAATGGGACTTTTCAGATGCCCTGAGAGTTTATCTTATGCAGACGCGTCAGGCCACCAGACTGGGGCCCAGGAAGCTGTGTTGATACAGTTTATAGCTGCCCTTGTCCTGGTGGTAAAGTTGTAAATATATATTTTAGTGAAATTGTGAATATCATTGATTTGCTTATACGTTCATTCAAATATTTATCCCTTGACAACTGGGTGCCTCAGATGCTTTTCTGAGATCTGGGGACTGAGCAGCGATCACATCAAACCTCAGTTTCTCCCTTTGCAAGCTTATCTTCTGGGGACAGGGTGAGGGTGGGATACATAAAACCAGTAAAAAGGTGCACACCTATAATCCCAACTCTGGGAGGCTGAGGCAGGAGCACCACAAGTTCAAACCCAGCCTGGGCAACTTATTGACTTAGCGAGACTCTGTGAAAATTATAAGGAAAAAGGGGCTCGAGGTGTAGTTCAGTACAAAGACCCCGGATTCACTCCTCAGTACAAAAAGAGACAGACAGACATATCAGAGGATGATCAATGCTAAAGAGAAAAAGAAAAGAATAAAAATCCAAACAGAACCTGGCCAAGAAAGGAGGCAAGGATCCCTACTCAGATTTGGTGTGGCATTTGCTGCAGCGTGGCATCCCCACTGGATGGTATCTCACTGTTGTGGTGTGAGGCTGTGCTGTCCATCACCATTGTGGAAACCTCTGGTTGGACACCTGCCCTTGGAGCAGGAACGGAGTGCGCAGCGTCCACAGAGCCCGGCCAGTGGCCTGTGAGCAGGGAATGGCTCTGGCCCTGCAACTCTGAACAGGTCTAATTACTCGGGGTGGAAAGGACTATTATCCCCTCTCCCCGTCAAACCTTCCTCCTGATGAGTCAGGGGAGACTAACTAAAAAGGCACTGAGAAATGAGTGATACCCTTTTTCATCACTGTTGTTTTCTGGATATTACGTCCCCTACCCACCCAGCCACTCACCTGGACCAGTTATCAATTTATTGGGCTCTGTTCTGTTTGTCAGGTGAGGTCTGGTCAATAGAGGGAGCTGGAGGCCTGCCGCGGGAGCCCGGCTTCTCTTCCCTGTTCTAGCGCTTTGCTCGGTTCCTTCCGGGCTGTGACCAGCAGGTGGCTAACTTCACGCTGCACCCAATGACCTCTAGTGCCTTTCTGAACCGAGCTGGAGACGGCTGCTTACCAAAGGCTGAGGACATTTCCCAGAATAAAAGAGAGAGTAAAGGAAGCGTCTTCCTCCAAATAGGGCGCCGACAGACCACAGACAACTCAGACAAGTCCAGTTTGGAGTAAATGAGTTTTTTAGGGTTATTTTCAGAGCAGTAAAGGATTTGTGGGCTGCAGCATTACCAAATCGCCGGCCTCCTCTTTGCTAAGCTCCTTGTTTTAAGAGTGCTAATTAAAATAGCAAGAGCAAGATCAAAAGCAAGGCGTGTGCTTGGGAAAAGTTGTGTGTACTCTGCTCCCATCGCATCCTTATCAGGAAACTCCGCCGTCCCAGCAAGTTTGGTCTGGCTGCCACGGCGGATGAATTTGCCCTGTCCGTATCTGGCACACAGCCTCGGCCCCTACTGGTGGCCCACCGGCCACTCCACAGGGCCTACTGCAAGGTGGAGTCGCCTTGGCTAGGGTTTTGAGGGCAATTCTCACTATATCAAGAAAGAGAACTTTTAAAAACAAACAACAGGGACTGGGGATATAGTTCAGTGGCGTAAGTGCCGGCCTGGCAAGCACAAGGTCCTAAGTTCAATTCCTAGTACCAAAAGAAAAAGAAAGAAGCAAGCAATAGAATCATTATTCTTACTATATTAACTGCCTTCTTGGTTCCTTAGCACATACAAACAGAAAGATGCACAAAGAAAAAAGTAGTGGGCTGAGGACTTAGCTCAGCGGCACAGCACCTGCCTGGCAAGCCTGAAGTCTTTAGTTCGGTTCCCGGTACTGGAAAAAAAAAAAAAAAACCAAAAAACAAAACAAAGGAGAAAGTAGAGAGATAAAAAAAGGGGTCTCTTTTTTTCTTTTCTTTTTGAGACAGGATCTGCCTATGTAGCTCAGGCTGGCCTTGAACTCACTATGTAGCCCAAGCCGGCCTCATACTCGCAGTGACCCTCTTTACCTCAGCCTCCCGAGTCCTTGGATTACAGGTGTCGGCTACCACACCTAGCCAAGAAAGTGGTTTTGTTTTAAAGGAGTTATGTCAAGCCATGCTGTAAAAAAAAATCAAAAGAAGATTCCCGGTATTAAAGTTCACCTCATAAAAATAAATTCTGAATACTGAGGAAACTAATCTGGAAACTGAAGAAAATTTTGAACTTTTAAGCTCTATACTCAGATTCAAGGCAGGTGATATTTGCCTAAGGATGACTGTGGTTTAGGACACATCAGCTTTTGAACGCCTCCCAGATGAGGTGCCTTAGAGTAATGTTTTTGGTTTTAGTCCCTGATCCTGAGGGACCATCTGGGCTGAACTCATGTGAACAGGTCTGTTGGTCTCCCCTGGGCTCTCAGGCAGCAGCAATCTGTTGGTGGGGTGGCTGAGGGATAGCTGGTCTAGGGTGGCCTCACTTACTGCGTGGCAGTTGGGACTGGCTGGCAATTGGTGGTGTAGGTGGCGGGGTGATGGGCCATGTGTCGACAGCAGGCCAATGCTGGCTTATTCGTATAGCAGTGCTCACAGGTGTGCGCAAGTGTTATGGTCTATATCTAGGTGCCCCCACCAAGCCTCATGCCCTCATGGGTGGGGCTTTTGGAAGGTGGCTGGATTATGGGTGCTTGATTAGTCTACAGATTGGTTTAGCATAGTTGTGGGTAATGGAATTATTGAAAGGGGAAGCCTCACCTTGCATGTGGGTGGCACCAACCAATAGGCTTGCACTCTGGATGGAAAATAAAGGGAAAGAAGGAAGGCAGGCTGCTGCCTCCTGCCTGCCATGCCATGCTGCCCTGCCTTGGAAGCCGCTGACCACGGACCTAAACCTCTACAAACTGAGCTAAAATAAACCTTTCCTGCTTTAACTTGTGCCAGATATTTTGTACGAGCAATGAGAGAGTGAACTAAGACAATGAGCAATCTGCCTTGGTCACATTTGCTGTTATCTCATTGATCAAAGCAAGTCTCAAGGCTGAGCCAAGAGTTAGTGTGAAAGATGATTAACCAAGGGTATACAGACATGGAGGAGAATCATGGAAGCTATTTTAACAAACAGTCCATGACACAGGGGATGGAATAAGATGAAAAGATATCAGCGGTTTCCAGCAGAAGTATCAAATGCCTCTCTCTACCTGAGAGCAGCCCAGTGTCAGGGTCTCCTTCAGCAGAGCAGTTACTGGGAAGAAGCCAGCTGATGAATAATGTCACCAGGAGCCTGCACCTTGAGCCATTCTTCCAGTAACAAAGAACCATCCTGGAAAGAGGTACTTTTTTCATTATTTTAGATATCACAGAAGCTTAGGAAAACCTTGACTCATGTTTAAAGCCATGTTTCAAAACTCAAATAGGAGATCTATTAAAGACATGAAGATTGCCTTAGATGCTTTTCAGATGCTATCTCAGATGCCCTGGGCACCTAAATGGAAAGATAGAAAACAGAAAATGTGTAAGGTGAAGAAAATGGTCTTTTTAGGGTGTCACTTCAAGTCCTGTTGGAAGCATAATCAAAAGAGATTTCCTAATGTTTAAGTTCTTCTTGCTATATATAAAGAACATCTGAGTTGGACCATACAAAGAGAATACCTGCAATCCCAGCCACTAGGGAAGCTGGGACAAAAGGACTGAAAGTTTAAGGCCAGCCAAGAAATTTAGTGAGATCCTGTGTCAAAATAAAAAATGAACTGCATAGTGAGACCCTACCTCAAAAAGACAAAAAAAAAAAAAAAAAAAAAGAAAAGAAAATGGCT
>NW_004955468.1:2834821-2847087 GCF_000276665.1 Chinchilla lanigera | reverse complement strand
GCTGGAAGTAAGATATTCCTTATTTAATGACCTATTTTTTTAAAGTAAGTAATTACTACATTTATTGAAGATCACGGGACAGTAGCAGGAACAGGGAGAAGGGTGAAGGGAAAGAGGGTGAGGGAAAAAGAGACTTGAGAGTGAAGGGAAAGGAAAAGGTCTTGAGTATGAAAGGAAAAAAAAGGCCTCTGTAATTCAGGCTTCCAGTATTTATAGGGTCAGACACCACTGCTCCAAAGTGCCTCCTGTTCTCTCTCTCTCTCTCTCTCTCTGTCTCTCTCTCTCTCTGTCAGCAATCTGCCTGACCTCCTAAACCTAAACACAGATAATCATTAGGGTGGTCCTAAGTTTAAGTCTGGGTAATCATTCAGATGGCCCTAAATTTAAAACTGGATAAGCATTAGGGTGTTGTGGCATTTATAGTTGAATGAGGGTAAGGCAGTGATTCAGCTCCTTTGTTTCTAACTGTACTATTCCCCGCTAAGAGCCCCATCCCTGAAAATCTTTGAAGGAGTTCAAGGAGGAAGTTCTGTCTTCTGTAGTTACTTCCGGCTATATAGGGGTGTTGGCCCTACCTCCTCCAGCGTCCAAGCTACTCAACCATAAGGCTCTCTGCTTCTTAAGAAATATTAAAGCTTGTTAGCATAGGGTCGGTGTACAACAAGCAACAGTTATTTCCCTACTCCTCAGACACATTTAACTCCCCAGATCAAACCCAAGGCCTCTTAGAAGCCAAGCCAGTCATCTCTCACTGAGCTACAACCCCGTCCTAATTTTTAAAATACCCGTTTCTGCAAAACCAATGTATTTTGCCAAAAGTTCGAAGACTTAAAAATATTTACCAAATTTTCAGGATCAGATCCAAGTCCAAAAACCAACCAAAAAAACCCAAACCCAAACCCTCACTTGTCGATGCTGTAAAGTAGGGACTATATCAGACTCCATTCCACAACCCTATCTAATCATACTGTAGCTTGAAGAAGGGACTCTCACCAGACCAAGGTTCAAATTCTAGCAGTGCGCATACTATAGTTGCTGTGTGACCTGAGACAAATGACTTCACCTCTCTGACTCTCTGAGGTTAGCTTGACATAGCAATCCTCTCCTTCAAGGGGTTATTTAGAAAGATTCGTTGAGATGAGGCACAAAACACTACACGGAAAAGGTTAGACAAGCGGGAGCTGCTGTTAACCACTTCTATCAGAGTCAGTCTTTCCCCCTCTTTTTTAAGCGTTTTGCTGCCTCTTGGACCGGGGACTCGTCCCAGGTTGTCTCTGTCACGATGATTGAACCAGGACCTTCACGCTGAGCTACATTCTCAACCTTTTCTGTATTTTTAAATTTGAGACAGTCTCATTAAGTAGCTAAGATACCCAGGCTGGGTTTGGATTTGCGATCCTCCCGCCTCAGCCCTCCAGAATGCTGGGGTTAACAGGTGTGCACCGCCATGCCCAGTTTGCGTGCTGCCCTTCTCAGGAGAGTCTTCGTGTCCATCCCCATTCCTCCTACCCTCAGGCACCAACACTTGGTGGAGGCTATGACTGTACTATAAATCGCACCTGCACCCGTTCCACCAGGCTCAGGTTTCTCCTGCCGCATGATCTTTCAAAAGAGAAGTAAGCTTCGGGACCAATCAGAAACGGCAGCGGCAGGGCGATGCCCGCCTCCTTAAGGCGCCCTCGCGCCTTATTGGGTGTATCTGAGCGCAGACGCCAGTCTGAGCCATTTAGAAAAGAATAGGGCCAGCCAATCAGCGGTAACACCGCAGCTGACCAGCGCGGGAATGGCGCTGTTGTCTGCGGCGCGGGGCTAGTTCACAGACTGTCAGCACCAACGCCCTACCTAAGCGGCGTGCCCGCTGGCCAGGCTCTAGTCCTGGGGGAAATTCATGTCGGAGCAGTGCAATGACTGGTACCTGATGTATGCAGTTAATCCTGCTTCAGTGAACAGTGGAGCCGGCAAGAATTTGAAACTTGAGAATCTAGATCAATTATCGGTCAAGGTTCTGTCTACTTTTGTGCCATCCCTGCCCCCATATACTTCCGGGTGAGGCAGATTGTGTTGTGCAGCCAATCAGCGCTGGGTCAGAGCAAGAGGTGGTAAAGGGGAGCCGCCTGTTCTGAGGGTCTCTAGGCCAAAAAGTACGGAGGCAGCCCCAAACGCCTCTCTGTGAATTGTGTATCTGCACAGATGGTAGGGGATGAGAGAAAGGTGCAACGGCTTGCAAACCAGAGCAACTCAAACCAGGCGTTGGTGGCACGTGTCTGTAATCCCAGCACTCGGGAGGCTGAGATAGGAGGATAGAAAGTTTGAGCTCAGGCTGGGCAACTGGGCTGCTTACTGAGACCCAGTCTCGAAATAAAAAAATTGTGTGTGTGGCTGGGGTGTAGCTCAGTGTGGAAGCTCTAAGTTCAATCACCAGTACAAAAAAAAAAAAAAAAAAAAAAAAAAAAAAAAAAAAAAAAAAAAAAAAAAAGAGGAGGGCGCAGGATAAAAGCCAGAAAGACGGTGATTCCTCTGATGTCTTGCTAAAGGAGCCTTCCCAGCGATTCTGGCGAAGGAGTTAAGGGTCTAGAATAGAGGCGGGAAAGGGAGAACTCCGTAGCCAATCAACACTGGCAGGAGGCCAGGGCTTGAGCTCTGCAGCCAATGAGCTGCAGGCCCAAGGCAGAAGCGAGGGCAGTGGTTGGGCCCTATGTGTCTTCCTGGCAGCTCAGCGTACCCAGCAAGCACCAGCTAGGAAAAACAATGCAGCCGGCACTGCAGCCAATCAGCGTCTGCACTGAGATCCAGGTGCCAAGGGCGCTAAGTGCAGCTCTCCCCTCCTCGTGCCACGCCCCTGGCCTCGCGCCGCGACCCACTTTCTAACGGTCATTCGGGCTTGCGTGGCCCTGGGTGTAAACAGGCTGAAAAAGGAGGACAAAAGGGGTCTGAGGTGGTGAGTGCCGTGGTTTTTCTTACTTCTTCTGCAGGCTTGAGCCTAACTCAGGCAAAGCAGGGTCTGGGGACCTGAGTGGCTGTCATGAGGGTCGGAAAAGCGCGGAGGGCTTTAGGCCCTGGGCCTTCCTCTGTCCTGGTGAGGAATTGGAGCGCCTGTGCACTTTGGGGCCTAGGCTGGGAAGAAGCCAAGCTAACACACACGCCATGTTGGTCTGTGGCCCCTGAGGCCATCTTGAGCCCTTAGCTCGGCATAGGGTCGGTAGCCATGAGGTGTGGCTGCTGGACATTTGCTGCAGACCTGGCTGAGTCTGGATCTAGCAGCTGGGAGGACAGGCTGTAGGTCTCCAGAAGTTACAGTCATTGGCCAAGACATGGAAGTTAATGTGCACCTGGAAGGTTTTCTGGAGTCTTTGGACCTGGCCTGGGCTGGGTGTGAGAGTTAAATTGAAGCCCCAAGGGTCGATGCATCCAGGCTGTGCTGGGAATATGTGGTTGAGGTGCTCTCTGCAGATTTTCTGTATTGGGTCCAGGTGGAACAACGTGGTCAGGAGGTAAGGCCAGTGATCCTCTGATGGTTCTGGGATGGAAGCTTCTGAATCCCAGTCCAGCTGGCTGCCTTGATAAATTATTATTGTCACGCAGTGGCTCAAGATAGAACTGGGATTGGGTGGTTCTGCGGCTTTTTGGTCTCCCCACCCTACTCTCCCTTATTCCTTTTCTGGTCATTCTCAGAAGATATCAGGCTGTAAGCATGGGGCAGGTACGTAGGGAAGGTGAATATTATACTGGACACAGGGAGAAGTGTGTGAGATATTCTGCTGTTTAGGAAATCAAGTTTGTCTTTAGCAATGCTTCCTTTATACTCATTGGGCATGGTGTTGATACTTACTTTCATTCAGCTGTTTCATGGTATTAAAGCTTTCAGAGTGCTTTTGCATTTACCAGAGTTCTTAAAGTATGAGTAGAGGTGCAGGGCATAGTCTATGAATGGATTTCAAGGGGTTATAAGCACCTAGAAATAATATTTGTATGTATGTAGCCAGGCTGAAGGCACACAATCCTAAGACCATAATCCTAAGGCTCTGAAGGCTGAGGCAGGAGGATTACAAGTTTTGAGTCCAAGTTCGGAAGCATATGAGACCCTGTCTCCAAATTTTGAAAAAAATTTTACTGAGGTCAGTAAATACCACACATACACATACATAAAGAATATTTGTATACATTTGTGTATAGGGATGGGGGGAAGGATAAGGAAGAAAGAATATTTAACATGTCTAGGAATGGGCTTGAGAGCAATCTGTGGAATTTGTCATTCATAGAGTATGAATACCTACAGTAGTCTAATGTAAACAGTTGGTCCTATGGCTTACATTCTCAACTGGATGGTTATCTTGAAGAGAATAAGAACCATTGGAATAAAGCAGGCTCCTGTATTATTTATGGGGTCTGGACAAAACTACAAATGAACATTCCCCCCCTTTACTCCTGCACAGGTAAAGGTGTTGGCCCACACCTCAGTGTGTCTCACATACTACGCTGCATATACATTAAGTTTAGTCCACATGCCCCTTACATGCAATCTGGGCCCAAGGTTGCATATCTGTCACACAGCCCACTGTCACGAGTACAAATGTGGAGTTGAAGCCCATGTTGGTTGTGGACATGGATTCAGAATCATTTGGTCCAGGAAACCCTGGGTTATGGATCCAGAAAACCCTGGGCATGGTCTCAGGACAGGTGGGCCCTTCCTAGATGCCCTGGGACTCCTTAGCCCACCAACAGGGACATAGCCTGAGATCTGAGTGAGACCCTCTGCCCTGGATTAAATGAACACTGGTACTCTGAACTGGTCTTGAAACAGTCCGTGTAAGGAAGTTGAGAGTCTTGGACAAGGTCAGCCCCAAATTAGGTCTGAAGAGAAAGACCATGCACTATGAGGATGCAGGGGAATCTAAGTTTTCTGACTTCTAGTCTAGTTCCTTTTCCACATAATCCACAAAAGGTGTGCTATGATAAGTCTCTGTGACCTAGATTCAGCTAACCCAGGTATGATTGTGTGGTTCCCAGTTTATACAGAGCATAGGTTTTTGTGTTTTTTGTTTTGTTTTTCCGGTACCGGGAATCGAACTCATGACCTCACGCTTGCCAGGCAGGCACTGTGCCACTAAGCTAAATCCCCAGCCCTGAGAGCATAGATTTAAGGAGAGAAAGGAAGTAATTCATCCTGTGGTGTGGTATCTCCTCCGGTATGTTTGATGTACTTAACTAGAAAGAGCAAACATCTTGAAAGTTCATGTCAGATTTGGGCAATTAGTCAATCTATCTAAGATATTGTGGAGAGTTTCAGCACACTGATATATGGAATGAAATATGTTTCTTGGTGGAATTTTTCCTAATTCAGCTTTTCTAAATTGAATCTTGTTCAATGTGATTTGGGGAGTAGGCTCAATATTTAAAATAAAAAAATATTTAAAATAAGTCAGATGGAAGGGGAACATTTTTTCATAAAACAAGTAATTCTTGACCTGGTGGTCTTATTTTAATATTTATATATATGCGATATTTGTATTGCTGCTGTGACATTCTTATATCAGGCTGAAGGAGTTTATGATACAAGGCTTTCTGGAAAGTTCTGACTCGGCAGCCAGGCAAACACATTTCCTGAAAATGAGCACCTCATACATTTTTCCTCCTTACTGTCTCATTAATCAAATCTATCAGTAAGAATGAAGAGCCAGGCATGGTGACCCATGCCTATAATCCCAGCTCTCTGAAGGGCTGAGGCAGGTCAGCAGTGTCCCTACCCTTCCAGTCAAAGTGCTTCTGCTTTCAGTGCTTAGCTCAGAATGGCTGAGGTTATACTGCCAAAAAGGTAGGAAGAGGCTAGACAAGTAGAGTGTCACTAGCTTAAAGGCTGAGGTGCAGAGGGCCTCAGGGTAACTCTAAGGAAGCCCTAAGGGGATATCCTTGGGTGGGGTAGACACTAAGTGGGAGGGAAGATGAGGTTTCCCATTCTTGGGGGCTTTTGTTCATTCAGTGGGGAATCCCCTTACCCCTCTCCTCCCTTTTAGGTTCCCCCGAAAGCCCAGTGATACTCCCTGACTTTGAGGGTGCTGCCCTTTGATCACAGTCCCCAACTCTTAATCATCAGTGGGAAAAACCACAGCTATGGGGCAGCTGAGTCACAGGCACATGATGGAGGGCTAGGAGGTAAGGGGTTCACACCCCACCAGGCAATGGTGCAGTCTTCCAGAACCCGGTACCTTTCCTTCTATACTTGGGGTTTCTCCTTCTGGCTTTCCCCACTTCTTCCTTGTCCTTAGGGATTGCGTTGCGTATTTCTGTTAGAGGAAGGATATGTCCCTCTGTTTGCATACCTACCAGGACTGATGTTTTATCTTTTATTATGTGAGTATCGAATGTGTCCCTGGGTGTGGTGATGTGAGGGGTTAGAAAGCTCAGAAATGGAAACTCTTTTTAACGCTCAGAGAGGCAGATGAATACAGCTTGCCCATTTGCATTTTCCCTTTCACTTTGACTCATCTTCCCCTCTCCCCACCCCATTGCCCCTCCACCAGCCTCACCCACTGACACACCCTGTCTGATCTAGAAAGGGTTAACACTTGCCCACACCCAAGCTACAATGGGAGGGAAGGCATTTTAGATCTGGACAGAAAAAGTACGTCTGAACATTTTGGGGTCCTGCAGCCAAAGATAGAAAAGGGGGTCTAGAAACAATAATATTTGGATCTAGGAGAGGACCAGGACCTAAAGGAGAAACCTAGGGGAAACTAGACTGTCTTGTCACCAGAGCAGCCCACTAGTACCTGACTTGTCTTCTAATAATTTATTGTGCATATAATATATGCCAGGCGCACACCATAACTACTTTCATATGCTGAATGAATCAAAAACTTGCTATAGGATCAGTGATAATGCAATAAGAAGCAGGAAAACAAATTTGAGCCTCCTGGGCCTTATTTTGTCCTCAGATTAAAAACTGCTAACGTGTGAAAAGAGGGGAAATCTCCAGGGACTTTGACCCCTTCGGCAGGAAGTGAAAGAAACCCGAGTCCAGATTTCAAAGAAATGTCATTTGTCATCAGTCCAAGAAAAGGAAATTTTTCTCTCCAAAGACCACCACAGGCCCTTCTGGGGTTGCCCCCTTTAGAGGTGGGAGGATCTGAGTCACACACACACACACACACACACACACACACACACACTCGCTCAATGCCCAGATAACGGTTCATTCCCACACAGCAAGTAATGCTTCCCAGTACCAACCCACGGAACAGGAGCCATGCTTTTGACCTTCCTTTACCCTCTCCTTAGAATGCAGATGTTTCCATCTTTTTTTTTTTTTTTTAACTGCTGAGGTAGTAGAAGTAGCTTCCAGCTACTACAGCTCTACTGCTACCTCTGATGCCACTTGAATGATGCTATGTTCTTACAGAGACAACTTTCACGTTCTTGTCATTTCATCCTCATCCCCACCTTCCAATGAGGTAAGCAGAGATTACCCTCATTTCATGAATGAGGTAACTGAGGCTCAAAAGAGGTGACTTGCCCACGGTGACTCAACTAGAAAATGGCAGGGATGACACCCAAATGCAAGTCGGATTATTCCAAAGCCCTTGTTGTCACAGATTTACTTCTTATACTTCAGGAGTTCACAAATGGGGAAAAAAAAAAAAAAAAGAGCTCACAAATGAAGAGGCAGGAGACTAACCTGGCAGAACATCTGGGTTCTGCAAACAGGTGTGATCTCTCCTGCAGGTGTAAAGCAGAGCCAGGGTCATTAGACCACACCCCCTGGGGGACTTGTGGCAGACTGATACCTGGGACATCCAATGGAGGACTGAGGCCAGAGGCGGGGCTAGCTTCAGGGGAGGGGGGCAGGAGCCAGAACAGCAGTTCAGAGCATGTGGTTCCAGGAGGCAGCTACTACGGGTAAGTGTTGCTTTTCCCCAGCCCCAAGGCCTTTCTCCCATTACACTTTCTTTCTGTCCACTCCCTACCAGTCTATAGCCCTCTCCTGAGGCACCCAAGTAGTACGCCTCTCTCCTACAAGGGATTTACTCATGGAGAACCTGCACCTAGGACTATGCCTGCTAGGTGCTTAAATACTTAGGCTCTGTTTCTTGTAGTATCTGGGTTCCCAGTTCTCTTCATAAAAGTGATGGTTTTGATGTGCAATGAACTCCTGGGTTATTGGGTTCTACTCACTTTTTGGCATATAAAAAATAAAACTTTAAACCATTTCCTTGTCCTAATCTTGAGAGGAAATAGCCTCCCTCTGGACAGTTCCCATTCCTCTTCTTCCTACCTCCTCAGCCACCAAAGCCTTCTCCAAAACCTCTCTCCATCATTGGATCAGGAGCCTTCCTGGTTTCTAAGTCTGGCTTTGTAACTCACTAGATGGGAGTCTTTGGTCTCTTCCAGCTCCTCTGTGAATACGTTTTAGAAGCTTCTACCTCAGGGAGAGTCTGCCTTCCTGCAGCCATGACCTGTCTTGCTGCCCTCTGACTCTCCAGCACGATGGGCTCTGTACGGCAGAGCTGGAGGAGGACACACTGGATTTCCCAGCTCTCCCATGAAGCTATTTTGCTCTATGCCTAAATGCCAGGGCTGACTGGGTTTTGTGGTAACCCCCTTGCCTGAAATGAGGAAAGCTCAGTCTACGCAGAAGTTTTTTTCTCTGCAAAAGGGCTTGGAGAAGCAGAAGTATCCATGACTGCTATCTTTTAAACCACAGGCTGCCATCTACACTAGTCTTTTTAAAAAAAAATCTATACTAATACTACTTGATACTTCTGTTAACTGCCTGGCTTTTGCTCTTCAAGCCCTGATTTTTATCTAACTTCCATTTTCTAACACCATATCCCTACTGCTGGCTCCTGTTATGCCTCTGGATAAAGTTTAGGTCCTCTCTTGGGTTACTTTATCTGCTCTATTTATATGCTCCACTCATGACAGATAGCTCTGATCTAGAACTTCTAACTCACTCTTTCTCTCCTCACCTCCACAGGCTTGAGGCTTGAGAACATGCTGTTCCTCCCTCCCCTTTCTGCCATGGATCCCACATTGTAGCCTTTCTCTCAGAGTCTCTGAGATTGGTATTCAGGCAAGGCACAATGCCCTTGTCCCCCACAAGATTGCTTAGCCCCTATGGCTCTGATCGGTTGGTACGGCTCGCAGCCAGGCTCCGGCCAGCATTGTGTGATACCCTGATCACTGTAGAGGGCCAGGAGTTCCCTGCTCACAGCCTGGTGCTAGCAGGTGTGAGCCAGCAACTGGGGTGCAGGGGCCAGTGGGCTCTGGTAGAAGGCATCAGCCATTCCACCTTTGCCCAGCTTCTGAGCTTTGTTTATGGGGAGAGTGTAGAGCTGCAGCCTGGAGAGCTGGGGCCCCTTGAGGAGGCAGCCAGGGCCTTGGGGGTGCAGGCCCTGGAAGAGGCCTGCAGGAGAGCCCGAAGCGATAAAACTGAGGACGAACTGGATCCAGAAGAGCCAAGGAAGAAGTATCAGGAGGAGGCAGAGGAACACACTAGGGATTCTGAGAGAAGAATGGGGTACCTCGGAAAGAAGCAAAACCCATCTAAGTTTTTTGGACTTGGTGGGAGAGAACAGAAGTTGCACAAGCACAAGCCAGCAAGAGAGAGCCCTGAGACGCCAGTGGCAACACAGGAGGTTCAAGGGGAGATGAGGTCAAAGGAGGAGAAACCCAGGCAAGTTCCTGTTGGCCACAGCAGAGCAAGTGGGAAACAAGGAGTAGTCCTCAGGGTGACAGAGAGCCCAAGGGGCTCTGAGGAAAGTCTTCGGGAGTTCCCTGGTCCCCTTCCCCTACCAGGTTCCCTTCAAACCAGAGTCATCCCCAGGCCCTGGTGGGCTGAGGTCCCTTGGCTGAGGGAGGGCCAGCCTTCCCTGTGGAGCATCCTGCTGTGGCCACCCAGATATGGCACTCCGTTCTCCCATAGCACCCCCATCACTGGAGGCTGGCAGGAGGTCTGGCCTCAGGATCAGAGGTGAGTGAAGGGCCTAGGGGAAGACCTTCAGGATGGGAGGAAGTAGCCCTGGAGAGGCCGCAAATGGGTGGAAGCACCACATCCATTATTCCTATCGTGCATTTCCTGAACTGGGGATGGGACAAGGAGTTCCCACCACAGAGGAAGCCAAGGTCCAGTCCCCAAGGAGGACTCAGGACACCTCCTCTCATGAGGAAGGGGACAGGGTTGGCCAGGTTTCAGGTTTTGCCAAGACTATAATGCTCTCTACACCCACCCCTAGGATCTCACTGACCCTGAACCACCCCAAAAGGCTCTGGAGTCAGAACCAGCTGGTCTCCTCCAGCCCCACCCCAGGTAAGCCCCTCACTGTCCTGAACACAGGGTCCTTTCCTGGGGCTGGGCTCCAAGAGTCCAGCCTGAGCTCCCACCTCCTCACTCTATTCTCTCCAGGTTCCCTCCCTCAGGGCCCTGTGCAGCTCAGCCCTGGGAATATGGAAGAGTCTGGACAGAGGCCCACAGGTGAGTAGGATGAGGGCATTTTTGCCTCAGCCCCAGGGAGCTCCCGATGTCTTGCCTGATTTGGCTGTGGGATGCTTAGCCCTGCCCTGCTTTGACTTCTGTGTCCACATAGACCCACAGGCAACCTGCATGGTCCAGGAGGGCACAGCAGGGGGCTCATCTCAACACCAGCCTCTGCCCACTCCTGTTCGGTCTCGGCCCTATTCTTGCTCTGTCTGTGGCAAGAGGTTTTCACTCAAGCATCAGTTGGAGACACACTACCGAGTCCACACAGGTATGGGCACCATGCCCAGGGTGACCCCCTCTCCTTGGCTCCGGCGCAATTCCTCCCCCAGTCGCCCTGTGTACCCTTAATTTGACCAGCCTTTGCCCCTTCTTTCCTTCTTCTCCCGGCCTCCCCGTCTGCCTGCCCTAGGAGAGAAACCCTTCTCCTGTAGCCTGTGTCCTCAGCGCTCTCGGGACTTCTCTGCCATGACCAAGCACCTGAGGACGCACGGGGCCGCTCCCTACCGCTGCCCTCTGTGCAGGGTGGGCTGCCCCAGCCTGGCCTCTATGCAGGCACACATGCGCAGCCACTCGCCAAGCCAGCTCCCGCCAGGATGGACCATTCGCTCCACTTTCCTCTACTCCTCCTCGAGGGAGTCCCGGGCCGTGACCTCTCTCGGTCCCTTCTCTTCCACCACCTGAGCTTCTCTGGCCTCAGCCAAGAGTCCAGTGAGTAAGGCGAGCCATCTCAGCTTCTGAGCCGGCACCGCTTCTGCAGTGGCCTAGCAAAATTCGGTCGCAGAAGCATCGGATAGGCGCCGAGAGCCCTCTACCGTATAGCCAAGGGTGGCAGAAGCTTGGGCCAGCCACGGCCTGCGAGGCCAGGGCACTGACGTTTGCTCCAGAGATCAATTGTAAGGGTTCTGTCGGTTGCATCACCATAATAAAGAGTTTCCGGTGCTGTCTGGTCAGCACAGGAAAAGAAAGGCAAATCCAGACTTTACTCCTTGCTTGGAGACCCTCCAAGCCAAGTGTCTTGTCCTGTAGCGGCCCCTGGTGGTCGTGCGTCCGCTAATCAGCAGGTCTGGCACCGTATACTTTGCGGGGCGCCCCGTCCTCCTCCGGAGTCATTTCTCAAAAGACTTCGGTGTCCCGGACAACTTCACAACAGGCCCGGGGCTGGGGGTGGAGGGTGGCTATGAGACCTCAAAGACACTGGCCCCTTCCACAGCAGTACCCCGCGCGCGGGCTAATCTAGGTGCGCCCGGCCCAGGGCTGGAACAGAGCGCATGCTCCGTTCCGCTTTCGGCCGCCTGCCTCGGAGCGCAGGACCCGTGAGACGCGCCTCTCCGGCACCTTCTCTATGTTCCCAGAGGAGCTGCCTCAGGATCACGCCTGGAACTGAGACTAACCCTTTGCGTCGTCCCTTCCCCAGCCCACGCCTCCGGGTAGCGGCTGATTTCGTTTCCCCGCGTCGGCCGGGTTCTCAGAGTCCGGAGCCCGCGGCACCCTGGGAGCAGTAGTCCGCGCTGGCCGCAGGCTCGGACCAGAACAATGGGAGGAGTCTAGAGCGAGGACCACACCTTCCGGAGACCCGGAACTGGCTTTCCCGGTGCTGGTCCGAGGCCTGGGAGTCCCGGCTCTTGCACCCCAGCTCCAGGCAGAAGGAGCGGGGCATGTAAACTACATTTCCCGGAGGCCCCTGCGGATCGCCCCGCCGCGGCGGCGACGCAGGGTCTATGCTTTCCAGGTGCGGTCTTAAGAGTGACGGCCGCCGGCCCCAGACTCCCGCTCCCGTGGTGCCCCGCGGCGG
>NW_004955468.1:2785783-2834326 GCF_000276665.1 Chinchilla lanigera | reverse complement strand
CGGGGCTGCATGCCGGAGGAGGAGAGCAGTGACGGGGAATCCGACGATGAGGTGAGGCGGTCGGAGGCGTCCCCGGCGCCGGGCGGGGCGGAGGCCAGGGGCTTTACAGGGTGCAGGGTGGCCCCGGAGGGTAGCGTGGGAAGCGGGGAGCTCAGGAGCCCTGCGCGGAGAAGTGGTCCTGCAAACAGACGTGAAAGAAGGTGGGCTGCCGGAGCTTTGGGTGGATAGGGCTTGTGAAAGTGCAGAGAAGCCGCAGCTGTAGCGAGGTACTCGGCTCAAAGCAGATCCTGCTGGTGTCCTGGGCTGATCTTCCCAGGTAGCAAAGGTAGGGCAATAGAGGCGTGGGGGTGAGGAGGCCGTGGGGGCTGCAAGCCCAACCAGCGATGGTTGACAGCAGCAGCATGGCTTCGCTGGACCTGGACGGGAGCCGTCTGGGGTCTTACCTGTGGACTGCCCTGCTGGGCCTCATACTCTGACACCTCCCTGGTTTCACCTGCGCCTCAGTTCCTCAGTCTGTTAAGGTAGAGTAGTAGTGTGGGGTTGCTTCTTGGCACACAGGTGAAAGAGGAATGACATGAAAACTGAGTTTTGAGTCTGGAAGATCAGAGTTCGGCTCAGGGTTTATCCCCCAGACCATCAGAAAAGGCAGGAAGGTATGGGTTGTGTTACTTAGGACAGTTAGTAATCACCGGAGGGCCCAGGATGGATCCCCGAAAGATAAACCATTGTGTTCCCCTCTCTCTCTGACTTGGGTGTCCCTACTCCCATCTTTATTCAGGAAGAAACTATGGTCTGAAAAGGTGTAAATAGAGGCCCCTCTTTGTTCTGAGTAAGAGTTGGCCCTAAGTGTGGAGGGCCTACTGCCTGACCCAAGGAGATTCTGTTGTGTTTTCTTCTGGGCCAGCAAACCAGTGGTGGCTGTGCTGCTGTGGCCTGCACTGGGAAAGGGAGTTGAAAATGTCTTGTGCCTCCATCCCTGGGGAGAGACCATTTTCTATTCCTTTCTGATGTTCCAGTTTTTTAGTTTGTTTATAATTAAGTAGGAGTACATTAAGAGGGAAGCTGGGATATTCCTCAGTACCTGAGTCCCAGGTGGAATCAGGGCTTTGGCACTGACTGCTGTTTCTCCCCTCCACCCCTGGTCACCTAAATCAGGAGTTTCAGGGTTTTCATTCAGATGAAGATGTGGCCCCCAGTTCCCTGCGCTCTGCGCTCCGATCCCAGCGAGGTGAGTGATGGGGAAACTCTACCTCCATAGCTTCACAGGAATGTTATTCTCACCTTTTGTGTCAGCTCTCCCTGTTTAACTAGTCTCCATCAGTTACTGAGTGTGTCCTGGGTTCAGAGTGTAAGCTAGGTTGGGCTGTGGGAGAAATAAATAAGTGAGACTTAGTCCCCGCCCTCCCAGTACACCTTCTTCAGTCTGCAGGGCCAGCTTGACCTGTCTCCCCACACCTATTCTCCTTTTAGGTCGAGCCCCCCGAGGTCGGGGCCGCAAGCATAAGACGACCCCCCTTCCTCCTCGCCTAGCAGATGTGGCTCCTGCCCCCCCAAAGACCCCTGCCCGAAAACGGGGTGAGGAGGGCACAGAACGGATGGTGCAGGCACTGACTGAACTTCTCCAGCGGGCCCAGGCACCCCCAGCCCCCCGGAGCCGGGCATGTGAGCCATCCACCCCCCGTCGGTCTCGGGGACGGCCCCCAGGACGACCAGCAGGCCCCAGCCGGAAGAAGCAACAAGCAGTAGTGGTAGCAGAAGCAGCTGTGACAATCCCTAAACCTGAGCCCCCACCTCCTGTGGTTCCAGTAAAACACCGAACTGGCAGCTGGAAGTGCAAGGAGGGGCCTGGCCCAGGACCTGGGACCCCCAAACGTGGAGGACAGCCTGGGAGAGGAGGCCGTGGAGGCAGGGGCAGAGGCCGAGGCGGGCTTCCCCTCGTGATCAAGTTTGTTTCCAAGGCCAAAAAAGTGAAGATGGGACAGTTGTCCTTGGGACTTGAATCAGGTCAGGGTCAAGGTCGACCTGGGGAAAGCTGGCAGGATGACCCCCAAAGAAAAGTTGGATCTGGACAGGGAGGGGGTCCTTGCTGGAAGAAGCAGGAGCAGAAGCTGGAAGAGGAGGGAGAAGAGGAGAAAGAAGAAAACGAGGAGGAAGAAGAGAAGGAAGAACAAACTGTGGTTGAGAAAGAGGTGATACTAGCCAAGGAACAGGAAGAGGCAAAGCCACCATCTCCACCCCCAACTCCTCCATCCCCTCCACCTCCTCCCCTCCCACCCCCCTCAGCATCTCCTCCACCTCCACTTTGCCCTCTACCACCTCCAGTGTCCCCCCCTCCCATACCATCCCCTCCACCACCTCCAGCCCCAGAGGAGCAACAAGAAGAGTCCCCTCCTCCTACTGTCCCTGTTACATGCTCCAGGAAGAGGGGCCGGCCTCCCCTGACTCCTAGCCAGCGGGCAGAGCGGGAAGCTGCTCGGGCAGGGCCAGAGAGCACCTCTCCTCCCACTCCAAATCCCAGCGCCGCCCCAGGAGGCCCTTTGGAAGACAGCCCCACTGTGGCCCCCAAAAGTACCACCTTCCTGAAGAATATCCGGCAGTTTATTATGCCTGTGGTGAGTGCCCGTTCCTCCCGCGTCATCAAGACACCCCGGCGATTTATGGATGAAGACCCTCCCAAGCCCTCAAAGGTGGAGGTCTCACCTATTCTGCGACCTTCTGTAGCCACCTCCCCACTTGCTCCCCAGGAACCAGCACCAGCTCCTTCTCCACCACGTGCCCCAACTCCCCCATCTACCCCAGTCCCACTCCCTGAGAAGAGACGATCCATCCTAAGGGAACCCACATTTCGCTGGACCTCACTAACCCGGGAGCTGCCCCCTCCTCCCCCAGCCCCTCCCCCAGCCCCATCCCCACCACCTGCCCCTGCCACCCCCTCCCGGAGGCCCCTGCTCCTTCGGGCTGCTCAGTTTACCCCAAGTGAAGCCCACCTGAAGATCTATGAATCGGTGCTTACTACTCCTCTTGGGGCTCCTGAAGCCCCTGAACCAGAGCCTCCTCCTGCTGATGACTCTCCAGCTGAGCCTGAGCCTCGGGCAGTGGGCCGCACCAACCACCTGAGCCTGCCTCGATTTGCCCCTGTGGTCACCACACCTGTTAAGGTTGAGGTGCCCCCCCATGGGTCTCCAGCTCTGAGCAATGGGCAGCAGCCTCCGGCTCAGCTACAGCAGCCTCCACAGACCTTGCAGACCCAGCTCCTGCCCCAGGCATTACCACCACAGCAGCCACAAGTGCAGCCACAGTTACAACTGCAGCAGCAACAAGCACCACCACATATACCACCACTGGAAAAGGCACGGATTGCAGGCCTGGGTTCCCTACCGCTGTCTGGAGTGGAGGAGAAAATGTTCAGCCTCCTTAAGAGAGCCAAGGTGCAGCTATTCAAGATTGACCAGCAGCAGCAACAGAAGGTGGCGGCGTCAATGCCGGTGAGCATGGTGTTTTAGCCAGGCCCTTGTTACCAGTCCACCCAGTTGCCTCCCTAAATGCTCTCTAGCATCACAGGAAACCCTCAGAACTAGTCGTTTTCTGTGCTTCCCCGATTCCATCCCTTCCCTGTGCTATTCCTGTCCCCATCTGTCCTCGCTTTCCAGCCCATGACCCTGTCTATTCCCCTGCCAGCCAAGCCCTGGAGGGCAGATGGAGGAGGCCGTGGGGACTGTCAAGCAGACCCTAGACAGAGGCTGTGTCAGGTCTGAAGATGAATCTGTGGAAGCTAAGAGAGAGCGAGCCTCGGTATGTGGTAGACTCTGAGGGCCCTTTGAAGAAGACTGGCTACAGGAGCTCAGGGAACAACTCCCTACATGTGTCCCTGGTTTCTCTTCTCCCAGGGCCCCGAATCCCCTGTGCAAGGCCCCCGCATCAAACATGTCTGCCGGCATGCTGCTGTGGCCCTGGGTCAGGCCCGGGCCATGGTACCTGAAGATGTCCCCCGCCTCAGTGCCCTCCCTCTCCGGGATCGGCAGGACCTCACCACAGAGGGTAGGGGGTTGTGTTGGTGGAGAGGCTTAAGAGCCCTGTCAGGTTTGGGGTTGAGCAGTTGTACCAGGAGCCTAGGAGAAGAGGAGCTGGGGGTGTTGGTCAGGTGGCAAGTGGATTGGAATGCTAGGTCTTTGGTAAAACAGATTGGGTTTGGATACCTGGAACCTGTCAGTTCTAGGTATGTGGGGAACAATGGAGGCCAGAGGGCTGACTGAATGAGATCTGAAGGAGAACAGGGAAGTGAGGTAGGATGCTTGCTGGCCTTGTGGCTCCATTTCCTCACTCTCTGGTACATAGATACGTCCTCCGCATCTGAGACTGAAAGTGTCCCATCCCAGTCTCAGAGGGAAAAGATGGAATCAGCAGGTCCTGGAGGAGACCTGGAGCCTGCAGGGTCTGGAGGGGTTCTGACCCATACACCCCGGCGCTCACTGCCCTCTCACCATGGCAAGAAGATGCGTATGGCTCGGTGTGGACACTGTCGGGGCTGCCTGCGTGTACAGGACTGTGGGTCTTGTGTCAACTGCCTGGACAAGCCCAAGTTTGGGGGTCCCAACACCAAGAAGCAGTGCTGTGTGTGAGTAGCTGGGATGTGGCTTCTGTGGCCGCCTGGGATTGTCAGTCACCAGGCCTCCTGCCCTAGCCCCTCCCTTTTCTGCCCAGCCAGAACAGTGGGATTGGCATCCTTGTGGAGAGCTTCCTCTCTTCCCCTAGACCACCAGTCCCCTACCCTGGTGACGTGCTGCTCCCCTCCCCAGATACCGGAAGTGTGACAAGATAGAGGCTCGGAAGATGGAACGACTGGCAAAAAAAGGTAATGAGGTTTGAAGAACATTGCTTATGTAGATTTGTGGTATGGAAGAAGCCACTTGTCTTTGCTCTCCCCGCTTATCTTTGCAGTTCTCCTTTTGTTTTCTGTTCTGTCTTTCTTGTATTTGTTTTTTTCTACCCAGTTTCTTTCTTATCCTAATGTCCCATGTCCCTGGTTAAGCTCAAATCCTACTTAGTCCCCTGTTCCCACAGGCCGGACGATAGTGAAGACGCTGTTGCCCTGGGATTCCGATGAATCTCCTGAGGCCTCCCCTGGTCCTCCAGGCCCACGCCGGGGGGCGGGAGCTGGGGGGACCCGGGAGGAGGTGGTGGCCCCCCCAGGGCCCGAGGAGCAGGACTCCCTCCTGCAGCGCAAGTCAGCTCGGCGCTGCGTCAAACAGCGACCCTCCTATGATATCTTCGAGGACTCAGATGACTCAGACCCAGGGGGTCCTCCCGCTCCTCGTCGTCGAACCCCTAGAGAAAATGGTACAAATCATTTAATACTTCCTCTGTCAGTCAGTCTTGTGTCTTGGTTGGTTTGGTTTTGTTTTTTGGGTTTTTTTTTGAAAGGTTGGGGATGGAATCTAAGGCCTTGTGCGTGCAAGGCAAGCATTCTACCACTGAGCTGCACCTCCAACCCCAGTTTGTTGTCTTTTATGTGGAAAGGACAAAGCTCTCAGACCAAGAGCTCTATCAGTCTACCTAAGGGGGTGGCTGAGGGCAAAGAAGGGGCAGTTTTAGGGGTCATATGGAATTGGTTTGTGAGGTTTTCACTAAACTTACTGGGCAAGGCCTAAGGCTCATCATATGTCTTGGTTACCTAGAGAAGGTGCTGGGAATTTAGGTAATTTTGGGAGGTTGTAGAAAAAGATAAGGATGGGGCATGGAAGGGAACGACCCCACTTCTTCTATATACTTCCTAGAGCTGCCAGTGCTAGAACCAGAGGAGCAAAGCCGTCCCCGCAAACCCACCCTGCAGCCTGTATTGCAGCTCAAAGCCCGAAAGCGCCTGGACAAGGTCAGCAGGCCCACTCCTGGAACCCTGAACCCCATGTGAGGCATGGTTCCTGCCCCTCAGGAGCTACCTGGCAAGTCCCAGTGATACATGTACCTCATTATCATGGTGTGTCCACACCAGAGGACAGGCCCTGAGGGATGAGGCAGACCTTGCCTGGGAAGCAAAATGGGATTTGGGCAAAAGGCAAGAGTCCTGTGGGCTGGAGGAAGGACAGTGCAGAGAGGAGTCTGCAGAGAGGGCGGTGCTGGCAGCCTTTGACTAGCCCTACATCCCTCCCTAGGATGCTTTGGGCCCTGCCCCCTTTACCTCTTTTCCCAATGGCTGGACTGGAAAACAGAAGTCCCCGGATGGTGTGCACCGGGTCCGTGTGGATTTTAAGGTATGGCGTCGGAAGTTGCAGGACTTGTGGTTGGAAGAATTTCACTTATTGTGTCAGAGTAGCCAGGGTTTTAAAGATGGATCTGACTTGTGTTCTTGGCTATCCTCCAATCCTGTGTCCTCTCTCTCTAGGAGGATTGTGACCTAGAGAATGTGTGGCTGATGGGTGGTCTGAGCGTGCTCACTTCTGTACCAGGGGGTCCACCGATGGTGTGCTTGTTGTGTGCCAGCAAAGGCCTACATGAGGTTGGTGCTCCGCCTTTTTATACAGACCCCACAGCCTCCACTGGCGCTTCCCGGCTTCTCAACCAGGTCTTACCTGCTGGCCTTCTGGCCTAACACTATGTCTATCATTTGCTGTCTTCACCCCTTTCCCTAGCTGGTGTTCTGCCAAGTCTGCTGTGATCCTTTCCACCCATTCTGCCTAGAGGAGGCTGAACGGCCCCTACCCCAGCATCATGACACGTGGTGTTGCCGCCGCTGCAAATTCTGCCATGTCTGTGGACGTAAAGGCCGGGGATCCAAGGTCTGGACAGACAGGCTAGCCTGGGGGAACGGAAGGCATGAAAGTGGGGGATCCGTATGCCAGTAGATTTTTCAATTGTCTCTCACAAACATCCCACAGCACCTGCTGGAGTGTGAGCGCTGCTGCCATGCTTACCACCCGGCCTGCCTGGGCCCCAGCTACCCAACCCGGGCCACGCGCAAACGACGCCACTGGGTGAGAGATAAGGCCCACACCCCACGTTGGTGTTCTGATTATACCATTACCACCCCCAGACTTGCTCTAGGCAAGGGCTCTCATGAAGGAGGAGATTGCTTTGGAGATTGCTTTGAGAGTGTCATAACCATTTCCTTCTCAGCATTTTTACATAGGCAAGATTTAGATGCAAAGTTTGATGTAATGGGTCAGGAGTTCGTGTTTTCATGTTCCCAGACTTAGAATCCCCTACTGTAGCCCAGTGGAGGTGAACCTATGGCATGTATGCCTCAGCTTGTCGCCATTGAAAGCTCTAAAAGGTTCTCCATCACTGCCATAGCCTTATGTTGATTCCTTTCTCTCTCATCTTCCTCCTTTTTCTCCTAAACTTCTTTTTTCCTCTTGTCTTTCCTCATCTGTTTTCCTCCAGTTCTCCCTGCCTGTCTCCCCGATGGTACTGCTCCAGTTAGATGTCTGACTTCTAACATTTCCTTTCTTCCTCAGATCTGTTCAGCCTGTGTGCGCTGTAAGAGCTGTGGGGCAACTCCAGGCAAGAACTGGGATGTTGAGTGGTCTGGAGATTACAGCCTCTGCCCCAGGTGCACCCAGCTCTATGAGAAAGGTGGGACCTGGCAGGGGAACGTTCGAGGGGCCACCTGGGAGTGGGTCAGGCTCCTAACTTCCAGGCAGGGCCTCTGCCAGTGTTAGAACAGGTAATTCTAGTGGGTTTTCTGCCTGTAGAAATTTTTCTTTGGTTCAGAGCACCTTTCCACAGAACTCCATCCAGCGTACACATCAGAGTACACAAAATCCCTCTCTGCATAGTGGAAATTAAGAGTATAAGACCCCACTGCTTTGGCTTCACTGGGTAGTTTGAAAACCAGTACATTCCTCATTTGTTTAGGCAGCATATTTAAGAAGGTCCTGTTCTTTCAAAGGTATTGGGAATCCAGAGTTAGAAATTGTGTTCTCAACCATTTGTTTGGGAACCGTAGGGACCCAAGGCAGAAATATAATGGGAACAGCAGACAAGATGCGGTTAGCCCCTGAAAGGGGAGTATAAGGGGCTGGAAATAACCCTAACACTTCATATCTGTCGTCTCTTTTCCTCCAGGAAACTACTGCCCAATCTGCACACGCTGCTATGAAGACAATGATTATGAGAGCAAGATGATGCAGTGTGCACAGTGTGACCACTGGGTCCATGCCAAGTGTGAGGGGCTCTCAGGTGAGCAGGCCGAGTAACTGGGCTGCAGCCTCAGCCCAGGGCAGTGAGGGCAAACCTACAGCACACATGCCATAGAGGGCCACTTTTTATCACTGAAGCTCTAAAAGGTTTACCATCACTGACCCAGGGGTCCCTGCTCTGCCCACACCCCACATGCCTCAATGACAACTAGGCTAAGTGTCCTTGACAACCTAGGGCAGTGGTGGCGAACCTGTGGCATGAGTGTCACAGCTGGCTGTTTGTTATCACTGAAAGCTCTGAAAGTTTTGCTGTCCCTGGCTTAGGTACTTGTAGGAGCCCTCACATCCTCACAAACTATTTTTTTCTTTCCCATCCTGCTGTTTAGATGAAGATTACGAGATCCTTTCAGGGTTACCAGACTCGGTGCTGTACACATGTGGACCATGTGCTGGAGCCACGCAGCCCCGCTGGCGAGAGGCCCTGAGTGGGGCCCTGCAGGGGGGCCTACGTCAGGTGCTCCAGGGCCTGCTAAGCTCGAAGGTGGCAGGCCCACTGCTGCTGTGCACCCAGGTCTGGAGGCTCTGTGAGGCAGGGTGGGTGGGGCGGGGCCCAGCACTAGCCTTGCTGACTTCTCTCATTTGCAGTGTGGACAGGATGGGAAGCAGCTACACCCAGGACCCTGCGATTTGCAAACTGTGGGTCAGCGCTTTGAAGAAGGCCACTACAAGTCTGTGGTGAGTAGGACATGGGGAAGAGCAGGTGGGTGCCAAAAGGAGAGGGCAGGGCTAGAGCTGGGGGTTGGAGTTGGGGCTCAGACCCTGACAAACCCCGTTACAGCACAGCTTTATGGAAGACATGGTGAGCATCTTGATGAGGCACTCAGAAGGAGAAACTTTAGAACGCCGGGCTGGAAGCCAAATGAAGGGGCTCCTACTAAAGGTGAGCTCTAAGGGAGACGCCTGTAGGGTGGTTTGAGTGGCATTGGGGTGGAGAGAGTGGATTTTTCAGACCCCATCCTTACCAGTGCTGTGGAGAAGCCAGTTCTTCTCATCCTGTTAACCCACTCCCCAGCTGCTAGAATCTGCGTTCGGCTGGTTCGACGCCCACGACCCCAAGTACTGGCGACGGAGTACCCGGCTGCCGAAGTGAGCAAGGCTGGGTAGCAGGAGGGGAACCAGGGAGTGAGGGCAACGGCAGGGGCATCTGGGAATCCAGGAGTCACTCTGGGATGAGAACAGATGAGGTACAGCGTTAGGGTTGAGCCTGGACAGGAGGGTGGCAAAACCAGACTGAGGTTCTCCAGTGGCCCTAGACTAGCAGACTCAGATTGTGTAGCTCACTTTTTACCTGTGCAAAGCAGGTGGGGACAGCAGTGAGCAAGTAAGGTTGGACTCTGCCTAAGGAGTTTATGTTTGGGGCATGGGCAGGCATCAGTGACCCCAAATGGTTAGAGTGGTGATGGGGAATCCCAGGGGTCTTTGGAGCCCAAGTGAGGCACCTGCTAGTGCCCAGGGACCAGAGACAGCTTCCTAGAAGAGGTGATCTTTGAGCTAAAGGGTGGAGGAAGAGTATTCCAGGCATAACAGTGTTTCCTATGTCAAAGGTGGCACAGAGGGCCTGGCTTATTTGGAGCATTGAGAAATTCCACGTGAAGAGAAGATGAAGGGTGTTACTGCATTTTTAGGCTGGCTTTGTGGGCGGGCCCCAATCCTGCTGCCCTTGTTAGACATGTCAGATGCTAACCCTGCCTGTCCACAGCGGAGTACTGCCTAATGCGGTGTTGCCCCCATCCCTGGACCATGTCTATGCTCAGTGGAGACAGCAGGAATCAGAGACCCCAGAATCAGGGCAGCCTCCGGGTGATCCCTCAGCAGGTACAGCAGGTACAGGTGGGGGCCAGAAGCCAGTGCCTCTGAGTAGGTGGGCCAGGCTCCAGATCCTGATCTTTGGATTTCCTTTTTTCCAGCTTTCGAAGGCAAGAATCCAGCTGCTTTCTCCCACATAGAGGACCCCCGTCAGTGTGCGCTCTGCCTCAAATATGGGGATGCGGACTCCAAGGTGAGGTTGCTGTGTGAAATCCGGGGTTGTGGGGTCTGTTTCCCAGAGCACCTCTATCACACCTCTCCTCTTCTGCCCCTAGGAGGCAGGGAGGCTCCTGTACATCGGACAGAATGAGTGGACACATGTCAATTGTGCCATTTGGTCAGCTGAAGTGTTTGAGGAGAATGATGGTTCTCTCAAGAACGTGCACGCCGCTGTGGCTCGTGGGAGGCAGATGGTGAGGCCTGGGCCTGACAAGGGCAGCTATCAAGCTCTCCTTTGGGAAGCCAGCTCTTATTTCACTGTTCCTACCAGATCATGTCCTGTTTTTCTTCTTTGAGCACTTGGGTGATAGATGATAGCATTTTTCCTCTGTGAAAAATTTAATGTCCTGCCATATTTGGGCCTGAAGCCCAAACCCATAAAAGCTAGACACCCTCTTATTGATTGCACTTGTGCTGAATGCTTTCCACACTGTGGCATTTTCCTATATTCTTGTGACCTGGTGAAATGAGGAATTGCCTGGTTCAGAATCCCCCACTTACTCTGGGCCCTGGGCTGGGGCCTGGAGAGTACCCACCCTAGATGATAGAGGTACTGATCAGGGGACAGGTATGAAATCTGTTTTTGTTTTTTGTTTTGTTTTTTTGTTTTTCTTCCTGTACCAGGAATTGAACTCACGACCTCACACTTGCTAGGCAGGCGCTGTGCCGCTGAGCTAAATCCCCAGCCCCTCAGCTTTGAAATCTGAATAGAGGGGCTGGGGATTTAGCTCAGCGGCACAGCGCCTGCCTGGCAAGTGCAAGGTTGTGAGTTTGATCCCCAGTACCGGGGGAAAGAAAAAAAAAAAAATCTGAATAGAATAAATCAAGTTTCACATTAGGACAGTCTGTAGAAGATGGTAAGTGCCGCTCAGTAAGTGTTAGCTGTTGTTACTTTTCTCTTTTGTAAAAGTGTGAAATGGCCAGGCAGAGAGTCACACACCTGTAATCCCAGCTTCTCAGGAGGCCAAGGCAGGATGATGACAACTTCAAGGCCAGCCTGAGCAACTTAGTGTGACTGTGTCTCAGAAAATTTAAGAAGGGCTAGGGATATAGCTTAATGAAAGAACCTGGATTTGCTCCCTAGTACCACAAAAAAAAAAATATTAAAAAAAAGTAAAAAAAAAAGTTAAGTGTGTTGGCACACATCTATAATCCTAGCACTTTGGGAGGCTGAGGCAGGAGGATCCCAAGTGAGCCCAGCCTAAACAACTTAGCAACTTAATGAGACCCTGTCTCACAATAAAAAGTAAAAGGGCTGTTGATACAGTTCAGTGCAAGACCCTGGGTACAGTCCCCAGTTCTGCAAACAGAAAAACAAATGAAGAAGACAGGATATAACTCACTTCTCCCTGGGCTCAATCTCTGTCCCCCTGCCTGAAAAAAAAAACAAAATAACGTGGTTGTGCACCAGGCCCTGGATCCAGTTGGAGGAAGTTTTTCTTGGTGAAAGTCTTTGTTGTGCAAGATGCTGAGGTGGAGGGGTCCTACGCAGAGTCTCAGAGTTAGCAATGCCAGGTGCGAGACCCTGGCCCCCGCTCCTGGCTTCTTCCTCAGCAGCCCCTTCCCCATGCAGCGCTGTGAACTCTGTCTGAAGCCTGGAGCCACAGTGGGCTGTTGCCTGTCCTCCTGCCTCAGCAACTTTCACTTCATGTGTGCCCGGGCCAGCTACTGCATCTTCCAGGATGACAAGAAAGTTTTCTGCCAGAAACACACAGACCTCCTAGATGGCAAGGTAGGCCAGGATGGTGGGGGAACAGCTACCCATTGTTACCAGTGTCTCCTCTTGTGTTTTCCCACAGTCCTATGGGCCAACCCCCTGGCCCTTCAGTCTTTGCCTACAGAGCTTTTCCCTCATGTCCCCTGCACGGTTTACCAATCCAGCGACCCCATTTGCCTCTCACTTCCCAGGAGATCGTGAGCCCTGATGGTTTTGATGTTCTCCGCCGAGTCTATGTGGACTTTGAAGGCATCAACTTCAAGCGAAAGTTCTTGACAGGGCTTGAGCCTGATGCCATCAATGTGCTCATTGGTAAGCCACTTGCTTTCTCCCTTCTCTCTTGCTGTCTCTTGCTGACCTTGCTTGGCCTACACCTGACCTCTCCTGTGCACCGTAGGCTCCATCCGAATTGACTCCCTGGGTACTCTGTCTGATCTCTCCGACTGCGAGGGACGGCTTTTCCCCATTGGCTATCAGTGAGCAGTCCATGGCTGTCCAGTGGGGTTGAGGGGATGCCTGAGCTAGATCCTGTCTTCCAAGTTACCTTAACCCTTTTGTCCCGCACATCTACCTGCCAGGTGCTCCCGTCTATACTGGAGCACAGTGGATGCTCGGAGGCGCTGCTGGTATCGGTGCCGAATTCTAGAGTATCGGCCATGGGGGCCAAGGGAAGAGCCTGTTCATCTGGAGGCAGCAGAGGAGAACCAGACCATTGTGCACAGCCCTACCTTTTCCTTAGGTATGGCTTGATACTACCTCTTTCTCTTCCCTGAATACTGAACAATTACTCACCAACCCCTATCCCTGCTTTACTCAGAAAATTCCAGGACACTTGTTATTCTTTCATTTGTTGTAAGATAATAACAGAAACTTACTGGCTGCACATTATGTGCCCAGGGACTGTGCTTGGCATTTCACAGGAAGTGAAATGGGGAGAGATGCAGCCTGAGGGGAATGGTGACTTGGTACAGCTATAGGGAACAAGCTGAGTATGGCTCCCTGACAAGGCTACATGCTTAGGTGGTACTCCAGTCCTCTGGGGTTAGGTACATGCTCTGCTGTGCTACACGCCAGAGGGATACCTACCAGAAACAGAAGGGCCAGGCACTGTGGCACACACCTGTAATCACAGGACTCGCAGCACTTGGGTGGCTGAAGTAGGAGTATTGCCAGGAGTTCAAGGCAAGCCTGAACCACATAGTCAAGTGCAAGGCCATCCTAAGGTACAGAGTGAGACCATGTCTCAAAAAACAAACAGAACGCTGAGCAGACGCTCGCTGCAGTAATATAGGGTAGAACCAGGACTTGATCTGCTCATTTTCCAACTCGTACCCTTGGAGCCATGCTGACAGTGAGAGATGAATGACACAGAGCAACAATAGAGTTGGAGGTTAGTAAAGGGAGAGCACATTGTGGGCTACACAGGAGGAATTTGGTTCTCATTTGTGGATAACAGCTTTATTCTAAGTAGAAGCATAACACAAAGTAGGAAGCAGAGGAGGGTGCATCCAACATGGCTAGAGACAAAGTATATTGAGGGGGCAGAGATCGCTTGTAGAGACGGTGAGGCCAGGTAGTAGGCTAGAGTGCCAAGATGGGGCAGACGCCCCCTTGATGTGGAAGGGATGCACAGAGCAGGTAAGAAAGTGGTAGAATTGGCCATTCTGGACAGAGGGCGTTGGCCACTCGTGGCATGTGGATGTGCCTCAGAGAGAAGCAGTGGGTAGCCAGGATGCAGGGACATGGCAGAGGATGGGTCGCAGAGGTCATGAAGGGACCTGACTCAGGTATATATAGAGTTGTTGCAGATGTTGTGAATGGGGTTTGGGGTGAGTGGACTTTAGTCTGTGTTCTGACTGAGTCAGGGTCTGTATGGTCCGTTTGACTTAAAAGAAGAGAAAGCACATGATGAGAGTCTTCAATGAAGAGCTCCTGCCACCTCTGATAACGTTCTCTTGGCTCTTCAGACACCCCAGATCATGAGGACCCCTCTCCAGATACAGATGCCCGAATCCTTGGAGCTCCTGAGCACCACTCACCTGTTCAGAATCTGGATCCCCCACTTCGGCCAGATTCAAGCAGCGCCCCTCCTCCTGCCCCACGCTCCTTCTCAGGGGCTCGAATCAAAGTGCCCAACTACTCGCCGTCACGGAGGCCCTTGGGGGGTGTCTCCTTTGGCCCCCTGCCCTCCCCTGGTGAGCATCTGGGAATAGCCAGGGGAGGGTGGGGCTGGGGAGGCTGGAACTGCTGTTGAGATTGACTCTTTCCCACACAGGAAGTCCATCTTCTCTGACCCACCACATCCCTACAGTGGGAGACCCGGACTTCCCAGCTCCCCCAAGACGCTCCCGTCGTCCTAGCCCCCTCGCCCCCAGGCCACCACCATCACGGCGGACCTCCCCTCCTCTCAGAACCTCCCCTCAGCTCAGGGTGCCCCCTCCTACCTCAGTCGTTACAGTCCTCACACCTACCTCAGGGGAGCTGGCTCCCCCTGGCCTGGCCCCATCTCCACCACCACCCCCTGAAGACCTGGGCCCAGACTTTGAGGACATGGAGGTGGTATCAGGACTGAGTGCTGCTGACCTGGACTTTGCAGCCAGCTTGCTAGGGACTGAGCCCTTCCAGGAAGAGATTGTGGCCGCAGGGGCAGTGGGAAGCAGCCATGGGGGCCAAGGAGACAGCTCAGAGGAGGAAGCCAGCCCCACCACCCGATACGTCCACTTCCCTGTGACTGTAGTGTCTGGCCCTGCCCTGGGCCCTGGCCCCCTCCCTGGAGCCCCCCGAATTGAGCAGCTGGACGGAGTGGATGATGGCACAGACAGCGAAGCTGAGGCAGTCCAGCAGCCCCGAGGCCAAGGGACTCCTCCTTCAGGGCCAGCAGTGGGCCGAGCTGGGGTCCTCGGGGCTGCAGGGGATAGGGCCCGGCCTCCTGAGGACCTGCCATCAGAAATTGTGGATTTTGTTTTAAAGAACCTAGGGGGTCCTGGGGAGGGGGCTGCTGGTCCCAGAGAAGAGTCACTTCCCCCAGCACCTCCCCTGGCCAATGGCAGCCAGGGCCCTCAAGCCCTGCCCCCTAGCCCAGCAGACCCCACCCGGACATTTGCCTGGCTCCCTGGGGCCCCAGGGGTCCGGGTATTGAGTCTGGGCCCTGCTCCTGAGCCCCCTAAACCCGCTACATCCAAGATCATCCTTGTCAACAAGCTGGGGCAAGTATTTGTGAAGATGGCTGGGGAGGGTGAACCTGTCCCAGCCCCAGTAAAGCAGCCACCTCTGCCCCCTACCATTCCCCCTGCAGCCCCCACTTCCTGGACTCTGCCCCCAGGACCCCTGCTTGGGGTGTTGCCAGTGGTAGGAGTAGGGGTGGTCCGCCCTGCCCCACCACCTCCTCCACCTCCTCTCACACTGGTGTTCAGCAGTGGGCCCCCCAGCCCACCCCGCCAGGCCATCCGTGTCAAAAGGGTGTCCACCTTCTCTGGCCGTTCCCCACCAGCACCACCCCCAAATAAAGCACCCCGGCTAGAAGAAGAAGGGGAGTCTTTGGAGGACACTCCCCAAGTTCCAGGGCTCAGCAGCAGTGGGTAAGTGAGTGTGCTGAGGCCAGGACAGCAGGCCAGGGAGGGGCAGGAGAGGCAGCTCAGCCTTCTGGTTATCCCCCAGGTTTAGCCGAGTGAGGATGAAAACGCCTACAGTGCGGGGAGTTCTTGACCTGGATAATCTTGAGGAGCCTCTTGGGGAAGAAAGCCTTGGGTAAGTGGCCAGGGCCCTTTTCCTGGAGGTGCTGGGACCTCTGTCCCTTTTCCCCTCCTGACAGGTCTCTCCTTACAGGCCCTTCCAGGAACGGTCCCCTTTGCTGCCACTTCCAGAAGGTGGTCCTCGGGCCTCTGATGGTCCCTCAGACTTGCTGCTTGAGTCATGGCATCACTATTCAGGTGGGGACTCCTCTTACCTGCTTCTTCTTGTGCCGCTAAGTTGAGCTGGGTGACTAACAAATCCAAAGTAGGCCCACTTCAAAAAACAGTATGCCAGGCTTGGTGGTGCACGCCTGTAAGCATTCAGGAGGCTGAGGCTGGAGGATTGCTGTGAGTTCAAGGCCAGCCTGAACTGCATAGCGAGACCCTGTCTCAAAAAGTCAAAACATAACAAAAAACACAAAGTACACACTAGGGGCCGAAAGTATAGCTGAGGAGTAAAGGGTCCTTGGGTTCAATCCCCAGTCCCCAAAAGAAAAAAAAAAAAACTGGGCACACCCCCTGGGTACATTTCTGAGTCTAGTTGCTAGAGTCACGGAGATGCTCTGGGGGGGCGTTCATGGCCTTGTTACAGAATCGATGTTTCAGCTCCAAGTGCAAGTCCACTGAGTGTGCTCTGGCCAGCATGCCCAAGAGCCCAGGGGCCAAGTCTAGATTAGAGCATAGTCTGCCAGGGTCAGGGGGCTACGGTCCTTCTAAAGCCAAGGATGAAGTTCTGGGGATCATCTAGAGTATGGAACCTTCTAGGCCCCTGATGAGGGGCAGAACAATTGGAAGATGAGAGGAGAAGTATCCCAGAAGCCAAGGGGCATGGGCTAGTCCCAGCTGCCACATAGCATCAGGCCTGGCGAGTTTAGGATCAGTATATGGTATGAGCAGGTGGTACAGGGCGGGGAGGAGGCTGCATCAGAGTCCAGAATTGAAGATGGTGTTGGTGAAGCACCTCTTCCAGAAGTGCAGCTAAGGACTAGGAGGAAGAGATGGGGCAGCAGTGTAGCCATTTTGGGTATGAGGGCTGAGGCAGCAAGGTCAAGGGTGAGAGGGAAGGCATGGTCATGGAGGGAAAAGGATGTAGGGAAGGCAGGGTGGTCGGTTTTTAACAGACTCTGAGCTAGGGGAAAGGAGGTACAGGAGGTTTGTATGCAGAAATTGGGACACATAGAGGTACTCAAGAGGTTTTGTTGCTACCACTTAGTGAGCCTGGAAGGGAAGTTACGTGCTGGTCTCTGAGGATGGTCAGAGTGGGAGCAGCAAGTAAGCTGGGGGTTGAGCAGTCTTTTGGCTCTGGATTTGTTGTGGCTCAATCCTGTCCAGGTGTTTGGATTTTGTAATTACACGCTCCTTAGCTGCTGTGCACGGAAGTAGAGGGAGGTGGCCTGAGACTGCTTTACTGAGAGGCTGCTTAAGCAATCAGACAGCATGAGGATGTGGCAGTGACCATGACAGATAGGTTCCTGCCCTTAGGAACCATACCCAGTCTTGGTAGGGAACACAAACACATCTGCAGTGCAATACAAGTGCACTGTAGTAGAAAACAAGCAACAGGAGAGGGCCTAGGCAAGGGCCCTGTAGCAGCCCTGTTGTGTTTGGGGAACAGAGTAGAGGTGCAGTAGGGAAACAGGAGAAGAGGTGGAAGAAGTTGTTAGAGATAAGGCCTACTTGCTGAGGGCCGCAGGTAATGTTAGGCACACAGCAGGGTCTGGTTCAGGGTCTCACTTGGGGCTGGGGGGAGGGTGTGTGGGCACCGTGGCCCTGGGACATGATAGGGTGAGACAGTGGCCCCATGGGTCCTGCTCTCCTAAATTATGTTCTGCTCAAGCTTTTGCACCTCCTCCTAACCCTGTATACAGTGGTCAACCCCAGTCTGTCACCTATGTTGGGTGCAGCTAACGCCTACCTCCTGAAAACAAGACCCCACACTGTCCTCTTACCTCTGGTCATGCCTCGTCCCTTTCCCAACCTGCCAGTTTTAGTGTATCTGCTGTTCTGGCTGTGATTTGTCTATCTTTCCCTCCAGATACTTTCTTGTGGCTTTACAGCTGAAATCTTACCTGTATTCTGATAGTCCCCACATTATTCTCTCCAGCCCAGACCTAGGCGCTGGGCTCTAGGCTCCTACTATCTCACCAACTCCACTAGCAGGTTGCAGGAGGGGGATCTTCTACAGGGCACCCCAAAATCACTATGTTCTAAACTGAGCGCTTGACCTTCACCACAAACTTGTTCCTTCCTTATCCTCACCACTGCAGTCAGTGGCATTTTATACTTTGTTCAAACCCAAATTTCTGAGTTGTCCTTGACCACTGCTTTTTGTCATGTCCACATCTACTATATTTCAGCAAGTCCTTTCTATTCTGATATCAAAATTTCCTAATCCCAGGGAAGTCCTTTAAGTAGTTCATAATTTAGTGATTTTAGTGTACTTGGTACTGTGTATCCAAACCTGTATGATGTATATTTGTAATATTTATAGAAATTTACAGTTGGGTATGGTGGCACACACCTGTAGGTTCAGCTACCCAAGATGCTCGGGTGGAAAGACTGCTTGAGCTTAGGAGTTTAAGACCAGCCTGGGCAACATAGTGAGGGCCCCTCTCAAACAAATAAAAAGAAGTTACTGCATATAGGACTGGGTGGATATATCAGTAACAGCGGTCCTGACTAGCATGTACCAGGTCCTGGGTTTCATCCCCAACACCATAAAAAAAAGGAAAAATAAATGTATCACTTATTAAAAAATTCCTTGCATACATATAAAGCTATTATGTTTTTCTTTTCCTGGTACTGAGGAATAAACCTAGCACTGTTTTTGCTTTTGAGACAGGGTATGCTATATAGTTCAAACTGATTTTGAACTCACTGTGTAGCCCATTCTGGCCTCAAACTCGTGGTGATACTCTTGTCTCAGCCTCCCAAGTCCTGGGGTTATAGATGTGTGCCACCAAGCCCAGTGTTAGCACATTTTTATACTTTGATACAAGGTCTCAATAAGCCACTAAGTTGTCAAAGCTGGATGAGAATTTAAGATCCTTCTGCTTCAGTTTCCCAGAGTGCTAGGATTACAGGCACGTGCTACCACACCTTGGCTCCCTAGTACTTTTATGTGAGAAGCAGAATAATTATAGGTAGATGGGCATTTAGAGTACAGGGGTTTGAGTAAGCCATCGATGTGGCCTGCAGATCCCAAACACTTCATGCCTCGTGAACCTGATCTTACACATGAAACTGGCAGTGCCTTGGAAAAACCTTGTCCATTCCACAGGGCTCACTGGGCAGTTCAGGCTGAAGGAAGGCCATTTGACCCCAGTGTCCGTGCTGTGTCTATGGGCAGCGTGGGGGGAGAATGGTGTCTGTGGGGAGCTGGGGACTTTTGAGTTCATGTGAGGCGATCCTCTCCTACTCTTACTCACTGGGACCAGGTGAAGCCTCGAGCTCTGAGGAAGAGCCTCCATCCCCAGAGGATAAAGAGAACCAGGTTCCAAAACGGGCTGGCCCACATCTACGCTTTGAGATCACCAGTGAGGATGGCTTCAGTGTGGAGGCAGAGAGCTTGGAGGGTGAGTTGGGAGTAGCAGTGGCTGGAGAGAAAGTGTCCCATCAGACCCCATCCTGACTTCGCTGTGGCCTTGTCTTCACCCTAGGGGCATGGAGAACTCTGATTGAGAAAGTGCAAGAGGCCCGAGGACATGCTCGGCTCAGACATCTCTCCTTTAGTGGTAAGTGGTGATCCACAAGGACATGGTGGCTGGTATCATGTCCCCCACCCCCTTTCACACAATCTGTATGTCTTCAACTTCTCTCCTTAGGAATGAGTGGGGCAAGGCTCCTGGGTATCCACCATGATGCTGTCATCTTCCTGGCAGAACAGCTGCCCGGGGCCCAGCGCTGCCAGCACTATAAATTCCGCTACCACCAGCAGGGGGAGGGCCAGGAGGAACCACCCCTGAATCCCCATGGAGCTGCCCGCGCTGAGGTCTATCTCCGGTGAGAGGGCCCTGTGGGAACTCTCAAGGGTAGGGCATAAGTCTAGACAGATTGAAACCAAGACATCAGGCCACTCCAAGAGTTACTCTAGGGTTCACACAAGAAGATTGAACCCCACCCTTTTCCCCTTTGTGTCTTTAACAGCATAGTCCTGCTATGGTGCCAACAGTAGGCCCAGGCCCAGATTGATAGGCAGTGTCTTCTTGAAGGCGTGGCTGTGACCCTTCCTCCTTTCCTCCCTCTCACCTGCAGGAAGTGCACCTTTGACATGTTCAATTTCCTGGCCTCCCAACACCGGGTGCTCCCAGAAGGGGCCACCTGTGATGAGGAAGAGGATGAGGTGCAGCTCAGGTCAACCAGGTAAGGCGGGAAAGCAGGGGAGCTGGGAGTGGAAGGGTCCTAAAGAAGGTGAGCAGGAGCGAGAGGTCATTCCTGGATACCAGCCTATGTGACACTGCCCCCCCCCCAGACGTGCCACCAGCCTGGAGCTGCCCATGGCCATGCGCTTTCGCCACCTCAAGAAGACGTCCAAAGAGGCTGTGGGTGTCTATAGGTTAGTGGGGTTGGGGGGGATGCCCCTTGGGTTGATGGACAAGTGTCGTGGTTGGGGGCTGTCTGGGGTCTGTCCCCCTGCCCCCTGAGGTCCCCCTTGTCCATCCTACCCTGCAGATCAGCTATCCATGGACGAGGCCTGTTCTGTAAACGCAACATTGATGCTGGCGAGATGGTCATTGAATACTCTGGCATTGTCATCCGCTCTGTGCTGACTGACAAGCGGGAGAAGTTCTATGATGGGAAGGTGGGCTCCACAGGTCATGGCAGCAAGGTAGGGGAGGCGGGCTGCCCATGTGGACCAAGCACCTGATTGACTCGCCCATTCTGTAGGGCATCGGGTGCTACATGTTCCGCATGGATGACTTTGATGTGGTGGACGCCACAATGCATGGCAATGCCGCCCGCTTCATCAACCACTCATGTGAGCCCAACTGCTTCTCTCGTGTCATCCATGTGGAGGGCCAGAAGCACATCGTCATCTTTGCCTTGCGCCGTATCCTGCGTGGTGAGGAGCTCACCTATGACTACAAGTTCCCCATCGAGGATGCCAGCAACAAGCTGCCCTGCAACTGTGGCGCTAAGCGCTGCCGTCGGTTCCTTAACTAAAGCTGTGGCTGCCTGCCACAACTCCTCAAGCCCCCTGATGCCATCTTGTCCCTGGCCTGGGGGGGTCCCTAGTCCCTCCCAGAGCATCTCACTCCCACCTTTCTGTTCAGGGTGGATGTGGGCATGCAGTTGGCAAGGGCCCTGCCCCCAACCCTTTAGCCCACCTAGCAATCGCCCCCTTCCTGCCTTGGGGCCCAGGATGTAGATATTGTACAAAGGTTTCTAAATCCCTTCTTTTCTATGCACTTTTTTATTTAAGAGGGTAGGGTCCCAGGTGGGAACCCCCCCACAATAAAGCCTGTCAATGTTTGGAGAGGTGGTCTTCACATTTGTACAGTTCTTAGGGCAGGTAGGAACTCCTACTTCTCCATGCCCCTCATCCATCCTGAACCAAGGAAGTCCCTAGGCCTCAGCAGTAGGTGTGAGGCTGCCCATCAGAATTAGAATTGAACTGCGGGGTCTGTGAAGGCTGAAGAGCAAGAAGTGTTTATATTCTAATGTTTGAGTGGATATTAAATAGAATAGGCCTTTCTGGGCAAGGAGAAGGGGGATGCTTAGTCTCTGGGCCCACTTGGGGTTGTGCTTTGAGAAGGCCCCTAAATGGGTACCAGAGACAGCAAACATTTGTTGGAAAAGAAACTTTTTATTGTAGGCCCCCACAGGTCGCAGGTCAGCCAAGCCTGGACAGCACCTGCCTGTTCTAGCTGGACCAAGTGCTCACTGAGCTGACCCAAAGTGGTAGGCAGTACCCTTGCCACCACCATCTCAATCAGGGCCTGCAGTGGCAAGCGACTGGGCCGCAGGGAGTAGGTGAAGGTGGGCCAGGCAGCCCGTATCTTGCAGCAAAATGCTGAGTGGCACCATAGGCCATGCTACCACTAGGCCCAGCCTGAGGGTCCGGCAGCAGCACCATCAGCTCCTCCAGCTCCTCCAAGAGGTGAGATGGGTGTGTCTCCAGACCCACCCACTCTGGGAAACAGGCTAGAATAAAGAGGAAGGGCAGGCTTCCAGCCCACCCTCCCCTTGTGGATGTGGCTGTCCCCAACTCACCTGTGCTCCTGTGCTCCTGGGATCAGAGGGACTTCCCGTGTTCCGTCTCCAAAGTGCCTGAGGAGGCTGAGGCTCAGGGAGGCTGAGTGCAAGATGAGGGTGTAGGTGCTGGGGCCTTCGAAACAAGCCAGGGCAGGGAGGGGAAAGGACGTTTCCCTTGTGCCAGTGGTGCCTTTGCAGGAGGAGGAAGCGGGTTAGCAGTAGGACCAGCACTAAGGGCAGGACAAAATGCTGTCCACGAGAGACGAACTCGCTGGTGACATGGGCGCCTGCAGTTGTTTCTTCAGCTGTCGTGGGACAGAAAGTCTTGTCAGGGACAGGTCTGGGAAGAGGTCTGGGAGTAAATGGGAGGCCACGCCCTGCTTCCTCCCCATCAGCCCAACCCCTACCTTTCCATCCTTCATTGGGGCCATAGTCTCCTGTCCGTTCCTACCTTCCAGCCCCCTAGTACTGGCCCTCTTCGACCCCTTTGGCACACCTCTATTCCCTTCCCTGGATCCAGGCCCCTCTTGTCCATACCAAACCACGTCCGCGTCCCGCCCTACCTCCTGAGAGCCCTGGCCCAGCCCTCCAAAGTAGGGCCAGCACCTCTCTGCTGCAATGCTGGGTCCTGCCGCGGCTCCCAGCCGGGGTAGTGGCCTGGGCTCCGCGGCCGCAGGGGTACACAGCTCCGCGAAATCGGAGTTGCACTGCCCAGGAGAACACTTTTTGAAAGGGTGCGTCAAATGATCAACGAAGTCTTTGAGTCCGCAGTTTTCCACAAACTCGTGGTCTAGTGGAAGACACTAGCTTCGTTGGGGTTACTGAGCCCCTAGTCCTCAGGGCTAGCCACACCCTTTTCCCTTTGCCCTATCCCAATTGTCCCCGCCCCTTGATCTTCACCCATCCTATCAGCACAAGTCCCATCCGGTTCCCTCTTCCCACGCAGGTCCCGCCCTTTCCACCACTCTACACTGGCCTCGCCACACACACACACACACCCCGCCCGCGTGCGTCAGCCAGTTCCACACTAAGCACCGCTCACACTCAGATTTATCTATGTACCTCCCACCCTTTCCACCCACTACGTGGCCACATCCCTTCCTTGTTACCCTAACCCACACTATAGAGTTCTGCACCAGCTCAGCCCACCGTCCCTTTGAAAGCCTCAGCTGGGTGTACCCCACATATCTCCCCTCTGCCCCGCCTCCCTGTCACCCGCTGTCTCCGCCTGGATTTATCCTTACACCCAATCCCGGCTCCTCTCCTGGGGAAGGAGGTGGTCCGAACCGGCCGCAGTACCGGGAGACTTCCGATGGTGCTGCCAAGGCCCCAGAGGTCTGCAGGAGGTGTCTGAGCCCCGTCCGGGCCGGAGCCTGCAGCCTGGGGGGCTGTGACCGCAGGATTTCTGACCCGCAGCCCCACTGCCGCACTTTCCAGGAAACCCTGTGGAAGAAGTAGTGGAAGTGAAGGCACAGGAATCCCAGGTCCCTTTGGAAGCTGGGACTCCAACCCCCAGTGAACACCTGATCCATTATCAGAAAAGCCCACAAGGCCTCAGGATGGCTAAGGAAAACTGTATCAGGATTGTGTGGATTCACATTTCCCTGTCGTTCCTACAACCTTCTTTTTTCCACCCTTAAAATGGTGTAGTAATGGCACCTCTTTCATAGAGCCATAGTGGAGAATTTAAAACTGTTATTAGAAGTAAAACATGTATAGCCAGGTGTAATAGTGAATGCCTATAGTATCAGCTGCTTGGGAAGCTGAGACAAGGGGATTCCTTGAGCCCAAGAATTCCAGGCCAGCCTGGGCAACAAACACAACAGGACTCCGTCTCAAAATAAAGGTAAATCACCTACAACAGCACCTGGCAGACAGTACACACAGTTTAAATATTACTGATTCCCACCTCAGGGTGGTGGGCTTCAAAGACTCAGTCCGAGCTCACCACGGTGGCATACACCTGTAATCCCAGTTCTGAGGCTGAGACAGGAGGATCACAAAAACTTGGAATCCAGCCTGGCAACTTACTGATTTGGCAGGACCATGTCTCAAGATAAAAAATAAAAGGGTGGGAGACACGGACCTTAGCCCTAACTCCACTGGACTTCTAGCACCACCATCCCGAAAACGTGATCACCATGTTAGGAATCTTCCAACGTGCATTTGCCTCTTGAAGCCATAAACAGCAAAGCTGAGGTTTCCAGCACAAAGGCATCACCACCCTTCCAGTACAGACCTGGGCCGAAAGCCTCTTACACACCTGGGTCAAAGTTCCTCCACTGATCTTATGGTTGGAGGCCAGTGCAATTTCCCCTTTTTGTCAGTTGAAAGGAAACTGACACCCACAGCTAGGCTTGAGATTTAATAGGAAATTTTATTACCATAGGGGAAAGGCAGGAGAACAGGTACATCTGGAGTCCTGGAACCTAGGGAAAGAGGGGCTGGAGAGTAAAGGGGGCTTTGAGGAGTGATGCTGGCCAGGAGTTCTGTACCTGTTAGGGGTGAAGGGCAAAAGGGTTAGAGCTTCGGAAACTACCATGTCAGCGGTCTAGGGAATGCCACTGGTTTCTTTCTCCAGGACAGTAGCCAGTATGAGGCCTAGGGGGTGACCTGGGAAGAGAAGTGTAGACAACTGGGTTAGAGCCACTGGGAGTGGTACAGAGATCCCCTAGGCCTGTCTTTCTTCTTTGGGTGTGGTGAACATTGATGTGACTAGGGTTCCAGGAGATAGTCTCAGCACTGGAGATTCAGGCTAGTTTAGGGGTTGAAATTTAGATGGTGGTCTCCAGATGGGACTCAGAACTGTTCTTAGGGCTTAAGAGTCTTGGGACAGTGTGATTGGGGCTAATAATCAGGTTCAAGGTATAGAGGACTTGGAAGAAAAAAATCTTGGCAGGGTGGTCCTGAGGTACTGAACCTGAGGACAAACTCCTGGACCCTTCACCTGTTACTCGTCAGGAGCATGATTTGTGTTTTCTTCTGAGGCTGTCAGACTTGAAAGTGATTTGCTTTCTTTTTTTTTCTTTCCTTCCTCCCTCCCTCCCCCAAACCAAGACTCTCCACTTAGGCCTACAGATGTCCAATAAATAACTAAAAGTAGAACAAAGCTTGACCATCATTTTGTAAAATTCTGGGTCAAATCCTCAGCTCTGCATATAGGCATTTTAGTCATTTAGGAAAAATCTTCTAAAAGTTGGCAAAACAGGGTTTGTTAGCCCTAAACTTACCTAGCCTATCTCATCACCCTTCAAAACTGAGGACATGGGGATGGGGATTTAGCTCAGCGGCACAGCACCTGCCTGGCAAGCGTGAGGTCGTGAGTTTGATTCCCGGTACTGAAAAAAAAAAAAAAAAGACTGAGGACACCAGGATAAGAGATTTACAGGGGCATTCAACTATCCTGTGCCCAGAAAATTCCATCAGAGCCTCACAGAACTAAATTGCTCCCCAATTCGTGAGGATTATCTCAGGGGAACTGAACTGCTTTCCAAGTCATGAGAGTTCCTCCAGAGCTATGAAACAAGGACTGAGATCATGAATCATCAGATCTCAGCCCACTGCAGTAAGCATAAAACTGGCCTTCATTCTTTTGTGATCCTCTTCTTCAGAGTATGCCTCTCTAGCTACCCACTGTTGTTCTTTCCCTATTTTCTCTTATTTTCCTTTCTCAAGGGACCAGCACTGCTGGGGATATAGCTCAGGGGTATAAGTGCCCGCCTGGTAAGTGCAAGGTCTTGAGTTCAATTCCTGGTACCACAAAAAAAAAAAAAAAAAAAAAAGGGACCAGCCTGATTTTTTTTCATAATGGTGAATAAACCTAGGGTTTTGTCCTGAGTTACAGCTCCAGCCCTTTTTTGGGGATAGGGTCTTGCTAAGTTGATAAATTACCCAGGTTCGGCTTGAACTTGTGATTCTCCTGATTCAGCCTCCCAGAGTGCTAGAATTAACAGGGGTGTGCCATGATGCCCAGCATTTATTTTGATTTCCATTATCATTAAACCAAGGGCCCACACTAACTGGTGACAGTACCTGCACCTGAATCCTCACCCAAAAAGCGGCTGCCAGAGGTCCCAGGATATGGGTCAAAGGCGCATGAAGTTGCAGATGCTAGCTCAAGTACATTCCCTTGGAGGATAAATGAAGGAGGCCACTGTCACTGACAGCCTCCCACCACACACTCCAGTGTCTGGGACTCCAAGTGTCTGTCCCACCCTTGCATTACCATACCCTGTGTCATACTGATGACAGGAAGTCAGTGACAGAAGGCAGCATGCACAGCCACAGTGGTTACTGAGTTCAGCCACTGCCCTCACTGCATCCTCCTCCCGCTGGAACAGAGGAAAGTGGGTAGGGGTTGGCCAAGGAAATGGGAGATTTTCAGGGGATCGGTCATGCCTCCATTTCTGGGCTCTAAGGAGGGGACAGCAGGTGCCTTGACATAAGATATTGCCTAAGGGGTGGTCCCCCAAGTTGGCATATTCATCTCTTCAATCTCCCTACACTTCTCCTGCAGTTCCATGAACACCTCCTGAGGAAGGCCAGGAAAAACTCAGCTAAGCTCCTGGAGCACAGAAAACCCAACCTACCCTGCTGACCCTCACCTCAAAGAAGCTATCCGAGCGTTCTGCACCTCTACATCGCTCACGTGACCTGCAGGAAACGGCAGGGTGGAATCAGAGGAGTAGCCTGCTGGGGGCTGGCCACCCTGCTCCTGCTCTGCCTGGTCCCCTACAGTGTGTGTGGGGTGTGTGTGTGGGGTGTGTGTGTGTGTGTGTGTGTGTGTGTGTGTGTGTTGGTACCGGGAATCTAACTCATGACCTTGTGTTTGCCAGGCAAGCGCTGTGCCACTCAGCTATATCCCTGACTTTGCAGTGTGATCTGTCTGGGGTTTGGGCCGTGTCTTGTGGATTCTGGTACAGGTTATGCAGCACTATAGTTTGTACATATTTAAAAGGGGCAGTACCTGAGCTCTGAGAGCAGGGCTGCGTGCAGAGAGTGGGATATGAAGGTTTGGGTGGGGGTAACTTTGCACCTGAGCAGGAATTTAAGTATCATGTGTGCTTCAGCAATGCTTGCTGCTAAGAAATAAGAGTGTGCTGGGCATGGTTGCACACACTTATAAACCCAGCACTAGGGAGGCTGAGGCAGGAGGATCGACATGAGTTCGAGGCCAGCCTGAGACACTGTCTCAAAAAAAAAAAAAAAAAGGAAGAAATGAGTTGAGTGTGACAAGTCTCTACGTATGGGGGCATGACTAAATTTCTGGGAGAAGGTCCTGAAACTTGGACAAAGAATCTGCAGAGAGGTCTAACCAGAAAGTAGTGGGTTTCTAGGGCTGGGCCTTAGGAGCCCAGAAAAGGCGGGACTTTGTGATGACGGACAACAGAAGAGGAAGGCCTGGGAACCCGAAGTTCCATACCGGGTCTGGCTGAACGTCGGCTTGTTGAGAAGCCGGGAGCACTGGTTCCATTGCCGGCAGCCCCGCCCCGACCTTAAAGTAAAAAGAGCAGTTAACCCTGGAAGGGTGCAAAAGATAAAGATGAACTGAGGTCCGAGGAGGCCGAACACCCCAGAAATACCACCCCAAAACCGCCCAGCTACCAAAGACCCAAGTGCCCTGGCCCCCCGGAAGGCCACTTCCTGTGCCTGTTCTCATTTGTCCTTACTCCCGAATAACGAAGCTAAATATTCAATCATTTTTACCCAAACCCTCCCAACCCAGCTGCTCCTTGCGTCACTTCCGTTGCGTAGGAGCGCTGGGAAGTGTAGTTTATCACTGCCTCCGGCCGCTCGCCTCGCCGGCAGAAACTCCCTAGTACGCAAGCGTCTTGGAGGCCAGAGCGCGCCCCACCCCATCACGGGAGTTTGGTTGCAGCGCATGCGTATAGCGTTACCTCGCCAAAAAAAAAAGACTACAAGCTCCAGAAAAACCTGCGGCCTCTCGCACAGACTTCAGTGGCTGAAAATAGTAAAGGCGTCCAAGGCAGCGGAAACAACCACTGGTGAGTTAGGAATCGTTTAGCGCACCCCAATAAATATAGAGGTTTTTAACCCGGAGAGCTTGCTGGTGGGAGCGGAAAGTGCCCCTTTTTCAGCAAACCCACCCCTAAACTTATCTTTTTGTTGTAATAGGGGCGTGGTTGTTCGTGATCCTAGCATCTGTCACTTGAATTTTGCTCCGCAGGCTCGTGGGACGACCAGACTTCAACGCAGCGATGAACTTGGAGCGGGTCTCCAATGAGGAGAAGTTGAACCTGTGCCGGAAGTACTATCTGGGTAAGCACCGATCCTCTAGGGCTCAAGGAAAAGGAAAGGGACTAGAGACATGGATTCGTGGATCTGAGGGGTAAAGTAGGTGAAGACGCAGACTCCTGGGTCTGAGAGAAGGGAGGGCCTGGGTCCTGAGGAAGAAGAAAGCTGAAGCCTCAATTTCTGCCCTCGGAGAGAGGAGGGTTGGAGGGCTGAATTCCTGAGTCCTGAGAAAGAGGGCGTTGAGAAATCAGATTCCTGGACCCCAGGGAAGACCTAGGATCCCTGAGCTCCTGACCACAGAAGTTTTCAGTTGAACTTTGGTATGGGAGAGGACCTTCAAAATAAGTATTGTATGTGGGTGTTGGGGAAGATCCTCATTATTCTGTGACCCAGTGTGGATTTTTCTCCTTAGGTGGTTTTGCATTCCTGCCTTTTCTGTGGTTGGTCAACATCTTCTGGTTCTTCCGAGAGGCTTTCCTTGTTCCAGCCTACACAGAGCAGAGCCAAATCAAAGGCTGTGAGTCTAGGGCTTGATGCGGAACGCCGGTGGGTGGTGGGAGGGGATGATGGCCCTGTGAGACAGAAGAGAGGGCGGAGGCTGGGGGATTTAGCTCAGCGGCAAAGCGCCTGCCTGGCAAGTGCAAGGTCATGAGTTCGATTCCTGGTACCGGAAGAAAACAACAACAACAAAAAAAGAGAGGGTGGATCTAAGAGAGTCAAGAGAGGAGCTGGAGGCCAACCCTCTCCCCATTCTGCTCTCTGTTGTAGATGTCTGGCGCTCAGCTGTGGGCTTCCTCTTCTGGGTAATTGTGCTCACCACCTGGATCACCATCTTCCAGATCTACCGGCCTCGCTGGGGTGCCCTTGGGGACTACCTCTCCTTTACCATACCTTTGGGGACCCCATGACAACTTCAGCACAGGATGGCGACTTGCTCTTTGTCCCAGGATGGGCTCCTCTGCTCTGAGCTTACTGTCAAGCCTCAGACTTGTAAAAGTTGTGCCCAGCTCCCATCTTCTTTGCTGACATCCCCCAATAAAGGACCTTAACATTCGATACTGCCTTCCTGGGATCTTTGGAGGTTGAAGCATAAAACATTAATTAGCTGGTGTGGTGGTGATATACCCCTGTAATCCCAGCATTCTGAGAGCCTGGAGCAGGAAGATCAAAAATTGAAGCCCAGCTTGGGCGACTTAGGGACTTGGAAGACCCTGTCTCAAAATTAAAAATTAAAATAAAATAAAGGGCTGGGGATGTAGCTCAGTGAGAAGTTCCTGGGCTCAATCCCACCACAGAAGAAAAATTGTTTTAAAGCATTGAGTGTTTACTTCATACCATGAATAATGCTTCGCACATTACATGTATTTTTTTTTCCCACTGAGTACCAAACATAACCAACCCTCTGAAATAGGAATTTCTGCTCAGGATCCCTATTTTATCAATGAGGAACTAGGAAAGAAATACTGCTTCCATTTCTGGGGGCTGCTGTTCTGGTAGCTGTTAATTCAGAAAATGACTTTCAGGACTAGGGATGCAGCTCAGTGGTAGAGCATTTGCCTAGCATGCATGAGGTCCTATGTTTGATTCCCAGTACCACAAACAAAAGTTTGTGTCTTTACCTACTTTGGGCTTTAGTATTCCTAACAGAATGCAGATCATGATGGTACCTCCTAAGCTTTATCTGGGCCAAGACGTATGTGGCAAACAGAAGTTTCTCATTCTCTAAAGGAAGTGATGTGTCTTTTGGGGGGGAGGTCTGTCTTAATAGATATATTCAAGAACTTTCTCAGAGAAGCCTTCCTTTTTTGTTTGTGTGTGTGTGTGTGTGTGTGTGTTTTTGTTGTTGTTGTTGTTTTTTGAGACAGGGTCTTGCTATGTAGCCCAGGCTAGCCTCAAACTCAAGCAGCCTCCTGCCTCAGCACCCCAGTGCTGGGATTACAGGTGTACACTACCGCACCCAGCATCCCTTGTCCTTCCTATTCAGAATTTCAATATCAAATTCGACTCTCCTATGACCAATTCACGCAACGTTCCTTCTCCTGTCGAGGTTTTGTCTATCCCCACTGCCTAGATGAACATCTGGCACACGAATGTTTGCTAAATAATGAGGTTGTACCTGAAAACACATTAACAGCTGGGACATAGCGAGTAGATTGAAAAAAGGGACCCAACCTAACTCTAGTCTTCCTCTTAGGGACTAGAAGGAGTTCCACTGTTGGTCAAATCCTGTTAAGTAGCTAAATTGGCGTTTGTCAAGCCTAACACTACAAGTCCCATGAAGCCTCGCGACGCAGGAGCCTTAGTTCCCAGTGTGCCTCGCGCCATCAGCGTTACTCTGTGTACACCTTCCAGGAAGCGCCCTGCCTTATCGTTGGTTTGTTTCCGGAAACGGGGCCCCAGGAAGGTGGGATTTAAGGCTGGGAGCCTCCAGCGGCAGTTGTCAATTGGTCAGAGAAGGAGATTGAGGAATTCATTGACTAATGGAAAGAATCGACTGCTGAAAGGCCCACCCACAGGGGGAGAAGGGAAGTGGTAGCGGCAGCAGTCACTACTGGACAGTGCTGGGGCCGGAAGGCTATCCGTAGTTGGAGCTTAGCTTTGACCTCTCCCGCCCGCCTCCGGACCCTAGCCTCTTTGGGGCTTTTTCGAGCTAGATAGCTAGACTCCGGACCAAACCATGTTCCCGGTGAAGGTGAAAGTGGAAAAATCAGGTGAGGACCCCTAGGCCCGGACCCTGTAAGGGAGATACCGGCCGATCAGGATTTGGGCGGCCCGACAGACAGGATTGTCCTGAAAAGGCAACTGCGTGACTTCTCCCTGCAACCCATCTGACAAGTGCTATGTCAGGTAGTGAGCTTTTTGCTGCCACCTTCGTACACTCCCAGACTGTGCTTGTAGCTTTGAGATTGAAAGGCATGTGCATCCCAAGCTGGTGACTCTGAGAAGGGCATTTTTCTTGGCTCCAAACCTCGTTCCGGAAGTAGTCATGAATTGGGGATTGTGCTATGACCCTGAGGTACAGGGACTCTGAATTCTCACAATCACTAAATTCTAATAAATTTAGGAAGTAGGAAGTGCAGTGGATGGGGAATCTAAAGCTCTGGGTTAGGGCAGAGTTGATGGAAATCCAACACCAGAATGGTAAGGATGGGGAGGAGCATGTAGGATGTCAGATAAATGGGATTTTAGATAGGTTTAGAACAAAGCAAGGCAGGAGCTGGGTGCGGTAACATGAGCCTCTAGTCCTAGGTACTCGGGTGTCTGAGACAGGAGCATCGCTGAAGCCCAGGAGTTCAGGGCCTCCCTGGGTAACACAGTGAGATCCTGCCTCTTAAATTTAAGGAGGCAGGGGGTGCGGGGGGACTCCAAGATGGGACAAGGTAAGGCGGTCTGGAGTAGGGCAAGGTGTGGGAAAGCCATGAGGGTATATGAAGGAACAGCCAGTGGAGCAAAGGAAGAGGCTTGGGGCTGGGGATTTAGCTCAGAGGTACAGCGCCTGCCTGGCAAGCGCAAGGTCGTGAGTTTGATTCCCGGTACCAGGAAAAAAAGAAACACGGGCCACCCAGAGAAGGTCTTGGTCTTAGCTCTAAGAGAATTCTGTGAGAGGGCTCTGATCCTCCTGGAGCCCTGAAATGCAATTTGCAAAGGAAGAGGCTTGGAAAAAGCCCCGAAATGGAAGCCTTGTCTGGTGTATTGAAGGAACAGCAGGCAAAAGTAAAGGGAGCCTGACTACAAATAATGGAGAGGGAGAGAGGTGTCCATAGTGAGGCTCATGAAGGAACTGGGGAACAATGTGGTCATCCTTCTTGGGAGTCTGAGAAGAAGGGTAGATTTAGATACTGAGGTCAGTGTGCAGCCCAGTGGATAGAAAGACCTAGGACCCTGGTGGTGGAACCTATGGCACACATGCCCAGCCAGCTGTTTGTTATCATTGAAAGTCCTAAAAGATTCACCATCAGTGGCCTGGGGGATATCCAGAGGTAGGTGTCCAGGTCATGGGTTCAGGAGATAAGCACAAGCTGAGGACAGAGATGTGGGTATGATCCATATCTTTGGCTCCTGCCCAAGGTTCTTTGCTTTAGTCTCAGTGGCCTCAACTCCTGTCTTCAACTTATCTTCTGAGCAATGTAGGGAACCCTTGTGCCTCTTGGTCTCTCCTCACTGCTACCTTTTAGCAAGCCTGGGTCAAGCCATACCATTGGCCCTGACAGAGGATATGCCTACAGAGCTGACTTCTGCTTGGTTCCTTCTTCCCCTAGAGTTGGAGATGGCCAAAGCACGGAACCAACTGGATGCTGTTTTGCAGTGTCTTCTGGAGAAGAGTCACATGGACAGGTTGGGACCTGTCACATGGTCCATCCCGGGGTCCTGGGGCTGGCAGCTTTGGCAGGTGGGACCCTCTGATTCTGGGTGGATCTGCATGGGACTTCAAAGGCTGACTTAGGGAGAAAGGTGTCTTATGGGAAGGCCACTTGATACTGTCCCACTCTGGACCCTGGGAACCCCAAGCCAACTGTCCTCTTCTGCTGCCAGGGAGCGCCTGGATGAGGAAGCTGGGAAAACTCCCTCTGATACCCACAACAAGTAAGGTGTTTTGCAGGATCTGGGTCTAAGGGTTTGTGGTGGGTAACTTCTTCCTTCATCCATGCCTTGACCATTCTGCCTTGTGCTTCCTCCATCACAGACCTAACCACTCCACATGCACAAAGGCCATGACAAAAACAACTGGGTCCCCTCGTGTTTGGCACCTAAAGCCCCAAGGGTATGGGTGTACACAAGGTCCAAGGGATCTCAATAGCCCCTAAGATACCTTTTGAGTTTTGTTTGAGGGGCAGTCTGCTGACACCCAGTCTTTCCCCACAGGGATTGCTCCATTGCAGCCACTGGCAAAAGGTAAGGTGACAAGGGTCCCAGACAGCTCAAGAGATTCTCAGCCCCAGCCCTGGTCCTGACACTCCCCCTCCCCACGCAGGCCATCTGCCCGCTTCCCCCACCAGCGGAGGAAGAAGAGGCGGGAGATGGATGATGGGCTGGCTGAGGGAGGGCCTCAGCGATCCAGTGAGTAAGCAGTTGTTCTAGCGGGTAGACAGGGAGCCAAGGGCCCATATGAGGATACTCACTTACCTCCCTCCCTCCACCCCAGACACATATGTGATCAAACTGTTTGACCGGAGTGTGGACTTGGCCCAGTTCAGCGAGAACACACCACTGTACCCAATCTGCCGAGCTTGGATGCGCAATAGCCCCTCAGTGCGTGAGCATGAACGCTCACCCAGCTCACCACTGCCCTCACTGCCTGAGGATGAGGAGGTGGGATGGGTGATGGGCAGCAGCAAGGGAGGGTAATGGGTGGGACAGGCTCAAGGGCCCCTCCCTCCCAACTAATGGAAGATGAACACAGGTTCCTCTGTCTCCCAAGGGAATACTGGATCAAGTAAAACATACATATGTGTGTCTAGGGGTGTGCACAAAGGTCCCTAGGGCAGACAGATGTGGCCTCAGGAGATGGGAACAGGGTTCCCTGGGCAGATAGACGTGACCACGGATTAAAGGTCTCTAAGAGCTAAAGGGCTGGACAGAGATTGACAGGTGTGGTTACTAGGTGGCATGGTGAGCAGATGGGGACCCTCTGGGCTGGGTAGGGATAGAGAGGGTAAATCACCTGGCCTGAGAAGGTGGACAGGGGTCCCCAGCACAGATACATGATCCTTTGAAGGTCAGGATCAGAGCAGAAATGGCTGTTGTGGAAGGGGGTTCCAGGGCAACAAGATAAGAACCCCCAGATAGAATCCACTGAGGCAGACAGCAGACAAGACCTTCCATGGGGGGTGGACTGGCAGGTGTATTTGGGGGTTCTCTGGACTGGTAAGAGTAAGCAAGGGTTTGAAGACAGGGGTTCCTGGAGCAGATGAAGCTGATCCCTTAGGCTTCGAGTACAACTCTTGGAAATATAGATTTCTTGGCAAAATCTTCAGGTCTTATCACTGGGAAAGGCAGGAGGGATGAAATGTATATTCCCAGCCCTCTGCTCTGACTCTTTGGCATGGTTTGGGACTTTGTGTCTCCAGGGTTCTGAGGTCACCAACAATAAGAGTCGTGATGTGTACAAGCTGCCTCCACCTACAGCCCCTGGGCCACCTGGAGATGCCTGCAGATCCCGCATTCCATCCCCACTGCAACCTGAGACCCAGGGCACCCCGGACGATGAGGTGGGTATACAAGGCCTGCCTGAGGCTATGGGGAACATGTGGGGGACACCAGCATAATCACCCAGCCTGGCCTCTCTCCCCACAGCCCTCAGAGCCAGAACCTTCACCCTCCATACTCATTTATCGAAACATGCAGCGCTGGAAACGCATTCGCCAGAGGTGAGCATCCCTCAACCTGCCGGCCCTCATGACCTCTTGCTGCTGTTGCTGCATCTTCCCTCTACCTCCCCAGGTGGAAGGAGGCATCTCATCGGAACCAGCTTCGCTATTCAGAAAGCATGAAGATTCTCCGGGAGATGTACGATCGACAGTGATATATTCCCAGGCCCCCACCCCAATAAACATCCCCCAGCCCCATACTGGCCTGTGCTTCAGCCCATCCTTCCTGGCCCAGACATAAAGCAGTGGGCACAACTTTTGCACATTTATTGGGCACAAGCCTAGGAAGGAGTAGGGGCATGGGATAGCAGAGAATTCAATGAGGAAATGAGTGATTCCTTGGTTGGGTTATGGAGGTTAAGAAGAGTGTGGAAGGTGGGTTCCCTAGAAGATCTGGTTAGAAACCTGGGGTCAGGACAAAGGGACTGTAGGGGTCTGTTTAATTGAGGAGGGGGGTCTGTTTAATTGCACATCTGGGCAAATGGGAAATTGGAAAGGGTGTCTGTACAATTTGAGGTTGGGGGTCCCAGTTAGCCTCGAATAGGTATAGCAGGAATTGGGCATCAGGATAGGATTCAAGAGTCTGAACGGCTGGTTGGGGTTTCAAGTCAGGAAATGGGCTGAGGGCAGTGGAGTTTCTGGTACCAGGGAAAGGATCAAGAATCTTAGGCACCAGGAGGCCTGGACAGCGTGCAGTGGGAAGATTGCAGTGTGGGACATTCAGGGGTGGGAGTGGGCTTTATGCCTGACTCCCCTGGCATGGGGGCAGGGCTGTCTACATCATAATCTGCTGTGAGAGCTGGCAAGGGATAGAAGTGGAGTGGGGATGTTTCATAGGAATCAAGGAAATTCTGAGTGGGGATATAAACCAAGATAGGAGATGAGGTTGAGGTGAGGGTAGTGCTTATAGCAAGGTGTGGGAAGGGGATTACAGCAGGGGGTGTCAGTAGAGGGTCTAGGTTATCAAAGGCTGGCTCTACGGTGGGGGGGTCAGGTGGAATCTCTTCTTGGGTGGGAGAGGCTGTCTTGACGCCGTGGGGACATCTGGCTGAGTGGAGTCAGATTGGCTTTGAAAGTGGTAGCATAAAGCAGCTCCCAAGATCCAGGCACGCCTGTACCCCTACTTGGCAGCAGCCGGTGACGGCAGTGGGGCCTGGGCTGGCGCTGGTGTGGCCTGGATGGACAGGACGCCCTCGGGGGACAGCGCTGAGGTTACGGCGGCAGGGTCCACGCCGGGTGGCAAACGGTAGCGGCGGTGGAATTCGCGAGCGATGAATCCGTGCTCGTCCTGCAGGGGAGAGTGTTGAGCCGGCCACCCCTGCCTGCTGCCCGGGCCCCGCCCCGCCCCACCCCGCCCGCGGCTCACCGGGCGCTCCTCGTGGCGCGCGTGCACCTCCACGTGCTCACCAACCACCTTGACCGCTATTTCTTCCGGCGAGAAGTGTTTTACGTCCAGCAGCACCGAGAAGTGGCCCGGGTCGGTCGACACCTGCGCACAGCCGGCGTGGGGCGGGGCTGTCAGCCAGCTGGGCCGCACCCCTTTGGTACCGGTGCTAGAGCTTCCTGAGGCCTACCGACTTACAGGGTCCCCTTACATACTGAGTCACCGAGAGCCTCTTCACCCACAATAACTAGGATCCTCCCTCCCACTGTAATCACTGAATTCCCTTCACATAGAGTGATGGGCTTCCCTCCCCTTCAAGGTCAGGGACCTCCTCCTCCGCAGGGTGGCAAGCCTGTCCTCATCGCAGCGTCACTCTCTGGAGTCACCCTTCGCCCGGCCCTTGTTCCCCACCCCCACCAGAAGTCGCTAAGCTGCCTCTTTTCCCAATCTCCAGAATTCTCTTTTACCTTCCCACTCGCGTACTAAGGCGCTCTCAACAGTTACTGGTCCCCTGCCTCCGCTGCAGAGTGACCAGGACCCCTTCATTAAGTCACAGCACACTTTCTCCCCTTCGCCCATCCAGGGAACCTAGGGTCACCACAGTCTCCATTCTCCGCGGCTAATAGCGTTTCAGTGTCTCAGGAGTCACTGCCTGTCCATTCCCCCAGATCCCCTGGGTGACCAGCCTCCTTCAGAACCATTAACAATTCCCTGGGGGCCCTTCCCGGCCCTTGAGAGCCGCAGGGACCTCCCACTCCCTTCTATGCCCTGGCCTCACGTTTCATGCTCGAGAATCCCATCCGAGTGGCCGCGCTCTCTCCACTACGCTAAAATCCAAGGACATTTCTGCAGCCCGCAAGTGCCCAAGTTGCCCCTCCCCGAGGCCTAGCACCTGGGCGGTGGGCAGCGCCACGCTGGGGGCGCGCAGGTAGTAGGGGGCGAGCGCAGCAGGGCAGAGCGAAGCCAGCTCGGCCTCCAGCAGTCCCTCGCCGAAGCGCTGGTCAAAGAGGCGACCAGGCGCGGACAGTCCGGGTAAGGGGGCCGAAGCGCGGCGCAGCCAAGTCGGCTGCACAGGTACCGGGATCTCCATCCTGCTCCTTCACGGTAGTCCTGGGACCCGCAGTGCCCCTATGTGCGCGGCCGCCGATTTATAGTGCGCTGTGTGCCGGCCTCTCGGCGGGCCTCCCGGGGACACTGGGAGGGCAGCCAGACTCGGCCATTAGTCGAGCCTTATTTAGAAACCCCAATAATGACTTGGCCATTTATTAAGTGCCTGCAAGATATCTGGAAAAGGACGCCAGAGAAATGTTATTAAGGTCCTTCAATTTCCTGGAGGGGAAACTGAGGCTAAGGAAGCAGAGCTCTGCGGGTATAGGGGACACAAAGTGGCAACTGGGACCTAGGGCCTGAGGGCCAACCAGTGAGTCCCCCGTCCTCTTAATACATTCCCTCCCCACTGGCTGTTCTGAGGATGACGCAGATGGAAGTCTTAGGAGCAGATTCCTGGAGAATGCAGTAGCCAGGCCAGGCTGACAGCAGGATACAGAACAGACCCCACCCCCATCTTCAAGCGGGCCTAATTCTGTGCCTCTGACTCAGCCTCGGATGCTCCGCATCCAGCGGGGCGTGAGCAGGAACACTCCATGCTGGCCCCCCAGGGGCCGCACGCCGGGTCCCGAAATAGCTCCTTTTGATCCTACTACCTGGGCCAGGAGCCCGGGCCTGGCAAGCGGTGGGACCAGCTGCCTGTATTCTGACTAGCTCCTGCAACAAGAGCAAAGTGGAAAAAAAAAAAAAAAAGAGCAAAGTGGTTAGGTAACCGTCAAGACGGGCTGACTGGCCCAACTGATGGAGGCAGTTATTTAAGAGTGCGACTCCCCGATTGTTCCTGCAACAGATAAAACAATATAAAACCAGGACAAAGACTCAGCAGCCACAAGGAAAGCAGTTAGTATACCAGATTTCAGGAACACGAGGAGACATTATATCGCCTCCAATCGCAAGCCCAGCTTCAAATCCTTTTTATTGGTTTGTGGTCTTGCCAATTACTGCTGCTTGCTACAGATTCTCCAATCAAACATGTGCTGTCAGGAAGGTCTTCCTTAGAGCCAATCATAAGACGTCTCCCGTTGGCCACTTTCCAGGAACTTTTATTTTCCTCTCTATCATTGGTGGCCTGTGCGGCCGCCCTCTTCCTAAACAAGCACTCCCAGAGAGAGGCGGGGCTCATAGAGCATTGCTAAGCGACAAAGAGGCGCTCCGGGTCTGTCCAGTGAAAGAGCAGAGCGGGCGCAGGAGCTGTTGTGGCTGCCGGATGGACCGCAGGTGAGGCCGATCCCTCTTCCACAGACCACTGGAGGCCTGGGGAGGATCAAAAGCGAGGGCAACACAAGTTTCCTTAGGGTCCAGAGTCTCGGGTTTAACATTGGAACTACAACTCTCAAGATGCTTCACAGCATTTGGTTGCTCCTACCTTGTACTTCACTATCTGGAGGATCCCCCAAAAGTTTTATATTCTTCTCTCTGGGTAGCCCTAAGAGATTATTTCCCCTAAAGGTGTTCAAAGGTTTCTTAATTTTGAAATTCCTCAAAACACCCATTGGTGTTGTCTTTGAATTTTTTTCCCTTAGGTAGAGTCCAGTGAATCACGGGGATTGTAGTCCATCAATACTTTTCCCTAGCACCCCAGCACCACGACCACCCCGGATTTGTAGGTAATATACAGTATACGGTGTAGTCGTGGTCCTTTTTTTTGTTTTTGTTTTTGTTTTTTTTTGGTTTTTTTTTTTTTTTTTTGGTCTTTTTGAGACAGGGTCTCACTATGCAGTTCAGGCTGGCCTTGAGCTCACTTTGTAGCCCAGGCTGGTCTTGAACTTGCAACAATCCACCTGCCTCAGCCTCCCAAGTGCGGGGATTTTATGTGTGCCCCACAATGTCTGGCATGTAGTCCTGGTTCTTAACATGAACTTCAGAATCATCTGGGAAATGTTTAAGGAGGTGGAAACGCAATTACCCTGATTTGATCATTACACACTGTACACATGCTATATTCTGCCTCCCAACCAGTTTTCTCCATCCAAGACTGCCCCTTTGGAGATGCTTCTCTGGATCGAAGCCACTCTTGGCTATCCTGCAGTCAGACCTGATGTCCCAAGGTGAAGACACTGCATAGAGAGTGTTGGGCACCAACCTCGTAGCAAGGGAGTGACCACTAAAGAGGGCATGTGATGAGAGATGAAGAAACAGCCTCTCCCTCTCTCCCATGGCGTTCCCTTTTCCACCTGGATCCCTCATCACAGCTCCAGTCACTCTAGGTTGTTACCAGCAGCAACACTGTGGGATATGTTTCCTCCCCTCTGGACTGAGGCTTTATATGAGATCTTTGTTTCCTACAGGGATGACCCCTCAGACCTCACTTTTCTTCTTTATGCTCCCCTATCATAGGTCTTGATCCTATCCAGCTCCCGGAGCTCCAGGCTCCCACAAGCTTCCAACATGTCATCTAGTTCCTCTGAGCTGTTTGAGGAGTCTTGGCCTTCGAGTTCAGAGACCTCATCCCCACCCAGCACCACTGAGGGACAAATGGGGCCCTCCTCATCACCCACCCTGATTGACAGCGGGGAGTCTGTGGTGGCCAAGTAAGTACCAGAAGCCCTGAGGAGGAAGGAGAATTTAGAGGAAGGAACTCCATAATAATCATCATAGAGAGCTGCCTATGCAGTGCTGTTAGGACCAGGTACTTCATGTACGTTAAGAGCTCTGGAGCTAGAATACCTGGGTTCAAATCTGCCTGATCTTGGCTTTGGTTTCTTCTTTAAATTGGGCACATTAACAGTGCCCAATTTGTTTTTCTTCATGATCCTCAGGGACTTTTTTTCTTTTGAGACAGGGTCTCTCTATGTAGTTCAGGCTGGCCTTAAACTCACTATGTATGTAGTCCAGGGTGGCCTGAACTCATCCTCCTACCTCAGCCTCTCAAGTGCTGGGATTACAGGTATACATCCCTACGCCTGGAGGTACTAGGTCATTGAATCTGGGGGTATTCTATCACTGAGCTACGTCTCCAGCCCTTTATGCATTTAAAAATTTTGAGTCTCACTAAGTTGCTAAGTTGTCTAGGCTAGGCTCAAACTTCCTGTGCTCCTTAAATTTCCTGTGCTCCTCCTGCTTCAGCCTCCCCAAGTGCTAGGATTACAGGCATGCGCTACTGTGTCCTGGTCCCTTAAAACTATTTTAAGCTTTCAGTGAGTTGCTGTATATGATGATCTATAATAGTGCTTGCCACATAGTACTTGGGTTTGTAGGGTACAGGTTCAGCCACTGAAACAGAGTCCCAAGTTAATTGTGGCTTAAAAAGATAGCATTTATTTTTCTCTCACATAATGGTCTAAGCAGAAGCAACCAAGGCTGATATTGCAGCCCTTTCTTGAGGTTTAAGGCTTATAGATTCCTTTAATCTTTGCTTTCTTATACATAGGCTATTGTCCTTTTCTTCATGGACCAAAATAGCTCCTCACTACATCAACTTTCCAAAATCGCATCTCCTCATTACCTGTTGGTCACAAGTCACCTGGTAAATATAGTTCATTGAACAGTGACTATGTGCCCAGCTAAAAATTGAGTTACCAGACTCAGTGCATTGTGGCTCAGTGGTAGAGTTCTTGCCTAGCATGTACGAAGCCCTGGGTTCAATCCTCAATACTACCAGATGGATAGATAGATAGGTAGATAGATAGATAAATAGGCTAAGGGGCTGGGGATTTAGCTCAGCGGCACAGTGCCTGCCTGGCAAACGTGAGGTCATGAGTTCCATTCCTGCTACTGGAAAAAATAAATGAATAGATAGATAGATAGGCTAAAAATAAAAATTGTGTTACCATATAAGAAAGGAAAATAAATATTGAAGACAACTGCTTGCTTTGGTGACCACTTAGGAAGCAGTTGTTTTTGTCTGGGCTGCTGAATATCACTTTCCAAGGTATTTTACGAACATTGACTATCCTTATTTTTCTTCTCCTCCTTCACCTTCTTTTTTTCATCTTCTTCCTCCTCTTCCTTCTCTTCCTCTTCTTCTTCTCCTCCTTCTCTACTTTCTCCTCCTCCTCTTCCTCTTCTCCTCCTCCTTCTCCCCTCCTCCTCCTCCTCCTTATTATTATTATTTGGCCCTCTTCACAGGTATATAAATAGGTTCCGCCAAGCTCAGCCCACAAGCCGAGAGGAACGACAGTGTGCAGGCCCAATCCCAGCTGATTTTTGGTGGCTGCAGACTGAGTCTTCAAACCCCAGCAGTCAACTTGCAGCAGGTACCTTCTTTGGTCCCAGCCACCCCTAGCTTAAAATATTTCCTGATTAGTGCTCCCTGCAGCTACTTCTCCTGGCTGCTGTAACTTAACTCAGGTTTCTGAGCAGGACCCAGTAAACCAGAGGGAAGACCCAGTCCAGCAGTCCCAGCTCCAGCCAAGATTGTCAGCACATCCCAGGCAGTGGCTCCCCTTCAGAAAATAAAGCAGGTGACATCCTCATCCACTCCTTCCCCTGTGTGCCTGAACTGCCAGTACCAGCCTTGGGATAGAATTAGAGCCAGTCCCTAACTCTAGGAAGCTCAAACAAGGAAAGATGATTTGTTAAATATACTTTGGAGCTCTAAAAGTAGATGCTTTCAGGCATGGCCAGATCCAGGTGTTTGCGCAATGTTGGGAGCAACCCAGCTCTCTTGGTTCTGTGTTTCTCTTTGTTGGGCTCAGCTGCAGACAGGCTTTCCCCTCACAGTAACCCAGATGGCACCGCGTGGCTTTAGGCTCCCGTGGTGCTAACTCAGCTTCTGCAGTGGGAAGGGGGAGCTTTTGCAATAGCTCCCTCTAAATCCCTGGGGCTCACTCTTATTTGTTCATCCTTGGACCAATTACTGTGAGCCAGAAGATAGGCTGTTTTGATAATCAGGTCTGGTCATGAAGGTGAGGTCAGTTTTCAACGAAGGGTATGAATCCAAAGAGGACCACTAGGCCTCTCTTCCTTGAGAAGAAGCAGATCATGAGAGAAACACTTACTGTAGACCTTCAGGCCCTCTGTCCAGAGCTCCTTTCTCAGCAGCCTTTGGGGTAGAGGCTGACCTCTGACTCCTTTTACCCCACAGAGCCTGAACACGTGGAACTCATCCCTGCTGGACCTGGAGACACTGAGCCTACAAAGCAGAGCTGCCACGCTGCTCAAACGCAGGTGCCCGCCCCACCCCGTCACCCCTCCCACTCCTACCGCTGCGGCCCAGCACACTGCCTCTGAGACCTCCATTGCCTAACTATGGCTTTTCTCTGCAGCAAGGCCTCCATCTCTTCCTCATCCCTCAGCCCCAGCGATGCCAGCTGCTCCTCCTTCCCTGTCAGCTCCAATGGCCTGTCTCCCTTCTCCATGACCTTCAGCCCTGAGTCCCACAAGGACTCTGGGCCCAGAGCAGCTGGTAAGTGCTGGGAGGCAAGGATTGGAAGCAACCTGCTTCAAATCCCATCTCTGCCACTTACTAGCTGTGTGATATTTGTACCTCTCTGGGCCTTGTTTCCCTAACTGTGAAACAGGAATAATAATTGGATTCCTCTCCTACAGGTATTGTAAGGGTGAAATGAGTTCATGAATAAACAAAAAACAGGGGCTGGGGATTTAGCTCAGTGGCAAAGCGCCTGCCTGGCACGCGCAAGGTCGTGAGTTCGGTTCCCGGTACCGGAGAAAAACCAAAAAAAAAACAACCAAAAACAAAAACAAGAAACAGCCTGGTGCTATCCACAGCTGTCATGACCATGAGAGGCCTGCCATTTTTTGGCAGTTCTGAAGAACAGCTCCACATTCCAAAGGCTTTTACAAAGCACGATGTTGCTTTGACACCAAAATCTGACCTATGAGGCTATTTACAATCTATACTGATATCATTTAGGGTGAATATTCATACTGTTTGCTATGTCCATTGTACACTGAACCATATGGCTTTTTTTGGGTGGTGGTGGTGGCGGTTCTGAGCACTGAACCCAAGTCCTTCACACAGAGCTACCTCCCAGCTTTTTTTTTATTTTTTGAGACAGAGTCTCACTAAACTGGTAAGTTGTCCAGGTTGGGCTCAAACTTGTGACTTCCTGCCTCAGCTTCCCAGAGTTCTGGGAATGAAAGCATGTGCCATCATGCCCAGCAGGAATTTCTTTTTTTTTTTTTTTTTTTGTCTTTTTGAGACAGGGCCTCACTGTGCAGTTCAAGCTGGCCTTGAGCTCACTTTGTAGCCCAGGCTGGCCTCGAACTTGCAATGATCCTCCTGCCTCAGCCTCCCAAGTACTGGTATTACAGGAGTGTGCCACCACACCCAGCTAGGAATTTTTGTTTTTATAAGTCAAAAAAGTTGAATATTAGCAGTTTCATATAGTTCAGCTAACTTTCCTTGTGCTTGAGTCAAGTACTGCCCCAGAGTCATGTCTAAGCTCTATACACTTTGCAACTTAGCTAAAAAGTGCAAACTTTTGGGCTTGGTGGCACATATCTGTAACCTCAGGACTCTGTGAGGCTGACGCAGGAGGTTCGCAAGTTGAGAGTCCAGCCTGGGCAACTTAGTGAGACTCTGTCTCAAAATAAAAGATAAAAGAGCTTAGGATGTAACTCAGTATATGTGCTGCTGAAGTGAGCACTAAGAATATAACTCAGTTCTAAGGCCCTAGGTTCAATCCCCAGTCCTGCTTTTAAAAAAAGGGGGGCGGGGTGCCGGGGATATAGCTCAGTGGCGCAAGTGCCTGCCTGGCAAGCACAATGTCCTGAGTTTGATTCCCAGTACCAAAAAAGAAAGAAAGAAAGAAAAAAGTGCAAACTATTGACCTTTCAACATTTCAGAGATGGGATAGAGGACCTGGTTACTGTTTTTGTTGTCATGGTTGGTACTATTGCTCTGTACCCAGGTCTTGGGTGCCATGGTGCACAAGACAGCAGCTATCCAGGTCTCATGGGGCTCCGTGAGTGGGAGATAGGCAAGCACAAGCTAACAGGAAGTGTTCATCCATGTAGTGCAATCCTTCCCAGACTCATCTCTCTGATTCTTTACGCCTTCTAAGGTTTACCTTTTATTCATCTCTTTCTTCTGAGCCTCAGTTTTCTCATTTGTGAAATGGGGATAAAACTAGTTCTTATTCCATAGGTTTTTTTTTTTTTCAGTTAAATGTATTCATTAATTCATTTAACAAACATTGCTACCATGAGTGAAACCCTGTGAACAGGATAGGGGATTCCACAGCAAACCACATATACATGGTCCTACCTTCAAAGTTACAGCGCAGTGGATATGGGGTAGAGAATTGCCACATTATCCTTCAAAAAAACGTGAAACACAGAAATGAAGGATTTGTGGAGCTGGGAAGTCATAGAGGGCTTCCTGGAGGAGGTGCTAGCTAAGTGGAAACCTCCATGAGGAAGATAGGGATGGGCAAGAACCTTCTAGCATGTATGTACATGAGACCTGAAATGTGTGTGTTGAGGGGAACAGTACAGGCAAAAGACCAGAAGAGGCAAGAGTCAGGGATGAGAATAGCATGGCATAAGGTGGGAGAGGTTGGCAAGGGCCAGTTATATTGGGCCATGAAGGCACGGTGAGGCATTTTGTTAGCAGGGTATTAATGCTGGGAAATCTCAAGAGACTTGTGAGCATTGAGGAAACATGATCTTTCTTGGATGTTAAGATTCCCCCATGAGAGATGCTGCTGTTTTGGCTTGGGCCACATCCTGAAGAGCAGAGTGGAGGGAAGTGGTCAGATTTAAAACTAGAATCAAGTTGAGCATGGTGGCACATTCCTGTAATCCCAGCACTCTGGGAGGCTGAGGCAGGAGGATCACAAATTTGAGTCCAGCTTAAGCAATTTAGCAAGACCCTCTCTCAAAATAAAAAAGTGGCTGGGGATGTGGCTCATTGTGAAGGTCCTAGGTTCAACTCCCAGTATCAAAAAAAAGAAAAAAGAAAAAAAAAAGAAAGAAGAAAAAGATCTAAAGTGATGAGAGAGAGGGCAAAAAGCCTGAGGTAGACAAGGAAAAGGCCATCTAGACAGAGGGGAACCCCAAACTCAAAATCCTCTACCTTTTTCCAGGAGGGAAGTGCAGGTGGGAGGGTTCATAAGCAGGAAGGCCCTGAACACTCCAGGATTCACAGCCTCCCAGTGTCCGCATGTGGGGAACAGCTTGGGAGGTCAGGAGAGTCTGGGGTCCAGGGAGGAGGCTGCTGGATAATCCAGGTGGGATAAGGTTGGACCAGGGTGAGGGGCAGTGGCAGGGTGGAGACAGTGGGGGCATTCCAGAGTCTGCCCCGTTTACTGCTGTACCCCCATTGTCCAGAATACTAGGCCTGGCGGATAGAGAGCTCAATAAATATTGTTGGATGAATGAAGAAGTGGAAGATGGCAGGTGGAGAACCCAGGTGCCCAGTCTCCTGACTGGCCCCTCCCCACTTCCGGCTCCAGAGAGGAGTCGGGCATTACTGACCTGCCTGTAGAGTGAGGGTGCAGGCTGTCCTTGGGTTGCTCATCACCCCGGCTCCTGCCTCACCCCCTCCCCTCTACTTCCCCCACAGCAGGCCCAGCGCCAGCCCAAGGCCCCACCCCTGCTCCAGCCCCAGCCTCCTCCCCAGCTCCCCTTCGGCCAGAGGATGACATTTTGTACCAGTGGCGGCAGCGTCGGAAGCTCGAACAGGCTCGAGGACGGGTGCAGCAGGGTGATGGACCCTGCGTGCTGCCGCGGACCCCCGCGCTTGCCACCCAGGTAAGCTGAGAGGGGGAGAATCCTGAGGGGAGCTGGACCAAGTAGGCGGATGAAGAGGCCTCGGGCCCTCCACCTGTTTCGTGCCCCTCTCGGATCCCTCTCTGTATCTACAGCCTTCCGCCCCCGCGGTGACTCTTGGTTCCCCGGCGACCCAGCCTACCTGCGTCCCGCTGTGGGGCAGTGTGGCCCAGCCTGGTCCTCCAGAGGCCTTCTACGTGGAGAGACCTCCTGTTGGCCTAGGGTCCTCACCGCACATCTTCTGGGCACCCAGCACCCACGGGTTCTTCTGGGCCCCACAGTCCAGCCCCTGGGTATCTCTCGGGACCGTTCCTCCGCCACCGTTGGCCTCCACCCCGGTTCCCTCGGCTCCCCCGGCTCCCCCCACCTCCATCCCGGCTCCCCCGGCCTCCTCCATCCCAGCTCCCGCCACCACCAATCCCACATCCCCTGCCACCCACCAGAGCCCACCTATCCCCGAGCCAGGCGTCTCTGCCCAGCCAGAGAAGGTGGGACCCAAGCCTCGGAAGGCCAGAGCTTCGCGCCCGGAGGCTGCGGGCGGAATGACAGCCTCCAGCGAGGGGCCAGGCGCACAGCTCAGGGGCGCCCTGGGCCAGGTGGTGACCGCGCGGCTGTTCCCTGAAGGCCTGGAGGACACGCCCCCTCCCCTTGAGGGTGGCCCTTCGGGAGTCAAGGTCACGCCCCCCAGTGGAAGGGCCACGCCCCCTCCCTCGGATTGCGCTAGTAGGTCTAAGGCTGGGATAAGCCAGGCGAAGGCCACGCCCTCCCCGGAGGAGTCGGGGCTTCCAAAAGGCACCGGGGAAGCTGGGTCCCTGCCCCGCGGTGTCCTAACCTCTCCAACTGAGGTGTCCACACTCCCCGAGGCCCAGTCGCCCGGGCTGGAGTCGTGGTCTCTTGAGGCTGCGGCCCCACCCTCGCCCGAGGCTCACCGCTCCTCATCCCCATCCGAGGACCTGTTCTCCCAGGCCGCCAGACTTCTGGAAGCTGCAGAAGGTGAGCAGATTGCTTGCACCCTTTGGGATCTTAGTGGAGGCCAGCCCCCTGGAGTTGACTGCTTTCCTTCCAGACTCCGACGGCAGCGAGTTTCAGGACGACCCTGTACTGCAGGTGCTTAGAGCCCAGAGGGCAGATCTGCGGCTACAGAAAAGGTGATCCTCTGAGACTTCTCCTTAGCTCCTGTATCGGAGCCCCGTCCACAGCCCCCCAGGTCCTAGTCCTGAGCACATACCCCAGCCTCTGCTCCCATAACTTCTCTCCAGGAAAGTAGACGCACAAATATTTTTCCTGATGGACTGCACTGAAGACCTGAGATCTTGGTCCCCTCCACCCAGATCATCCCCCAGGTCTCTAACGAGGCGGCTGCGCAGAGAAGGAGCATCTTTTGAAGCCAGACGACTTTGAATTGTATAAATTGTTTTCCCCAATGAAGTATTATTTTTTTCCAGGTAGAGTCAATGTCGCATCCCTTTGAAACTTCGCCCCCTCAACAAATAGAATACAGAGGAAGGGATGCAGCCTAACTTCCAAAGTTCAATTCAAAAAGATGATACTGACTCCCTGGTTTCCTTTCTCTCATGCTGTTATTCTTTGACACTTGGTTTAGAGACTATTTTTTTTTTAATTGCCATGATAAGGATGGATTACACAGGTGTATGCACTTACTAATTTCAGTGAAATTTGTGAATTTCATTGTATATTGAACTCTAGCTAAAGATTTATGTGCTAAAATATTTTGAGGATGGTGCTGTCTGGAATTTGTACTGAAATACATGCAAAGATTAGTTAGATTGATAGGTAATTAAGTAGAAATGTGAGATAAAGCAAATATAGTAAAATGTTCGTAATAGGATTTAACTATGGGCATATGGATGTCCACTGTAAAATTTTTCAACTTGCTGTATGTTAAAAACTTGTCATAATAAAATGATGGAGAATATATGATCAGGATTGTCTGGATATCTGTATTGATAAACAAAGGGATAGAACATTTATAATCCTAATACTCAGGAGGCTGAAGCAGGTGCATCACAAGTTCAAGGACAGCCTAGGCAATTTTTATATGTCAGACATGGTAATTTTTTTTTTTTGAACAAGGCATACATTTAAATGAAATAGAAGGAGCTGTACTAATTAGTATTGCTGGGGAACAAACCTAACCCAAACTTACTGTCATAAAACAATCACTTTATTTATTTATTTAGTCTTTTTTTCTTTTTTAAAATTTATTTTAAAAATAAAAGAAGGAAAACATATTAACAAACAGACATCCATTTACAAAATAGCATAAGAATAATACAAACAATACAGAGTTACAGACAAAGTTATTTAGTCTTTTTGAGAATGGGTCTCGCTAAGCAGTTCAGGCTGGCCTTGAGCTCACTTTGTAGCCCAGGCTGGTCTTGAACTCACAACAATCCTCTTGCCTCAGCCTCCTGAATGCTGGGATTACAGGTGTGTGCCACCACATCCAGGGCAAAACAATCACTTTATTATGCTCATGGATTCTGAGTCAGAAATTTGGACTCAGAGGTGGGGAGAGTTTGTCTCTTTGTGGGATCTGGAAAACCTTAAAAGGTGACTTGATTGGATGGTTGTGGGGTAGAACACTTTAGAACTTCATTTATAGTCTAGCACCAGGGCTGAGAAAACTCAAAGGCTGGGCCCAGCAGGGACTGTCAAATGTACTCCCAATACACATCTCCATCAGCTGGGTTTCCTCAAAGCATGGCCACCTCTGCATAGTCACATTTCTCATATAAAACATCACGATCCTTAGCCAGAACCCCATGGTTCATTCTAATGGACAAATACGAACTTGCATTGCCTTTTACGAGCTGTCCTTTAAAGTCTCATACTGTCAGTTCCACTATTTTCTTTTCTTTTTCTTTTT
>NW_004955468.1:2776106-2784793 GCF_000276665.1 Chinchilla lanigera | reverse complement strand
TTTTTTTTTTTTTTTTTGTTGTTTTTTTGTTTTTGGAGATAGGGTCTCATCATGTAGTGCAGGATAGCCTCAAACTCATGGTGATCTCCCTGCCTCAGCCTCTCAGGTGCTGAGATTATGGGTGTGGGCCACCACCGAACTGGGGATCTTCCTGCCTCAGCTTGCCAAGTGCTGGGAATTACAACCCTGTGGCACATGCCCAGCTCTCACTAGCTTTTGAAAAAAATATTTTTTTTTTTGATACCCGGGAACTGAACTCAGGACCTAGCACTTGCCAGGCAGATGCTGTGCCACTGAGCTACATCCCTGGCTAGCTCTTGAGTTTTGATGTGGGTAAGGTGTATTTTTCACTGATTGTTTGGGGACTGAACCCAAGACCTTCGCACTGAGCTACATTCCCACCCCCTTTCATTTTTTATTTTGAGACTGAATTTCATAAAATCACTAAATTCCCCAGGGCCAGGCAGAAAAAGAGATCTTCCTACCTCTGCCTCCTAGAGTGCTGAGATTATAGACGCATGCCACCACACCCGGCTTTCCTGTTTCGATTATTGATGTATCCGTGGATAAAGTGATGAGAATTGAGGCTGAGGTTGTACCTCAGTGGTACAGCGCTTGCCTAGCATGTGCGAGGTCCTAAGTTCGGTCCCCAGCCCTTGGAAAAATTAAAAAATGATCGGTCATTGAGTGAATGAATGGACCAAGGACATATCTTCTGAGGTGAGAGGACTCTGCTGAGGGCATGACCAGTGACAGCGTCCTGTTGGAAAGGGCATTGTTACGGAGTGTTTTCTGGGCACGGTTCAGTCAGCTGTAGGAACGATGGGAATTGGCCTTTGTGGGAGGTAAGACTGTGTTCCAGTATAGCAGGCTAAACCTTTTCCCAGGAAAAAGAAGACTGGAGGCCAGTAGACAGTAGAAGAGAGGACAAGGGAAATGTCTAGTAGGTAGGGAGAGGCCACGTCGGTGAAAGTCTAGAATTATGTCCTAGGCAGGGTGCGAAGCAAAGAAAAACGAACGTGGGCGGGGCGACCTCCTGATTCTGTAGGCGGGGTTAGGGTAGGGACTGATAGGGTGTGACTGAAGAACCCAGGCTTTGAAAACCTGCTTAAGGAAGGAAGCAAAGCTCTGACGCCGCGGGAGACTTCAATGACAATTGTCGGAGGAGTGTCACAGAGAGTGGACTAAGGAGGATGACTTATTGCTTAGTGTTGGAAGAGTCGGATGCAAAGCATAAAGAACCTGGGGGTGTGTCTCACGATGAGATAACAGCCAATGAAAAGCAGTCATGGGCGTGGCGCTGTCAAACTTCGGAGGGCGGGACTGAAGAGACAGCCAGGGGCGGAGCTCAAGGCAAAGCCAATGAAAAGCATCCAGGTGGGCGGGACGTTGCCCTAAGGCCAAGGGTAGGGCCAATGAGAAGCGGCGCTGCGACTCCGCTCTCCCCCGCCCCCGTGGGGCGCGCTCTGGTGCCTCGGGCAGCCGTTAGGGGCGGGGCTACAGCCGCCAGAGCGCGGCTCGCGCCCTCCCCTTTGTGTCGCCATGGCGGCGGCGGCTGTAGTGGCGGCGGTGGCGACGGTGCCGAGGACTACGAACGAAGGGTCGAACACGGCCGGGGCCTGAGGAGGCTACGCGACCATGGTGGTGAGAAGCCCACGCGGCCGTCAGTCTGTCCGTCCGCTTGTCAGTCTGTCCGTGCTCGACCCCGCCCTGCGTGCCCCGCCCCCGGCCCCGCCCGACCCCGCGGCCCGCGCCGCCCCTCACACTTCCTCGCGGTCCTCGTCCTCCCTTGGCCTGGTCCAGGGTCCGAGCCCCGGCCTCGACCCCGCCCCCTCAGCGCGCATCCCCTCCACGCCCTGAACCGGGCGGCCGTGGCCGAGGACCCCGGCTTGACAGGAGGAGGGGCTGGTCCAGCGAAGGACCCCCGCCACCCGAGTGGCCCCCGCAGGCTCTGCCGAGCATCCCTGGAAACCAGCCTGCATCCCGAGCCTTCCTCCGCGTCCCCGCCCGCCCCAGGGCAGCCCCCTCCCCCTCCCAACAGCCCCTTCCTCCTGCTTGAGCCCCACCCCCACCCCGCTCCATCCTCAGCCTGACCCTTTTCTTCTCGGTCTCCCTCATTTCCACCCATCTCAGCCCCTCTCCCACCCGTCTGAACCTTCACCTCACCTCTCCAGCCACCCCCTCCTCACTTCTCTCAACAGACCAGCACTCTGCCCCTTGCCATCCTTGGGTCTGCTCCATCTTCTTGTCCTCATCTCCCCTCCTCCACCATCTCCCTCTCCCACCATCCCGCTCCGCTCATTCATCCATTCATTCCTTCACTCAACAGACATTCACTGAGACCTCCTCTGTGCAGGCCCCATGCTCCAGACACAGAGAGAGTCAGATCCCATCCTGCCTTGGGGAGCTCCATGGGCTGGCGGGGGACAGACCCTGAGGGTGAGACCCAGGGATGAACTTGGGGTTCAGGGACATGGAGGAGGGAGAAGCTAGAGCCCAGTCTGGTGAATCCTTGAATACCCATCTGGCAGCTGGTTCATTTACTCATCCAATTTTACTCAGCTTCTGCTGTGTGACTGGGCTGGCCCTGGGTGTTGGGGACCCAGAGAGGAATCTGGAACATTGCTCCCAGCGAAGAGCACCGTTTCTGTGCCCAGCTGTGTGCTGGGCATGCTGGGGGTCTTGGCCTGGGGCCCTGCTTCTGGGGAGGTGAAAATCCAGTGGAGGAGATGGGCTTGTCACCAGAGAGTGGCATCTCAGAGTGCTCAAGGCTGGGCTGTAGAGATGTCAGGGACATCCTAAAGGGTCAGGGCGGGCTCCCTGGAGAAGCACACGTGCAAGTTGTGACCTGAGGGAAGAAGAGGAGAGACTATTGATAGAGTGGGGACAAGGTTTCCAAGTTGAGGAGATGAAAAGATGGCACTTTGCTGGACTCTTTGAAGTTCAAGAGCTTTGAGGGTGAGGGCAATAGAGGAGTGGGACTGGAGAGGTAAACAGAAACCAGCACAGGGAATATCAGACCAGAGAATCCCAACTTCATTTTGAATACAACAGAGAGCCATTGGAGGGCCAGGAGCTACTGAGAGACAGGACCAGATTTGTGTTTTGTGAAATGTTCCTGGAACTTATGAAGAACCTAGTGGAAGGAAAGGGGTTAGAAGTAGAAGACTGACAAGATGTGAACTGTGAATGTCCAGACAATGGCAGGATGTGACTGTAGCCTGCAGGGGCTAGAGAGGGTCTTATACAGAAAGATGAAACCAGCATCCTCTCTCTCCTGTTGCCTGCCTTGCCCTTAGCCCCTACCCTCCAGTCCTGCACTCCAGACCACACACAAAGAAGCAGGGCTATCCTCACCCCAGCCCTCACCTCCCGCTGACCTCCCCTCTTACCCGGTCCTCAGGACAGTGTGTGGAGCAACCCAGCCTCTAGGGCCAGGCTGGCAGATAACAATGCTCCTGTTGTCTATTTGCTCCCATCTCTGGGGGCCTCTGATTCTTCTCTCTGCTCCACAGGCCCGAAGCACTGACAGCCTGGATGGCCCAGGGGAGGGCTCAGTGCAGCCTGTTCCCCCTACTGGGGCGCCCAGTGTGAAGGGGAAGCCTGGGAAGAGGTGAGGGGTGCAGGAGGGAAAGACCTACCTTAGGAGGGAGGGAGGCTAGAGGAAGGAGCTGCTGGTGATGTGTTGCCTATCTCCCAGGCTCTCGGCTCCTCGAGGTCCCTTCCCCCGGCTGGCTGACTGTGCCCATTTCCACTATGAGAACGTTGACTTTGGCCATATTCAGGTATGGAAGCTTTGCACCCAGGTGGGAAGATGAGGTTCTACCCAACCCTGAACCAGTGCAGCTTTCTCCTGAAACCTGCCCTGTGACTGGCAGCTTCACTGATCTGAACATTCACTAGCAGGAGCAGTAGCAGGGGCTGGGACAGATGGGGAGAACTCATTCATCCGTTTGTTTTTTGACTTATTTATTCAACAGTGTTTTTCTTAGGTGTCTGCTTTGTGGTGGGGCTCTATACTCTAAGATATCACCAAGCCCTGTCTTTGGGGAGGTTCGAGAACAGGGCCCAGGTTTATATCTAGACAGTGCCAGCCTATAGCGGTCAGGACTGGGAAAAAAGCCAGGTCCTCACCTGGGTCTTCCTTTCCTTCTGCAGCTCCTGCTGTCTCCAGAGCGTGAAGGCCCCAGCCTCTCTGGAGAGAATGAGCTGGTATTTGGGGTGCAAGTGACCTGTCAGGTGAGACCACCCTGCCTCTCATGTGGCCTGAGGGACTGGCTGCCATATTCCTCAGCACAGTGTAATATAAGCACTATGCCCTTCTGCCCATCTGCTCCCACAGGGCCGTTCTTGGCCAGTTCTTCGTAGTTATGATGACTTCCGTTCCCTGGATGCCCACCTGCACCGGTGCATATTTGACCGGAGGTTTTCCTGCCTTCCAGAGCTCCCTCCACCCCCAGAGGGTGCCAGGGCTGCCCAGGTAGCCTGCTTGTCTGAGACCCTGCCTCAGCTGTCAGTGTGTCATCAGCCAGGTGTAAAACCATCAAGGCAAGGGAGATAAATATTTAAAGACTGGGGTGGTCAAGTTCCAACCATTCAGAATGGAGGAGACTTAGGAAGAGACCAGGGTTCTGAAGGCTCCCTTTAATTTTGGGGCCATGAGGGGAGTCCCAATTCTCTGGGAGGGTCAGCATAGCCATATCAATTGCACATATTAATGACAATATTCTAGCATGTAAAAGCTGAGCAGTGCACATACATCCAGGTTAAATTTCAGCCCAGCCCAGAAATGAGCTTGAATAGTGTGGGAGGGCAGTGGGCCCTGCGCTCTCAGCATCTATTCACAGGAGCCCACTCTGACAACCTCCCCCTAGATGCTGGTACCACTGCTGCTGCAGTACTTGGAGACCCTGTCTGGACTGGTGGATAGTAACCTCAACTGTGGGCCTGTGCTCACCTGGATGGAGGTGAGCCTGGGCAGGGGAGCTTGGAGCTGGGAGCAGGCAAGGGGTGTCTGAGGTGCAAGAACCAGCTCTGGAGTGTGTGTGGGCACAGAAAAGAAAGGAGGAGTGGAGGAGGTATTGGTATTTTAGTGTCTGTGTGGGTGCATGCCTGCGAAAGAAAGTGTGTGTGTGTGTGTGTGTGTGTGTGTGTGTGTGTTAGCAGGTGTTGAGCTGTAGAGACTTAAAGGTATGCCAGCTAGAAATAGATTGGGCCGTAACTCAGATCACTTGGCTGAGTGGCTTAAACCAGAGGATTTTTAGATCATCACTGTGCAGTGTCTGGAATGGAAGATGAAGGTGGCAGTGTATATGGTGAGATCTTGAGTGCAGGGGAGTGCTGGTTGGCAGATATATGGGTTTGTTTTACCACAAGAGTTTAGGTATTTGGGTGATAGCTTTGAGTGACAGAAGCTCTCAGGTGGGGAACAAGCCTTGGCCTCACTGGGCATGGAGGAATCTTGTTTACTTTTATTAAACATCTTCTGACCTCTCCTTGCTATGTCTTACCTTCCTCTCAGCTGGACAATCATGGCCGGCGACTGCTCCTCAGTGAGGAGGCCTCGCTCAATATCCCTGCAGTGGCTGCTGCTCATGTGGTCAAACGGTACACAGCCCAGGCGCCAGATGAACTTTCCTTTGAGGTGAGGATGTGGGAGAGCAGACCACAGCTGGGCTCCCCACTTGTTTTGTCCCTTCTGAAATCCCTTCCCATTCCTAGGTGGGAGACATTGTCTCAGTTATCGACATGCCACCCACAGAGGATCGGAGCTGGTGGCGGGGCAAGCGGGGCTTCCAGGTAAGCCTGGCTTGGGGTAGATGTGGGGGTAGGGTGCTGTGGCAACTAGAGTGGCTCAGACATTTACCTTGACCCTTCCTCAGGTTGGTTTCTTCCCCAGTGAGTGTGTGGAACTCTTCACAGAGAGGCCAGGTCCTGGCCTAAAGGCAGGTAAGTGCCATGGACAGGGTGGGAGGCCTCCTGCATCCTCTGCCTACCACCTATCCTTTCTACCTGTTTTCACCCCACAGATGCTGACGGTCCCCTGTGTGGCATCCCAACTCCCCAAGGTAGCTCTTCTCTGACCTCAGGTAATGGAAACGAGGGGTCAGGTCTCCACCCCTGCCCCAACAGGTCTATGGCTGTGCTGACCCTAGGTGGCTTTCCTTTGTCCCCACAGCTGTGCCCAGGCCACGTGGAAAGCTGGCTGGTCTCCTCCGAACCTTCATGCGCTCCCGCCCTTCTCGGCAGCGGCTGCGGCAGCGGGGAATTCTGCGGCAGAGGGTGTTTGGCTGTGACCTTGGAGAGCATCTCAGCAACTCAGGCCAGGATGGTGAGACCAGAGCCCACCTGCCCACCCCACTACACCCCTCCTAGGATATGACCCACTCAGCCCTGACCCTGCTGCTTTCTTCCAGTGCCCCAGGTGCTGCGCTGCTGCTCTGAGTTTATTGAGGCCCATGGGGTGGTAGATGGAATCTACCGGCTCTCAGGCGTGTCCTCCAACATCCAGAGGCTGCGGTGAGGTCCTCCACCAATGTTTTCCTCTCACAAGTGTTTGCTGAGCACCTCTCCACTTTTTTTTTTTTTTTTTTTGCTGAGCAGCTCTCCATTCCAGCCCATGCTGTGTGCTGGTTTCACAGTTAGTACGAGTTAGGAGAGCATAGAGCAGGAGTGGGCAAAGGCTGAGGTCAAAGAGAACTTCCTATTTACTTACTTTTTTTTTTTTAATTTTCTGACACAAGGTCTTGCTACATAGCTCAGGCAGGGCTTGAACTCACTATGTAAGCAGGCTGTCTTCAAACTCATGGCAATCTTCCTGCCTTAGTCTCCCGAGTGCTGAGATTACAGGCTTGTGCCGAGGGAGAGCTTCCTTGAGGAGGTGACACCTAAGGCCTGGAAGCTGGGAGTAGAGTTGCATACTAAGCAGAGGGATCTACCTTCACTGAGCACCTGTTACGTACCAAGCACTATTTTAGGATCTGCAGATACAGTGGTCAATGAGATAACCAGAAATTCCTGTCCTCATGAGGCTTACATGCTAGAGGGAGAGACAAACAAAAAAAAGGATAGCGTTTACTACAAAGTGACAAGTGTTATGAAGAAAAGCAGACTGGAATAAGGAGAATCATGGTAATCAACCAGGAAGGAGGACTGCGGGGTTTTTGTTGTTGTTCATATTTTCAAGACAGGGTCTCACTATGTACTTCAGACTGGCCTTGAGCTTACTATAGCCTAGGCCTCAAACTTGCAGTGATCCTCCTGCCTCAGCCTTCCAAGTGCTGGGATTACAGGCTTGTGGCACCAGGCCCAGCTGGAGGACTGCAGTTTTAAGTAGCAGGGGCAGAGACTGGAACAGCGCTGGAGGAGGAAGGGAGCAAGCCCTGTGGATGTGCTGGGACACGCAGTCACAGTGAAGGGGATAGCCTGTGTAAAAGCAAACATAGCAAGAGATGGTGTTAAGAGTCCTTGGGGCAGGGTAAAGGGCTTTGCTGATGACTCTTAGGATTAGGGCTTTTACTCCAAGTGAGAGCGAACCACAGGAGGGTTCTGAGGCAAGGAGGAACGGCGTACATGAGTGTCTAGAGGTGGAAGGAGTAGGACGAGAACAGGAGCTGCCAGTGCCATGAGGTGAGAGCACAAAGGCAGTGGGTAGGGGGAGCTTTACCTGAAAGCAGGGGGCCTACCATAGAGGCGTGAGCAAGGGTATCTAGGATCTTATCCACAGTTTCTAGCTATCTCTTAAAGCTGGAAGAATGACATAACTTCTAGGTGGGAGTGTGGTTACACTCCATAGTCAGGCAGCCTTGTGTACTATAGGCAAAGGCATCTCCCACCAGAGCCTCAATTTCCTTTTTTGGAATGGGACACTCTTGTGTTTGCCATGCAGGCTTTTGGGGGATTTGTTATCCTCCCTTTGGACAGCCCAGTCCAGGACCTGGGGAAGAGGGTTATATCCATCTGTGGGTATGTAGGAGTTGGGGTAAAGGTAGTAGAACATGACCAGGTAGGTCCATCTAACCTGAACTTTCTTCCTCTGGATGTGGTGGTCTCAGGCATGAATTTGATAGCGAGAGGATTCCTGAACTGTCTGGCCCTGCCTTCCTGCAGGACATCCATAGTGTGTCCTCCCTTTGCAAGCTCTACTTCCGAGAGCTGCCAAACCCCCTGCTCACCTACCAGCTCTATGGGAAGTTCAGTGTGAGTAAGGGTGTTGGCAAGATTGGAGGGTGTGGGGTGCATCTGGCCTGGCCCTATCATGTCTGTCTACAATCTCAGGAGGCCATGTCAGTCCTGGGAGAGGAAGAACGCCTGGTGCGAGTCCATGATGTCATCCAGCAGCTGCCCCCACCACACTACAGGTAACTGTGAAGGGCAGGGAAGGGCTGGGGTGGGGTTCCAAAGGAGTGGAGGCTCAGCTTATCCCCCTCTTCTCCCAATCCCAGGACTCTGGAATACCTGCTGAGGCACTTGGCCCGCATGGCAAGACACAGTGCCAATACCAGCATGCATGCCCGCAACCTGGCCATTGTCTGGGCACCCAACCTGTTACGGTAAGTTTGCAACTCACCAACCTGCCCTTCTCAGCTGGCTTCAGTGGTACAGCCTTCAAGTAACCCCTAGCTACCTTAGGAACTGGCTCAACTTTTGTTCTCTTTTTTTTTGGTTTTTGGTTTTTCTGCGGTACC
>NW_004955468.1:2758346-2775882 GCF_000276665.1 Chinchilla lanigera | reverse complement strand
GGGGCACAGTAGTGAGCAAGACCCTGTCCCCCAGGGACTCACATTCTCATGGAAGAAATGGACAATGAGCCATCACTGAAAAGCATAGAATAATGTCTGAGGCCAAGGAGGAAGATATGAGGCAGAGAAGCAGGGAAGTTGTGGAAGTTTGAAGTATTAGAATGGCAAGGAAGGCTTCAGGATGGCTTTCAGTGGCCAGCAGCAGGGTAAGCCCTGCTAGATTTGATGCCCAACCCAGGCAAGATTTCTGTTGTGGAAGAATTTGTATTCCTCTGGGGAACATATATAAATAAGTGAAATAAGTGATAAGGTAGAGGTGCACATAAGAAGTATGAAAGACGCCTGCCTGGCAAGCGCAAGGTCGTGAGTTCGGTTCCCGGCACCGGAGAAAAACCAAAACCAAAAAAAAAAAAAAAAAAAGAAGTATGAAAGAAAATTAATAGTGAAAAAAGGAGTGCAGAGAAGGAGGTCTGCAATATGGACATCTGGGGAGGAGCACACCAAGCAGCAGGAGCAGCAAGTGCAAACAGGAGGCTGAGATGGTGCCTGCTGTGTGGAGCAACCACGGGGAGGCCATTGTGTCTGCAGCTGAGTGAGCCAGTGAGTGAGGAGTTAGAAGAGATGCGGAGGTCACAGAGTGATAGGGGACCAGGCAGATGGGGGCTTATGGGTCATGGTGAGGATTTTGATTTTAACTGGAGTGAGGTATAGTCAGGGGAGGGGTGAGTTGGGAGGGCCCTGATCTGCCTCAGTGGTGCACAAGTTCCCTCTAGATGCAAGCAGAAACAGAGTGGGGGTAGGGCCAAGATCGGGAGACCTGGAAAGAGGCTACTGTGACATCCGTGTGGAAGGGAATGGAGGATGGACCAGTATGTTAGCTTTCTGTCACTATAACTGAAATTACTAACTTACAAAGAGTAAAGACCTGTTTATTATTGCACTGGGGATCAAATCCAAGGGTGCTCTGCCACTGAGCTACATTCCCGGCCTCATCTATCTGTCTCTATCTATCTATCTGTTTTCAAACACAGGGTCTCACTGTGTCAGTTCAGGCTGACCTTGAACTATGTAGCCCACATAGGCCTTGAAATCACGGTGCTCCTCCTGCCTCAGCTCCTGAATGCTGAGATTATAGGCATGTGCCATTATACCTGGCTTATTTTGAGACAGGATCTTACTAAGTTGCCCAATTTGCAATCCTCCTGCCTCAGCCTTCTGAGTAACTGGGATTACAGGCATGCACTACCATGCTTGGCCAAGAAAAAGTTTATTTTGGTTCACAGTTTTGGGGGTTTCAGTCCATAACTAATTGACTGTCACTTTGGACCTATGCTGAGGCAGCACATGATGGCAGAGCATATGATAAAATAGAAAATACTTGCCTCATGACCATGGGGACAAAAAACAAAGTGAGGTCTTTAATCCCCTTTGAGAGCCTGCCCCTAATCACCCAAAGACCTCTCACTAGGCCCCACCTCTTAAATGTTCCACCACTTCCCAATAGCACCACCCTGGGGCCAGGCTTTTAACACATGAGCCTTTAGGGGACATTCAAAATCCAAACTGCAGCAGCCACAACTAAGGCAGTTGAGCGGGTAAAGAGTTAGATTCTGGATCGATGTTGTAGGTGGAACTGACAGGGTTTGCTGACAATTGAATGGGGGTATGAAGAAAAGAGGGGTCAAGGGCAACCTGGGTATCCATCCTGAGCCACAGAAGACACTGACTGAAATGGGAAAGAGGGAGCAAGTTTGGGGTAAGGTTGGCAAACACATGTGATTTCCGGGTATGATCAGTTCTAGGTCAGAGGTATTGAATAGTCATTGCTTCCATTGCCACCCTACATTGCCCACCCAGAAATTGCCAGCCCAAGATCAAGGCTCCTGGCCTCCTTCTCCTTCCCGCTTCCAGGTCCATGGAGCTGGAGTCAGTGGGGCTGGGTGGGGCGGCAGCCTTCCGAGAGGTTCGTGTGCAGTCAGTGGTGGTGGAATTCCTGCTCACACACGTGGAGGTCCTGTTCAGTGACACCTTCACCTCTGCTGGCCTTGACCCTGCAGGTGTGCCCATCCCACCCTGACATCCTGGCTACTGACCCCTCAACGTCAGGGTTGCAGTGGGAGGGCAGGTGGGCTCCCAGCCCTATCCCTACCCAGTGAAGCTGGACCTCCCTCCTGGCCCCTTAAGACCAGTGCCCAGGCCCATCCCTCCCCGCGCCCCCACTCCTTCTCATTTCAGCTCCTACGCTCAGGATCCCCACTTCTTGGCCAGGACGCCGTTCTTCTTTCACCCCTTATAGATCCTGGGGACACTTGGGGCCATGGGTCCACCTGGGAGGAGGTGGGAGGTCCCCAGATTTGACCCCATCCTGGCCCTGCCCAGACTCCCTGCCCTGCCCCGGACCCCAGCCCAGTCAGGATTCAGCTCGTCGGAGGGCCCTCTGGCCCGAGGTAACTGACCAGAGCCACTGCCCTTGCTGGCTGCTGGGAGCTGCCTCCTCATCAGCTCATTCTGCCTCACCCCTCCTCACCTGCCTGCTGCCCCCATTCCCGCCTGATCTACCCTGGCCCCCTGCCTTGCCAGCCCGGGTGGGCATGCTGCGGGGCCGGGGCTTGGGCTGTGGCGCTTGGCTTTGCCTGTGGCCTTGAGTGGCCCCAGAGCTGATAGCCTCCCTGCTTTTCACCTCCCCAGGCCGCTGCCTTCTCCCCAGGCCCAAGTCTCTTGCCGGCAGCGGCCCCTCTACTCGCCTGCTGACACTGGAAGAAGCCCAGGCTCGTACCCAGGGCCGGCTGGGGACACCCACTGAGCCCACAGCTCTCAAGGCTGCAGCCTCGCCTGTGGAAAGGTGAGTAGGTTGCGGGAGGTGTGGACAGAGGGAAGTCCTGATTCCTTAGCCTGCTTCCTATTTCTCATCCAAACTGTAGGAGGAAAAGGGAAAGAGGGGAGAAACAGCGGAAGCCAGGGGGAAGCAGCTGGAAGACCTTCTTTGCTCTTGGCCGGGGCCCCAGTATCCCCCGGAAGAAGCCTCTACCCTGGCTGGGGGGCTCCCGAGCACCACCACAGCCTTCAGGTCAGAGGCCATGCAGTCAGCATGGATGAGGGGTGTTTGTCTGTGGCAGGCCTTCCTACACTGTCCTACCTCTCCTTGCAGGCAACCGACCTGACACAGTCACACTGAGATCTGCCAAGAGCGAAGAGTCTCTATCATCACAAGCCAGTGGAGCTGGTGAGCACAGGGTGGCCTTACCTGTGTCCAAGTGGAGGTGGGAGGAACCGGGGCCTGGGTTTTACTTCCAAACATTGTATTTCAGACTTGCGAGATCTCAGGGATTTATAATTTTTAATTTGAACTTTTACAGTGAGTTAAAGTCTCACCTTTGGTCTATTATACACTACTCATTGGTCCATGTGGACCAATTTTAAAATTTTAGTCTTTTCTATATTTATTTTGAAGAATAAAATTAAATAATTCCCTAGGTACACTAGAAGAGCCCCAATACCTCACCTGAGAACTCACCCTTCCCCAGAGGAATTCTCTAAATTTGACGATCATTCCTTGCTTAGGAGGTTTTATCACATACAAGCATATGTGTAAATAACATATTATTCAATTCTGGTTGCTTTTGAAACTACAGATCATCATAAAAAAGAAGTTATCATGCATGTGTAGACCTGACTTGCCCTTACAACTCCATTGTAAAGTACCATGCATGGGGGCTGGGGATTTAGCTCAGCCGCACAGCGCCTGCCTGGCAAGCTCAAGGTCATGAGTTTGATTCCTGGTACCAGAGAAAAAACAACAACAAAAAACCCAACAAAAAAAAGTACCATGCATGTTGCTGAGTGTGGCTCAGCCTCATTCCATTGCTTTCCAGTCTGTGTGAATATCTCACCCTACTCCAGTCCCTGAGCAATCCCTGCCAAACCCACACTCCTGGCAGACTGTGCTGCCACATAGCCAGGAGCAGAGGTGCTGTCCTGTAGGATCTGCACATGTGCACCTTACAGAACAAGTGTCAGTTGTTTTCCCTGAGGGGTTGTACTGGACTCCCAGCAGCCAGCTGTGAGACCATGGTGTCGTGCTTACAACCTGTGGGGCTCCAGGTTCTTTTTTTTTTTTGTACCGGGAATCGATCCAGACTCATTCTTGCTTTGGGTCTGGAATGTTTCTCTTCATGGTCCTGCCTTATCACCTGCAAACCTAAATAGCTCTTCCCAGATTCACAGCCTCGGTGGTCTTCCCTAGGGAAGTGCCTCCTTATGTTCTCTCCCTGCCTTTTTATTGAGCTGTGTCCTGTTCTCACTAATGTGTGAGTATGTGGAGTTTGGACCCCTGATCCCTAAATGCTCCTTACCCCTCTTCCAGGCCTCCAGAGGCTACACAGGCTCCGGCGACCCCACTCCAGCAGCGATGCTTTCCCCGTGGGCCCAGCACCTGCTGGCTCCTGCGAGAGCCTGTCTTCCTCCTCCTCTTCTTCCTCGTCCTCAACCTCCTCTTCATCGTCATCATCTGAGTCCTCAGCAGCTGGGCTGGGGCAACTCTCTGGGTCCCCCTCACACCGCACCTCAGCCTGGCTAGATGATGGTGATGAACTGGACTTCAGCCCACCCCGCTGCCTGGAGGGACTCCGGGGCCTTGACTTTGATCCCCTTACCTTTCGCTGCAGCAGCCCCACCCCAGGGGACCCTGCACCTCCTGCAAGCCCAGCACCCCCAGCCCCTGCCTCTGCCTTCCCACCCAGGGCAACCCCGAAGGCTCCCTCACCCCGAGGACCCACCAGCCCTGCTTCGTCCACTGCCCTGGACATCTCAGAGCCCCTGGCTGTGTCTGTGCCACCTGCTGTCCTAGAACTGCTGGGGGCTGGAGGGACACCTGCCTCTGTCACTCCAACACCGGCTCTCAGCCCTGGCCCCGGCCTGCGTCCCCATCTCATCCCCCTGCTGCTGCATGGATCTGAGGCCCAGCTGAGTGACACCTGCCAACAAGAGATGGGCAGCAAGCTGGCACTGCCTGGCCCTGGGGGAACCCAAGGCCAGCATGTCGAGTCCTGCTCAGCCCACCCCACACTCTCACAGACCCTGAAGTTGCCCCAGGACCCACCAGATCCTCTTCCTGTTCCTTTCTGTGTAGGTCCTGGTATGGATTCACCGTTGCTGCCCCCACCCCTGTCCCTTCTACGCCCTGGTGGGGCCCCACCCCCACCCCCCAAGAACCCAGCACGCCTCATGGCCCTGGCCCTGGCTGAGCGGGCTCAGCAAGTGGCCGAGCGACAGAGCCAGCAGGAGCATGCAAGCGCCTCAGCTACTCCGCACTCCCCTTTCCGCCGCTCACTGTCCCTGGAGGTGGGTGGGGAACCCGTGGTCACTTCAGGGAGTGGGCCACCCCCTCACTCCCTAGCTCACCCTGGTGCCTGGGCCCCGGGACCCCCATCCTACCTACCAAGGCAACAAAGTGATGGGAGCCTGGTGAGGAGCCAGCGGCCTGTGGGGACCTCAAGGAGGGGACTCAGAGGCCCTGCCCAGGTCAGTGCCCAGCTTAGGGCTGGTGGGGGCTGCAGGGATGCCCCAGAAATGGCAGCCCAGTCCCCATGTTCTGTCCCCTCACAGGTTCCTACCCCTGGCGTCTTCTCCCAAGCCCCCCGGGAGTGCCTGCCACCCTTCCTTGGAGTCCCCAAACCAGGCTTGTACCCTCTCGGCCCCCCATCCTTTCAGCCCAGCTCCCCAGCCCAAATCTGGAGGAATTCCCTGGGCCCCCCTGCACCTCTTGACAGGGGCGAGAACCTGTATTATGAGATTGGGACAAGTGAGGGTTCCCCCTACTCTGGCCCCACTCGGTCCTGGAGTCCCTTTCGCTCCATGCCCCCTGATAGGCTCAATGCCTCATATGGCATGCTTGGCCAGTCACCACCACTTCACAGGTCTCCTGACTTCCTGCTCGGCTACCCACCACCCCCCTCCTGCTTTCCGCCTGACCATCTTGGCTATTCAGCCCCGCAGCACCCTGCCCGGCGCCCTACACGGCCTGAGCCCCTCTATGTCAACCTAGCCCTAGGGCCCAGGGATCCCTCACCTGCCTCTTCCTGCTCCTCTTCCCCTCCTGCCCATCCCAGAAGTCGTTCAGATCCTGGTCCCCCGGCTCCCCGTCTCCCCCAGAAGCAGCGGGTACCCTGGGGCTCCCATACCCCTCACAGGGTACCAAGACCGTGGGGCCCCCCTGACCCTCTCTTGCTCTACAGGGGATCCCCACCAGCCTATGGGAGGGGGGGTGAGCATTACCGAGGGTCTTTGTACAGAAATGGGGGTCAGAGGGGGGAGGGGGCTGGTCCCCCACCTCCTTACCCCACTCCCAGTTGGTCCCTCTACTCTGAGGGCCAGACCCGAAGCTACTGTTGAGCTGGAGCTGAGAAGGGCATTCTTCCCTTCCTTTTGTCCTCACTGGATCTTGGCCTGACCCCATCTCTTGTTTTGTATTTTCTTGAGTCCCCAACCCCTCCTCCAGGTTTCTAACTTTGTAACTTGCTTCTGTTCCCTAATCTAAAATCATAATGTCCCTTCCCTTGGCTAAAGGGTATGCCCACCCCTCTACTGTCCTTCCTGGGGGCCCTTGCACAAATCTAAGGGAGGACTAGGCTGATGCCCTGTCCTTCCTCTCCCTCTAGAGGCACCCAGCCTGTCCTGACCTGTGCACAGGGGGTGGGAGAACAGCTCCTACCCATCTCTCGCCATGTACCCCGCTAAACCATCTGACAAATTAATGAATAAAAATGGTGAAAATGTGGTTGCTGGTGTCATGCTGGGGCCAGACTCAGCGAACAAAGAGACAGATGGGTTGCTTTGTCATTTTCTTTCCAGTGGGCAGTCAGTCCCTCCTGGAAGGCTCCAGGTAACAATATCTGCAGGGAGGGGCAGGCACCCTAGGAATCTATGCCAGTAGGAGGGCCTCCACTGGGCTTGTCTCCAAGTTGACATCCACTTTGCAGCTCTGCCATGATCTCTCCCAGCAGATCCATTCTGGGGAAAGGGGGCAGGGGTAGGCCTAGGATTACCTCATGGACGGGAGAGGGGCCCTGGGTCCCCCCCTCATCCCAGACCCCAATTCTCACTTCTGGAGGCTGGAGAAGAGATCTTCTCCCATTGGCTCAGTGCTGGCTGCCTGCAGGACAAAAAAGCTGGAGCTGCCACTAGGTGGCCATGGAGCTTGCATGGGTCTGGAAGGGCAGGAGGGAGCATGGGATGGCCTTGGGGTCCATAGCTTTGCCTGACCTTGTGGCCTTCCCTGCCGGCAGGCTCTCAGGGTGTGGGAAGCCTCTCTGTGGGTCAGCTGGCAATGGGCTCATGGGCCTGGGGGTCTAGCGGAACAGCTCCATGCTGGGGCTGCAGCAGCCTCTGAAGGGCTGGCATCTTCACAGAAAACTTAAAACTGCTCCACACGACCCTGTCCCCAGCTAGAAAGCTGAGTCCTGACGGCTCTGGGCTCTGGGGGAAGTAGGGTTGGTCAGGACTCACAGGTCAGTGTCCTGATATCACTGGTCAGAGAAGTGGTAGCTAGGGGTCTCCTGGAGGGCAGGGATGGCAGGGCCACAGGTTGGCAATGGGCTCTGGTGGTGTTCATACTGTTGATGTGGGCTCCAGGCAGCAGAACAGGCTGACCCTGGCGCTGGGGCTGTGGCTAGAGCCAGGGCTGTGACTACAGCTGCTGCTTAGAGTCAAGCTGCTGCTTGAGTACGAGGCTGCACCCCTCTGGACCCCACTGTGGCCTGTGACCTCCGGAGTCTCCAGGGCCTGCAGAGAACAAAGTCAGAGAGTTGGCATGGCTTGGTCAGTGCCTTACGTCTCCCTTGGTCTCCCACATCTCCTGAAGCTCCTACCTCGGATGGCATGGGGCTTGGCTGCACAGACCCAGGCATGATCGTGGCTCTGCGAGCTACTTCATAGTACATTTGCTCTGGGAGACAGACCGAGATGCGGTTGGAATGAGGAGGCACAGCCCAGCTGGGCCCGCCACCCACCGTCATCCCTCCTTGCCCTCTAACCTGGTGGGGACCGCTGGGGTACAGGGGTTAGTGTAGTCCACTTCATTGGGGAACTGACCTCAGGATCTGAGTCCTAGGGAAAGGAGGCTGGGTGTGGGGACACGGACCCTGCCTGGGGCTTCATGGCTACCCTCACCCCCGCTGAGCCTGTACCTGGGCCACGGCCTCCCGCAGCAGGTATCGAGTACTCTGCAGGCTGCCCCAGCGGTCGGTAGGCCCTAGACCAAGCCCAGCCCGAACCAGGGCCTGGTAGGGGCTCGGCACCAAGGGATCCAGGGCTGGGCTCTCACCTGCCTCCAGCTTGGCCTTCACCTCAAGCCCCTCTCTCCCAGCCCAGGGCAGCTCTCCTGTGAGGAAGCACCATCAGAAGATCCCAGCCAGTGGGCTGCCTCACTAAGGTAGGGTATAACATCACTCACTGACCAGTGAAGACTTCCTGAGCCAGGATGCAGAAGCTGTAGAGGTCTGAGGTGGCGGCAGGCATGTCACCGTGGATTAGCTCAAGAGGCAGCCATGGGTACAGTTCAGGTGGTGGGGGCAGCCCTGTACCTGGACCTCCCCAGGGGTAGCCCTGCTGCAGCCTGTGGAGCCCAATGAACTTGGTAAACTGGTGGCTGCTGGAAGGGACATGGGACAGGTGTATAGGACAAGAACTCACCTGGGCCTCAGGCAAGGCTGGTTCAGTGGGCGCCCATGCTCTAGGTTGCCCACCTTAGCCAGGCCAGGCCGTACCAGCTGCACAGCATGGGAGCTGAGACCACCGTGGGCCCGGCAGCGGGCCTGTAGGAACAGCAGGGCCTCCAGCACCTGTAGCAGCATGTGGCCAGGCAGCAGGCCTGGCACAGTTCTGGGGCCCTTCTCCCTCCATTTCGGTTGGTGTAGCACCACATGCAGGGAGCCCAGCCACACAGGCTCGAAGAGGAGACACAGCCCTGACAGGTCTGCTGAGGGGCTCAGTGCCATCAGCAGCAGCAGGTTGGGGTGATGCAGTGTGCTGGGAGGAGAAGAATTGCCACTCACAGGTAGGCCCTGATCTGCATAGGGTGAGGGCTGTTCTTTTTCTGTTTGGTTTGGTTTTGCTTTTGCTTTTGCTTTTTGAGACAGGAAGGATCTCATGATGTCATTCAGGCTGGTCTTGAACTCACTATGGAGCCCCAGGCTGGCCTCAGCTCAACAGTGATCCTCCTGCCTCAGCTTCACAAGTGCTGAGATTACAGGCATGCACCACCATGCCTGGCCTCATGAGAGGTGTTCTTGGACTAGGACCAGCCACCATGTACCAGGAGCAGACCATCTGTAGCAGGCACCAGACAGAGGAAAAACTGAGACCCTGGTCACACAGCCCAGTAGTGACAGAGCTAGCGCCCAGCCCGTACCCTGTCCATGACAGCCCTCCCATCTCCACCTTCTCTCTGGGGCCTACAGGACACAGCACAGAGAAGTGTGTATCCATTTTCCAGTGGAAAGGGGAACTCCAGCTGGAGACTTCATGCTAGGTGCAGAGGTGATGTGGATTCTGTCACCATGGTAATTGCCACACTTCCTGGTCTTTGGTTTATGAACCGCTTGAGTCCAGCGAGCCGGCGGAGAGGAGTGTGGGGAGAAGGCTGGGCAGTGGGGCTGAGACAGACTACCTGCAGTGCTGAAGGTCAGCCAGTAGCATGTCAGGGTGGGCTCCAGGGGCTTTCAGCTGCCGCATGGTCACAGGGTTGCCCCTCCACAGGAGGCTGGAGAATAGGGAGCAGCAGAGGGGGCAGGTCTGAGACGCAGGGATGAGAGTTCCTTGTCAGGGGGAGCAGGAGAGGAGGTCTGCAAGGGCGTGGGAAAGGAGGTCTCACTTGACCATGAGGGTATGGGAGCTGTTCTCATAGGTGCGGTCAGGTTCACCCTGGGCTGGCAGCAGCTCCTTGGGGTCCGCCAAGGGTATGCCTGTTACCAGCCCCAGTGGCTGCAGGCTGCTCATCTGCAGATGGGGAACAGGACCATGAGGCAGGAAGAACACAAGGGTGGTTTCCCCGCTCCTTCAACCTTTCCCACTTACCTGGCCAAATCCCAAGGTTGGGGTTCGGGGAGATCTCCCAATCTGCTCTGGCCTCAGCATCCTGGGGTAAAAGGGGCTGAGGGAAAGTCTGGAGTACCTGGGTGTGGTGGATGGGCAGCCCCAGGGTGTGGACCATTACCTTTCTGACTGCATCAGTGAGGACAGGGAGCCACAAGGGCCGTGCCCAGAGCTGGTATACAATGGGCCCAGGGCTGCAATGGGTGCTAACTCCCCACCACACAGTAGTGCTGACATGTGGATGCGGCACAGCTGCAACAGCTCCACTACCTGCACAGGAGCATGGGGGTGAGGCTGGGTACCGGTGCTGCTCTGATGCCCCCACCTGCACCTGGGCCACTGCTCACCTCCCAGCTCTGCCTGGCACCGCCCTGCACAGCCCAGTCTCGTGGTGTGCGACCTTGCTGGTCATGCAGACGCAGGTCACCCCCTGCCTGCAGCAGCTGCAGCATGACCTGGCTGCAGCCTGAGAAGGCAGCCGCATGCACTGGTGTGCTGCCATCAAGGCAGCGGCTAGAGCAGAACAAGGAGGATGGGAATGGATTAGGAAAGGAGCAGCAAGGGAGCATGGGATGTGGGAAGGTAGAGTGCATGCGGAGGTAGAGTCGTGTGAGGGCATGGGGGACCTTTGTGGGAATGAGACGATCACTATGAGCATGGGAGGCACCCAGAGAATGAGAAGTCCCTCGGGGACAAGAGGGACCGAGAAGGTCACAGTAGCTGGAACAGTTATGAGGGAAAAAGGCCTTGGGGAAGAAATCAGGTCTCAGGCTCAGGGCCCTGGGAGCATGGGGCACTGTGGCCTGTCCACTCACTGGTTAGGGTTGGCACCAAAGACCAGCAAGAGCCGCACGGCACAGCTGTGGCCCAGCAGAGCTGAGAGGAAAAGCCCCGTCTGCCCAGCAGAGTTCTCGCCATCAATCTGGACAACTGAGGGGTGGCAAGGATTAGGACTGTCCCTACCCCAAACTTCTGGGGCAGAAGTCCTGGGGGCCACTTGGCAAACATTCTTGCCAATTCCCAGGCTCCACTGTCCTTCTGTGATTAAGTCACCGCATACCACAGATTCTATCTCTGTGTCATGGAACTCCCAACCTCCAGCTGCTGAGGGAGGCTTCAGCACAGTGCTCCAGGAATTACCATGAAGTTCACAAAGTTGGAACAAGGAGTTGGATGTTTGCCTGCCATGCAAACATCCAACCTCTTCCCAGAGGTACCAAAATCACACAAAGCCACCCAGACAAGGAAGAAGAGGACTTCATGGAGCCTTGTGCACTGGGACAGCAGACTCTACCCAGCCTTAACTTGCTGTGGCACATATAGGTCCAGTATGACTGTCTTCCAGATCTTCAAGAAAAGCCAACTCTGGATTTCATCAGGAAATCTCTCATTTACTTTGAACTCGGCATCTAAGAGCTAACCCACGCCAACCTCCTCTGTACTTCATCTCCATGTCTGTGCCAATCCTTTCCCCACATCATCTGGATCAGGATCCCTGCCCCAGCCACTCATCCTCTGCCCCAAGCCCTGTATCATTGCCCTTATCATTCCCCAGTTCTTCCTCCAGGCTCTGCCCCAGGAAGGGCAAATGTACTGTGTCCTTGCCCTTGCACTCCCATGTTCTTGGTAGACATGGCTAGGAATCACGCACTTGGTCCAAGCCACCTTAGGCATTATCGCAGAATCCATCCAAATGTGGACCTAGCAGAACCTCTGAGTACCACATTCACTACATCACATTTTACTCAGTAGCCCACGAGGGCATCCTAACTGGTTTCCCATGCTCATCATGCATTACAAATGCAAGTCCTTAAAATACAAGTGTCATATCAAGGATGAGATAATCTTATACAAATTGTTCCAAAACAAGAAAGATAGAAAAAAGAGGCAAATCTCATTTTATGAGGGCAATATGACCTTAATTCCAGAACCAGATATAAGTTTCCAGGGGGACGAACATTTGGGAAAATGGCAGAGTGGTAAGCAGCAGATAAACAGCTTATCTGAGAGTTGCCATCCAGACACTGGAATATAGCAATGCAAGGAAGAGAAAAAGGAAGGAAGTGGGCCCCTGGACCCAGAAAGGATCTGAAGCAAGAATTGAAGCCCACAAGAAGAGTAAAGAGAGAAACTTCAATGCAGAGGAAGGAGGCCAGCGGGCGGCACCTTCCGCCTGAGTTGGGACTGACCGCACAGGAGGAGCAGTTCAAACCTGCAGATACGCAGTGACTGCTGGCAACAGTAGAGGCCTCTGTGAAGAGACACAGCAGTGGACATGGAGGACTGCACTAGCTAGTGCTGAGTGCCGTGGGACCAGATGTCCCACAGGAGAGGGTGACTGGCCTGGTGCCATCTAGCTGAGGGGCCAACTGAGCTCAGAACTCAGAACACCTGCTGGGTCCATCTAACAGCTCCCACCTGAGTTCAAGCCCAGAGAAGGTGCACTGATGGCTGCAGGCTGCATGGGTCTTATTGCAGCCTCATGGCCAGAAATCAGCCTGAACTTCAGGGGAAATAAAGGTGCAGGTTTGCTGAGATTATCCACTATCCCACTATAAAGCCACTGCTGGCTTGCTGGGATATCAACATGGATCTGGATTCTGCCTCTGCATGTGGCCTACCAGTGAGAGCAGAGACAAACACTGAAGTGGACATTTCTCTCTCTTTCTTTTTTTCCTCCTTCACTGTTTGACCTTGTTTTTATATGAGTGTGAACTTGGTTTCTAGTTTCTTTGTGGTTGTTGTTCTGTTCTGTTCTTTTCTTCCTTACATTTCTTCCTTCTCTTTCCCTCCTGTCTTCTGCACCAGTTTTCCAAAACCTGTGTGCTCCTCCTTTGCCCTCCAGTCTTCTAATCTCTTCCTCTTCTTCTATTTCTTTATTTTTTCCTCCTAACCCCTTTAAAATTTTCTCACCTGAGGGTAAAATTGGCATATTGAGGGCTTATTTACTGCATACAATATTGTGGTTTGTTTTACATTGTGTTATATAGCCACAAATCTATTTTTTGTGTGTGTGTGTGTGTCTTTTTGAGACAGTCTCACTATGCAGTTCAGGCTAGCCTTGAGCTCACTTTGTAGCCCAGGCTGGCCTCAAACTCACAATGATCCTCCTGCCTCAGCCTCCTGAGTGCTGGGATTACAGATGTGTGGCACCACACCCAGCCATAACCACTAGTTCATACAGTTAAATGTGGCAAATTAATGGTTACCTCACATTGTCATTTTCTAGGCTGCATTTGATGCTGTTGTTATTGCTGATTGTACCACTTTAGCCAAAGTGACATAATTGTTTTAACCAGCTCTTCCTCCTGCTATACCAAGACTAAAATGACCTAAAAGTCATAGGAAATATTGTGGGCCAGTGCCAAAGAACCAGGGGCTGAGCCAAGCAGGGAGCAACTTCTCATCTCCAACAAACTGAAGAGGTAGGATCTTGCAAACCCCCCAAATCAGCTATACCTAAAAGACACTTCTGAGTAGTAGTCATTTCCTAAGGGTTCTAAATACTAGCAATAAAGCAACTCACCATATGCAATTTACAGCATCAATGCAGGAATTAAACTTAAAAAAAAAAAAGAAAAGTAAATGACAAGACACTTAAACAAGATGCAAGCCCAGACTTCTAGCTCACCAAAGACAAAAACAGGAGGCAATGAGGTTGGATACTCTGAAAGCCACCTAGCTGGCCTCTCTGAAGTGGTAACAACAAAGCAAATGAATGCAGTTCTAGAAAAAAGTCAAATCAGAAATCATTTCTCAGATAATTACAGAGATGGTGAACACAATGAAAAACACACTTAGTGACTCTAGAGCAGATATAGGTTAAAAAATAGAAGAATTAGGAAAATTATGGAAACCATGAATGTCCAGCATAAGGAAGAAATGGAATCCATGAAACAGATTCAAGCAGATATCCAGGAGACTAAAAATTACATTGTGAGTATCCACAGCAGAATGAGGCAATGTGAGGACAGACTCTCAGATGTAGAAGAAAGACTTGTGGTTAGTGATCATGAAAAAAAAAGATTTCTTAAAAATAGCAAGGGACAATGAGAAATTAATCTAGCAGCTGCTAGATGATGTGAGGAAGAATAACATAAGATTGATTAGAGTCAATGAAAAAGCAGGACATAAAAAACCTGTTCACAGACATCATAGCAGGAAACTTCCTTGGCAGGAAAAAATAATTTGACATAGTTAAGTGAGGCATATAGAACTACAATTAGCCATGATTAAAAAAAAATCTACACCAAGGCATATCATAGTCAAGATTCTAGAAATTCAACACAAGAACAGAATATTAAAAGCTGTTAGAGAATCAACTATAAAAGAAAATCAACTATAAAGGAAAGCCCATCAGAATCACAGTTGACTTCTCAGTACAAACCCTGAAGTCTAGCAGAGGTTGGAGCGAAGTATTTCAAGTCCTAAAAGAAAACAATCTCCAACGCAGGTTGATGTACCCCTTAAAAGTATCTTTCAAAATTGATGGAGAAATATGATGCTTCCATGACAAAGAACACTTGAGAAAATTCATGAACATCAAACCATCACTCCAAAATGTTCTGAAGGACATTCTAGAAAGAGATAACAAGGACCACAACTCAGTGAACCCCAATGGCATGAATCCATCAGGCAAGGCAAATGATTAAACAGAGGGAGGAAAAGGAGCCAACAATAGGAAAATAACACGACAAGGATAAATCAATACATATCAGCAGGCTGGGGATTTAGCTCAGCAGCACAGTGCCTGCCTGGCAAGCACAAGGTCATGAGTTTGATTCCTGATACCAGAAAACAAAACAAAACAAAACAAAACAAAAAAAAACAATATATCAGTTATGACCATCAGACAGGATTAATTAGGAAGCAAGATCCAACAACATGCTGCATAAAGAAACACACTTAATTAAAAAAGAAATTCATAAACTGAATGTCAAAGGATGGCAAACAATACTCCATGCAACAGGAACTTAGAAGAAAGCAGGGGTAGCTATTCTATTTGCAGACAAAGTGAATTTTAAGCCAAGACTGATTAAGAGACATGAAAAAGGTCATTACATCCATGTAAAGGGTACAATTCAAGAGGAAGTGATAACAATCATAAATAAATATATGCAATAAATACCAATGCACACAACCATATAAAACAATACAAAGGATATGAAAAATCAAATAAGTACTATACAATTGCATTGGAGGATCTCAATATCCCATGGTCACAAATAGATCAACTATCCAAAAATCAACAATGAGGAAAGTAGGATGAGCTCAAGTAGACAACTTGATGTTTAACCTCAAACTTTTAGAAAAAGCAGAGGCCATGACCAAAGCTTGTACAAGGCAGGAAATTAATGCAATAGAGACTAAGAAAAACAATACAAAGAATCAATCAATGAATTGAAGAGTTGGTTCTTTGAGAGATTAAATAAAATCAACAAACTCTTAGCTAAACTTATCAAAAAAAGGAAAGAAAATATTCAAATCCAAGCAATTAGGAATGAAAAGGGTGAAATCACAATGGACCCTGCAGAAATCCAGATCATCTATACCTACTTTGAGATTGAAGTCCTTGCATTTCAATAAGATAGAAAACGCAGAAGAAATGAACAGATATTGAGATACATATGAATTACCAAAACTGGATCAAGAAATAAAAATTCTAAGTAAACCAATATTAATCAATGAAATTGAAGATCTAATGAAAAACCTACTAACAAGGAAAAACCCAGGCCCTGACAGATTCACTGCTGAATTCTACAAGAAATTTAGAGAAGCTTAATACCAGTACATACCAAACTCTTTAATGAAATTGAAAGGAAGCAAGACTTCCAAATTTGTTCCTGGAAGCAAGCATTACCCTGCTACCAAAAGCGGAAAAGGACCCAACTAAGAAAGAAAACTATAGGCCAATCTCCCTAAAGAACATAGATGCAAAAATTCTCAGTAAGGTACTAGCAAACTGAATGCAGCAAATCATCAAGAAGATTATATACCATGACCAAGTAGGATTCATCCCAGGGATGCAGGAATGGTTCAACATACATAAGTCAATAAATGTAATCTTAACAGAGCCAAGAACAAAAATCACGAGATCATCTCAATAGATGCAGAAAAAGCTTTTGACAAAGCCCAGCACCTGTTCATGATAAAACCCTACAGAAAACTGGAGTAGATGGTCTTTATCTCAATGTGATAAAAGCCATCTCTGACAAACCAACAGCCGACAACATCATACTAAAAGGACAAAAAAATGAAGGCTTTCACTCTAAAATCAGGACCAAGGCAAGAATGTCCACTATTGCCATTGTTATTTAACACCGTTCTGGAAACTTTAGGCAGAGCAATTATACAAGAGAAAGAAATAAAAGGAATAATGATAGAAAAGGAAGAAGTTAAATTACCATTATTCACAGATGACATGTTAGTCTACATAGAAGACTCCAAAGACTCCACTACAAGACATCTAGATTTAATAAGCAAATTCAGTAGTGTAGCTACTCTACTCAACACTCAAAAATCAATAGTCTTCCTGTACATGAATAATAAACTTACTGAGAAAGAAATTAGGGAAACAACACCTTTCACAATAGCATCTAAAAAAATGAAATACCTAGGAATCAATGTAATGAAGGAAGTAAAAGAGCTCTACATTGAAAACTAGAGTACTCTGAAATGGTACAAAAAACTGCAGGGCCACCTTTAGATAAGGAATCAGTTTCTGAGAATCTTGCCTTCAATTTACCTTGTTCTATAGGGATAATTGAGGGAAGTGCACATTCATCCAGTACCTCAGATATGGATTTCACAGGTGCTTCCAGTCCAAAAGAAACTACCTTGTTTAATATTTCCAGGCATTACGGCTTATCTGACTCCAGAAAAAAAACTCACACAGATGGACATTGGCCTGCTGTGATACCACATTTTCATAAAAGAAGAGGTCATCTTCTGAGAGACAAACACTCCAGACTCAGAACTCAAAAAGTGTAAAAGACAATGAAGGCCCAGAAGACTATTAATGTGAAGAAGTCAACACAGAGGTTCTGAATAACTTAGAAGATTAAGAGTTACAATTCAGTCACCTGAAAAACTCCACTACTAGTTATTTAGTGCTGCAGGTGGAATAGCATGTGGAGAAGAGGACTGAGTTTTGGCTTGTCATGTGACACTTGATGGAAAGGTGCAGTATCTTTCCATCAATGGGAAGGAGCAACTGCATCCTGAATATAGACTGAATATTATATATTATGTTCACTGCACTCTTTTTCTGTAGGTACAGTTTAAATCCCTAAAGGAATCTGGCTTTTACTACCTTTCTTATCAAAAACAAAATATTCACAAAAGGCGATGATACTAGCCTTAACATGTACTTGTCAATGTTATGGATATTGAAAAAAAGGTATCTTCTTTTTTTTTTTTTTTTTTTTTTTTTTTTTTTTTTTTTTTT
>NW_004955468.1:2753151-2758105 GCF_000276665.1 Chinchilla lanigera | reverse complement strand
ATTTAATACCCCCCAGAAAAGTTTCCAGAATCAGAAAATATTCCATTTATGACCATATATACAAAAAGCCTAAATAAAATTGCACTTATCCTCAGAAAGCAATGATGACCAACACAAGAAAATGTAACTAGGCATGGTGGCACATGACTGTAATCCTGGCAGAAAAGAAAATCTATCAATGTAATAAAATACATCTGCGGATTAAAGGATGAAAAATATCACATTTAACTCAGCACATACAGAAAAAGGAAATGATAAATTTTATTTATTTTTTATACTTATATTTTTGAGACAGGGTCTTGATATGTAGTTCAGGCTGACCTTGAGCTCACTGTGTAGCCCAGGCTGGCCTAGAATTTGTGGTGATCCTCCTGCCTCAACCTCTTGATTGCTGGGATTACAGATGTGTGCCACTATGCCCCACAAAATCTAATATCCATTTATGGTTAGGAAGAAAAAAAAAGCAGACACTCAGATGGAGACTCCCTTATTTTATAAAAATTACAAACCAGAAATCAATAGCACACATGCTACTTAATAGAAAAATATGAATGCATCTTTTAACTATCAAGAACAAGGAAAAAGACATTCACCACCAGGATTTGGGAGTTCTGGCCAATGTGTTAAGACAAGAAAAAAAAAAAGAAATTAGAGTTTAAATATCTACGTGTTGAAACCAAAGCTTCACTATCTTCAGATTAAAAAACAAAACTAAAATAATTAACAACTATTAATTGAGTTCAGAAAGTGGCTAAATACACAGTTTATCAAAATCAATGAAAGTGGAAACTGTGAGTGTTCCTTGTGGGGTTAATTTCCTCCGTGCAATGCCAATGGCTTCCTATCACAGAGCAAAACTTGAAAATATTCACACACCTTCTGAGGCCCTTTATGTCGGATCGAACTGTTTCTTTGGCCTCAGTCCCCTCAGAGTCTTGCACTACTCACGTACATGCCAGTTCATTTTGACCTCAGGGCACTCCCACAGGCTATTCCAGCTTCCAAGAATCTCTTCCCTGGCTTTTTGCATGACTGGCTCTTACACAGTGGGACTTCTGTCTGTGTGTCTCATCCCCATTCATTATTCCACCCCACAAATAGATTTTATTCCTAATGTTCCAGAGGTCACAACATCCTTAAATCTCCATCTTGGACCTCGGAGCCTGGCACACCGTGGGTCCACAGTCCATAACTGAAGCTGCACGCTCCATACTGCAGTCACAAGTGCCCCAACAGCCAACCACTCACCTCTCCGTAGGAGCCTCGCCAGGCTCCAGCTTGGGCCCCCGGCCACAGCCAGGCGAAGCAGACGGCTCAACTGGGTATCTAGACTCCGCATGGAGCCCAGCTCCACGGGGAGACCAGAGGGTAGGGAAGGCATCTTCGCAGGAGGAGACAAAAGCCAGGGCTTCTGAGACCAATAAAGACAGAGAGGGCTGGTGTGTGTGTGGGGAGGGGCGGCTAGGCGAGGAAGGGATTCAAGGGGTGTCTGAAGGGAAGGAAGGCGTCTGAATGAGAAAGGGATGGGCAGGGGTGGGGCTCCATACCAGAAGAGCGCGGGTCTAAGGGAGCCTGAGAGCTGAAGGTGAGCTACGGAAAGTGGGACAGGGAGAAAGGTCTTAGGGCTGGGGAAGGGCGTGCAAGGGTTGGAGAGGAGCTCCGAGGACGGGAAGGCTTGGGAGGAGCTGGACGGTTACTGTCTGCAGAAAAGGGGCCTACTGACCTGAGGCGGTCAGGTCCGCGGGCAGTGAGAGAGTGGGGTCGTGGGCAGAGGAAGGTCTCTATGTGGGGAGAGCTCCCCAGGCTGAGCAAGAGACTAGGGAAGGGAGAGGTCTGTGGGCTAGGGAAAGCTTCTGCAGAAGCTGGGGTTTCTAAGGGGCTGAGACAGGAGCAGTCTGGGCAATTTGGCGACATAGTGAGGTTGTCAAAAAAAGAAAAAAAGAGGACTAGGGATGTAGTTTAGTGCCAAGGCCCTGGGTTCAATCCCCAGGCAGTGCAGGTTAGGTAGGGGAGTGGGAGCCCGGACTTTGGAAGGAGGGGGCGGAGCGGGCCTGAGGGCGGAGTCTCAGACTGGAGGAGGGGGTCTGGTGACATGCTGAGGACCCTAAAAGCTATAAAAAACCTTTCCGCCTAGACTCAGGTCCAGGTGGCTTTGTACCTACCGTTGGGCAAGACAGTGGCCCCTAGGTGCTACCACGTGACCCTGATGAGCCAATGGTTGTCTGGGCAGGAATCCTGGGCGCATGCGCATTAGCGGTCTCCTGACTTGCATGCTAACTTCCTTTTCCTCAGAGAGGTGCCTGGGGCCCTAGGATGACTGCAAAAAGAAGCATCTTTGTACCACAGTTTCCAACTGTGTTCTGGACGTTCCTCCTTTGTTGCCCGAACCCCAGAGCTTTTTTGGGCGGTGGGGGCAGGGGACTCTTTCTGACCTCTGCTGCATTCTTGGCTGTCTTCCCTTGCTCTTCCCTCGCTCGCGTTCCTGCCTCTCCGCTGAGCGCCGTACCTAAGAATTCCACAGCACACCTCCCCCTGGATGTCCCCCGCGGTCTGTCACACCCACCAGTTCTCATAATGGCCTCAGAATCTCTCCCAGACTCTTCTCTCCGGTCTCTTTCACAGACTTGTCCTCGAAGACCCTCTTTGCCAGTCAGAGGCCTGAGCTTTGAGCTGGCTACGTCCTTCCCATAGGACCCATGAGTCCCTCCAGACTCCCTGCCTTGTCCTAGCCTGTCTCTTCTCTCCAGTCCATCCTCCACATGTCAGCCATCGGGCTCTTCTCTTGACCCTTTTTATCTCCTACCTGAAACATCTGCTGACTCCGCAGTGGCCTTGGTTCACAGCCCCCACCCTACCCTCTGGCATGTGAGACTGCAACCTCTGGCCCTGCACATCCCTCTGTCCTTGTCTCCCGGGGAATCGAACTCATGACCTTGTGCTTGCTAGGCGGGCGCTGTGCCACTGAAGTATATCCGCGGTCCTCTTAAAAATTCTTGGATACTCTCTTGATCACCCTAGGGTGGCTCAGGTGCCACTTCCAGCCTTCCATACACTCCTCTATGGAGCAGGACCGAGGGTGTCTTTGTCACTGTTGTGTTCCCAGCCTTATTCACCTCAGAATCTAGTTCAAAAAGAGCTTTATTTGATGCTTATTAACTGAGAAAGGGTTTGGCTCTTTCCCCTGTCTCTCCCTGGGCATGTGGCCTCGGACCAGCCTTTTGTCTCCAGTGTCTCAGTGTCTTGCTCTTCACCTGTGCTCTTTTGGGGAGCCACTGAGATGAAGAAAGTTCCTGCATCAGTCATGGACCAGGAACATCCCAGGATGAGCTGACTCAGAGTCAGGAAGAGGCTCCGTTAGTCCTCCATCTATGTCCTTCCTATATGCCATGGCATCTAAGGATCTCCTCTGAGCCACAGGACTCCCTCCGCCCCCAGGTAAGGCTGGATGAAGTCAAGATGTCCTCCCCCAAAGAACCAGCTTCAGTTCAGTTCAGCAGCAAGAACTTTATTTACCAGATGACCCCAGGGGCGCTAAGAGGAGACCCTTGGGCTTCGCCCCAGCAGCCTCCGCCACAGTTCTTGGCTAAGCAGCATCTGTTCCCTGCGGGCACCCTGCAACACGCTGCGATTCTCCTGAGCCCTCCGGATCAGGTAGGGGATCACCTCTTCCAGGGAGCCATAGGGGATGGACTTGTATACTGCATAGCCAGCTTGCCCTGGGAAGGAGAATGTTGGCAGGGTACAGGTTCAGTCTTGGGGAGAGGCACCCCCAAACCTGTCTACAGCAGAAATTTCCATTTCTGAGAACATATCCAAAGTGGTCATACAAAACAATTTTTTTAATTGAAAATATTAAAAATCTAGGAGAAAGAATTTAAAAGAAATGTGTATTAATTTTTTTTTTTTTTACATTACTGTGGGTTGAACTCAGGGCCTTGTTTTTTTTTTTTACTTTGAGACAGGGTGTTTCTAAGTCACTAAATTCCTCAGCCTGTACCAAAACCCCCGAGGCAGGTTCAGTCTCCCACCTGGCAATGTGCCACATGGCTGAAGGAAGACAAAGTGAGACCTGCGGTTTCAAGGGCCTCTAAGATGATCATTTGTTCTCAGTGGAACAAAGGGCCAAGAGTTAGAGTGATCACGACTTTTATTGCTTGTGTCACTGGCAAGAAAGTAGGGTGTAGGTTGTGACTGAGTGTTCAGGAATAATGTGCAGGCATGGCTTACAAAGGAGGGACAAAGCACTCCAAACAAATAACTTGATGTTTGGAAAACCGGCATCTTTATTGTTGGGAAGGTATATTTCATTTTGAGTCTCATAGCCTCAGCAGAGAAGTTATCTCATGTCTTAGCCCTGGAATTTCACAGGGTCTTGCTTGAGCCTCCAGTCCACCCCTCAGTGGTAGGAGGCAATTCTGCCCCTTTGCTGCATTGAGATACATTGGTGTCTCAACTGGACTCGGTCACATTCTTTTTAGCCAATTAAGGGAACATTTGCTGCTATACAGCCTGCTCTGCGTATACAGGTGGGCAGGACAAAGATGAAGGCTAAACAGAACAAGGGCAAGGGGCTTCATTTCTCAGGGGAACATGGCTTGGTGGTCCCCCACAAGGCTGAACTTGAACCTGTGATCCTCCTGCCTCAGCCTCACAAAGTACTGAGATTACTGGCGTGTGCCTCCACACCCAGCAAGAAATTTTTTAAGGTTATTAAAATGCTGCCAAAACAGCAAGGAATTTGTTAATCCAAGAATTAGGAGAAAGTGAGGGGATCTGGGTGTGGTGGTGCACGCCTGTAATCCCAGCACTCAGGAGGCTGAGGCAGAAGGATTGCTGTGAGTTCAAGGCCAGCCTGGGCTACAAAGTGAGTTCAAGGCTAACCTGAACTGCAGAGCAAGACCCTATCTTGAAAAGACAAGAAAGGAAGGAAAGAAGGAAGGAAGGAAAGAAGGAA
>NW_004955468.1:2703899-2753007 GCF_000276665.1 Chinchilla lanigera | reverse complement strand
AAAGAAAGAAAGAGGAAGGAAGAGAGGGGAGGCTGAGGCAGGTAGATGGCAAGTTTGAACCCAGCCTGGGCAGCTTAGTGTCTTATTGAGACCTTGTTTCAAAAGTAAAATATAGCCAGGTCGAGCAGGAAAGAAAATAGAAAAATCCACCTCTGAGGGGTCATATCCATGGGTTAGCTCCCTTGAATATTTGCAGCCCAAATTTGTATCATGGGGATATCACAAGTTATAAATTTAGGATAAAGTGGATTTGTAGCCCTTAACAACTGGCAGGAAGAAACATAAATCTTATTATCTCAGGCTCTGGGAGCAGCACATCCACGATCACAAAGCACACAAGAAACATGACACCATGATCAAGAACCAGCAGACACAGTGATGCCCTGCAGGAGCCACAGATCTAAGGATAACACACCTATCACGAAAGTGCTGGAGGGTTGGAGCCTGGCTAAGCATTGGTTGGGAATAGCAGAGGGGATCTGGTTGGGAGAGAAGGAGGGCTGGGGCGAGGGTTGGGAGTTGGGGACGAGGGCGATGCGCCATCACATACCCAGTGCCAGGGAGACGTGGTCACACATGCCCAGAAGTTGTCCAAAACAGACAGGCCCATCCAGAGGAATGCCCAGCTCCCACATGCTATGGAAAAGGCCACATCATCAGTCCAGACAGTGGCTCTATCTAGAGCCGCAAGTCAGCCATCACATACCCGTATGACTATTGCAATAATTCAGATATTTTATCTGTGTCTCTTTTTTTTGTAACAGGAATCAAACTCAGGACCTTGCACTTGCCAGGTAGATGCTGTGCTTCTGAGCTACATCCGCAGTCCCTAGTAATTCAAATATTGAGGCACAGTTGGCACTCCATATCCAGTTCTAAAAGCACAGATTCAACCAACCATGGATCAAAAATACTTGAAAAATTATATCTGTACTGAACATATGATTTTTTCATCATTATTCCCTAAATAATACAGTATAACAAGTGTTTATACAGCACTTGCGTTGCATAAGATATAATAAATCATCTTGAGATGATTTAAAGTATATGTGAGGATGTGTGTAGATTATATGCAAATACTATATGCTATTTTATATGAGGAAATTGAGCATCTGAGGAGTTTGGTGTCTAGATTTTGATCTCCATGGGTGCAGGGGGTGTCCTGCAACCAGCTCTCCAAGGATAATGAGAGATGACTGTCATTCCAAACTCAGTGGTTGCTATGGCTTGTATCTAGATGTCCTCCCAAAGCCTCATGCAGTCATAAGTGGGGCTTTTCAGAGGTGGCTGGCTCTGGAGTGTGTGATTAATTCACAGTGCAATGCTAAGTTTAAGGGCGTGAGTGCTACCCACCCTAAGGCATGCGTAGCCTGAATAAGTTATAAGGGACAAAAAGAGTGTCCTTGCTTGTCGCTTGTCATTGCTGGTTAGTTTGCTTGCTGGTTTGCTGCCTGCCATGAACTGTTTCTCCTCTGCAATGCCCCTCTGCTGTGCCACCCTGCCTTGGAGCCAGCTGATTATGGACTGAAACTTCTACAGACTATAAGCCAAAATAAACCTTCCTCCTTTAACTTTGGGTGTCAGGGATTTTGTCTTAGCAAAGACAAAAGTAACCAAGACAGTGGTAAAGGAGCACACGAGTTTCCCTGAAGACCCTGAGTTCCAGCTGATTCTTGAACCCTCAGACCTCCCCATTCCCTGTCTCAATGCCTTGTCCAGTTGGGGGCTACAGGGTCTACAAGCATAGCAGGGTAAAATATTTTTGATATCCTCCCTGGACACCTTACTGGATCTCTTCTTGTTCCATTTTCATCACCCTCTGCCCATCCCCGGCACATGAGCAAAAGAGAAGAAGAGGCCTTTTTGTGGGTGCCTAGCTCCCAGCCCCGCTCCTCATACCGCCTGGTTGCCTGGTGAACAGATTCCTCATTGTGGGAAGCCACCATAAGATGGCACATGGGGCCATGGTGGGAGACGTGGTTCAGCATCAGCTCCAGACATTGGCTGTAACTGAAGGGAGACGCCGCAGTTAGCTCGGGATTCCTGTCCTCGGAGAGATGGGGTGTTCCCAAGAGTGAGGTCCTTAGAGCCACAGTCCCTTTACTCCACATGTCCCAGCTCTGAGGGACATCTTCTGAGACACTGTCCTCTTTGGCAACCCTGTGAGTCCACCTAACAGTACTACTGTGAGGACAGAGCGAGGTGATGGTGCATATATAGTCTTTGACACAATGGCAGCATCACAGCAAAGGGTCACATACCATGCACAAGATGACATTCACCCAAGGCTCATCCCTGCAGCATTTTCTACAGAGTATGATCAGCAACAACCCAGACGTCCAAAAGTGGTGAATGGCTGCATGAACCGGCACACAGAGGACCATGGGGTGAGGGGTGGGGACAAAGGAGGGACAAGGGGCCCATGAGGAGGCTGTTGTTCAGGGGGAACCTGGGAGAAGGAATGAAGTGTGGACACACCCAGGATGCTCAGCCCGGAACCTCATGGTGGGCAGTGAGCTCTAAGGAAAGGCTGTATGGTGTTATTTCTCCTGAGGCCGATTTGACCTTCTCCTACCTCCGACCGGTGGCCTCATAGTCAGGCTGAGTGGGATCTTTAGTCCCTTGGAGCCGAGCCACCATTCTCTCCTTCTCCAGGTATGCACCTCGTACCAGTTTCACCCCAAAGGCCAGACCTGCCCTGTGTGCAGCCTCAGCATCATGCCTTAACCGCTCATGCGTGTCCTGCAGAGATAGGGTGGTTCAGATGGGCAGAGGCTAGGTGCCCGCTGAATGCTGTAGACACCCCACCCACCTGTAGATAGGCCTGGTAAGTGTTCCACACCCAGGGCCCGCCTTCCCTGGGGCTGTTCCAGCGCACGGCCAGGGTGGCCACCAGCAGAGAGAGCGCGGGGTTGATGAAGGTGTACTCTGCGTCCACCAGGAGCCGCACATGCCGGGCGCGGGCATGCTGAGGGCAAGAGCCGGTGTCAGGGCCCACGGCGACCGCCTGGGCAGGAGCCAAACCATGGCGGCAGTGTTACCTGTGCCACCCGGTGCAAGCGGCTCAGGGAGGCCTGCAGATGCCGGTTCTGCTCAGCGTTGAGGCAGGAGACCTGGAGGCTCTGGGGGTAGCAGGAGAGGCAAGAGGGGTTCAACACTACTGGACCTTCCTGGACGTAAGTCTCCCCACCACCAGGATAGGGAGAAAAGCTTAAAGATGGTTAGAAATTAGGGAAAAGGGGGCTGGGAATATAGCTCAGTGACACAAGTGCCTGCCTGGCAAGCACAAGGTCCTGAGTTCAGTTCCTGGTACCAAAAAAAAAAGAAAGAAAGAAAAAGAAAAAAAGAAATTAGGGAAAAACAACAATATCGTGTGGATGTATCATGCACAAATTTCCTATGATGAATGTGAGCATTATATATGCCTAAAATGTACCAATAAACGTAATGAATTTAAAAAATAGGCGGGCGTGGTGGTACATGCCTGTAATCCCAGCACTTGGGAGGCTGAAGCAGGAGGATCATTGCTAGTTTGAGACCAGCCTGGGCTACAAAGGGAGCTCAAGGCCAGCCTGAACTGCACAGTGAGACCCGGTCTCCAAAATGACAAGAAAAAATTTAAAAATAGATGTGTATGGTGGGTACTAGAGTCTGAACCCAGTACTGACTTACATCCCTACTCCTTTAATTTTTTTTTTTTAATTTTGAGACAAGGTCTTACTAAGTTGCTAAGATGCCTAGGCTGGGTTGGAACTTGCAATATTCCTGCCTCAGCCTCCCAGATCAGATGGATATTATTTACAGAGGTGTAATACAGTGGTTAGGAGACCAGCCTGGGCTTGAATCCTGGCTCAACCACTTTCTGTGTGACCCTGACCAAGTCACAGAACTTCTCTGGGTCTGTTTCCTCCCCTGTGAAATGCAGACGATCAGTATCTAGTTTTTGGAGTTGTTGTGCACGTAAACCAGTAACGCAGTCATTTCTCCTCATCAGTTACATACTGTTCACAATTGTGTGTGCTATACTTTTATATGACTGGGAGCACAGTTTACACACGCATCACCAGCACTTCACCACAGCTCCAGTATCACTAGGTGATAGGAAGTTCTCAGCTCTGTTACAATCTTATGGGTCCTTTGTCATTGACTAGAATCCCCTCATGGAGCTCATGACTGTATTTAAACTTGCCACATCCAGGCCTGGGGGCTCTACTCCCCTGGGGTCCTTACCCGGCCAGAGTCCATGGCTTCTGCCAGCCTCTCAGGACTCAGCTCTGAGGAGGACCCTGGCCTTCTTATCCACGAGGTCAGCTCTTTCTGAAATGAGGTGGTAGGTGGGGTGGTGAGGGAAATCCGATGGGCAGCTACATCCCCAGGCCCCCAGCCTGGCCTGGCCCTTACACAAAGTCGAATGCTGGTCAGCGCTGTCACCCTCATCTGCATGAAGCTGTTCCCAGTTGGTCCGGGGGTCTCCGTGAGGCCTCGTGACAGTTCCACACAGCGCAGCATAGCGCTGAGGTTGTCCTCATACCAGGACTCTCTGCCAGCCCGCAGGGATCAGAGTCTGGGCCCAGGAAGCCCCCTCCTGCCATCCTCCCACCCTCCCTGGTTCCGGCCCCTTACTCACCCCGTCTTGGCAGCTGAGTCAGGCTCCTCCTCAATGGGCACTGCCAGGAGGGGCCGCAGGCCGAGGCCCTGGAGCTGCCGGACACAGCCCCTCACCTCCTCTGCGGTCTCCCCAGCCACAAACTGCCCATACATGGATGCTCTGAGGAGCGCCCCTGAGACCCGAGAGCCCAGGAGTCTCTGAGACCAGGCCTGGAGCTGGGTGACAGGGAGTAAGGACTCAGTGCCAGCCTGGGCAGCCACCAGGCCAATCCTCAGGGCCACTGCTCACCGCCAGCCCGTGGGTGACCAGAGGGGGCCAGGCACACAGCCGTAGCACCAGGAAAGCCCGTGCCAGTTCTGACGTGGTCTTGTGGTGGAAAGCTGAGGCATCAAAGTTCAGGGGCTGCCAGTCCCCTGAGGGGGATCCAGCTTGGGAACGGAGTGCTCGGCAGGTCCGCAGCATCATGAGCTGCTTGCTGCCTCCAGCCTTTCAGGGGAAGGGGCTTTGGAGCTGCAGGTGCCCTAGTATCCCTTTCCTAGCCAGGGGGCAGTAATTGATTAACAGGGTAAAACTTTAGGATCACAGGCTCCTTGGGGGGCAGTTAATCATTAACAATGGGGACAGAGTTCAAAGTAACGGTAACAGGAAAGGCAACCCCCAGAAGCAGCCCCCAGTAACCTCCAGCATAGCAGTACACACTTACTGGGCCTACTAACATGCCAGGGGCTGCTGAGTGAGTGCATGGACCAGGGAGTGAGGAACTCTGGAATCAAGGCAACTTGGCCTGGCAATCTTGGACAAGCAGCCTGACCTGTCTTGTTGCAATCGTATTGTGTTTCAAAGAGAGACAATGAAGTGTTAGTGAATAATTTTTAAAAATACACATAACATATAACTCAGCTGTTCAATGCTATGTATATATCCTAGAGAACTTGAAGTTGGACATCAGGAAAAATATGAGGAAAGAATTTTCATAATAGTCCTAAGTAACAACCACCCAAGTTTCCATTAAAAGAGAATGGATAGATACATTTTGGTTTATTCATACAATAGAATATTATATGATAATGAAAAAGAATGGGCTACTGATACACACAATCACATGGCCAAATCTTATATGCACAGTACTGAGTAAGAGAAGGTAGATGCCAAACAGGCTGTGCTGTTTCTGATCAATTACTATGGAAGCAGGGAAAATAAGAGTATAATAAAGTTTGAAGATACAAACTAGAAGAAGGGGGATGTTATGGTTTGTGTCTAGATGTCCCCCCAACCAAAGCCTCATGCAGTCATGGGTGCAGGCTTCTAGAGTTTTTGATTGATTCATGGTTCAATGCTGGGATTATGGGTGTGAGTGCTACACCTGCCCTAGGGTGGGTAGTTTGCACACGGTAGAAGAGAAGGAAAGAAGCTTACTCTCTGCTGCTCCTCCCCCACCCCCCGCCTTGTGCTCTTGCTGCTTTTGCTGTCTTCTGCTGCTTTGAAGTGTTGCCCCCGTGCCCTGCCACCCTGCCTTGGAGCCAGCTGATTATGGGCTGAAACCTCCACAAACTGTGAGCAAAAAACAAATCTTTCCTTCCTTAACTCTAGGCATCAGGTATTTTGTCTCAGCAATGAGAATAAAGTAACCAAGACAGGAAACAAGGAAATGATTATTGCACATGTCAGAGAGGTGTTTTCCTCTGAAGGAGGGGCAGAGTTGTACAGGGGTAGAGGTGTATGTGGGTTTCTATATTCTATTTTGTTTGTAAAATTTTTTGTTCTATTTTCTTAACTTGAATGATGATTCACAGTTATTCACATTAGAAGTTAATTTTAAGGGTTTAAGGTTTGTTTTTTTTCTCATTTCAACAAACTTTCATGGGTTGTTTTGTTTGTGTGGGAGACGACACGTAGGGCTTTTTCACATAGGCTAGGCAAATAAGTGCTCCACCACTGAGTTACATCCCCAGCCCCATTACAAGTACTTTTTAAAGCCATCATCTTCATTGTGTACATTTTTGAATATGTAGTATGTTTCACAATAAAACTAAAAATTTATCATAGTATCAGCCTCCCAGCGTTGTTATTGGACTCCAGTTAATGAACACACACACACTCCAGTATACAAGTGCTCAGTATGTACTGGCTGTGATCATAAAGGGAAAGGATATAGATTCAAACTAGCAAAGAAAGAGATGCAGAAGGTTGAGAAGACACCAGAGCAAACTTCTAGTGGTCCTTTCCCAAGGGAGTCGAGAGGCTGAAGCAGGAGGATCACAGCCTGGACAACACAACAAAATCTTATTTTAAAAACCAAAGAAAGGCCAGATGTGATGGTGCATGCCTGTAATCCCAGCACTCGGGAGGCTGAGGCAGGAGGATTGTTGCAAGTTCGAGACAAGCCTGGGCTACAAAGTGAGCTCAAGGCCAGCCTGAACTACGTAGCAAGACCCTGTCTCAAAAAAGACAAAAAAAGAAACAAAAATGAGAACATCCTTCTTCGTGCCCACAACACTAAGATAGTATCAATAATTCCTTAGCACCTAACTACCTGACCCCATTTGTCTCGAAATGGCATTGGTGTGTGCACATGTTCTGGAGATAGAACCCAGGACCTCACATATGCTAAGCACATACTGTACCGCTGAGCTCCACCCCCAGCTCAAAATGCCTTTTATGGCTGGCTCTTAAAAATCAGAGTCAATTCAAGTTCTTGCTTTGCATTAGGTTGTTAAATTTCTTTAATCTTTTTAAAAATATCCTCCTGATTTATTTAGAAATTATGTTTGTACTTTTGATTTATTTAGAAATTATGTACTTTTGATTTATTTAGAAATTATGTACTTTTGATTTATTTAGAAATTATGTTTGTACTTTTGCTTTCTTGTATAAACTTTGGCACTGTTTAAAAACAATAAAAATTATATGTGCTTTTAAAACCATTTTTATGAGTATATGTTTGTGACACATAATAATTGCATTCCTCTTTGGGAATTGGTACATATACAAATTGCATCTTAATCTTTTTTATCTGCTGCCTCTTCCTCAGTGCTTTTCCCATTTTAAAGAGCCATGGAGAATGTCCCAAATATTAGATTAGCGTGATTATATCCTTGTGATGTCATGCAGTGTGCTGCTTTATCCCCTGTAATGCCTGTAAACCAGACCGTTGGTCTGCAGCCATCATTTGTTCAGCCAATCTCCACTAGTGTCCTTCAGGTCACCTTCAGAGTCCTTAGGCCTGGTGTCCTAAACCATCATGTTATTGGACTTTCCGGGCTCCTGGGCAGCTCTGCTGAGATCAGCTCCAACAGAAGAGCAGGAGACAGGGCGAAGGCGGGTTAGGGTCAAAGTCCTCACAGAGTCACCATTGTGGGCTTGGGAAATTTAGGAAGATACAGAAAGAGGAAAGAATCCAGAAGCAAAATAGTCCTTCAGTGTTTTCTGAGGGATCTTAAATATTCATTATGAAGTATTGATTTTACCTTGAGGACATTGGGGAGCCAGGGAGATTGTAGGCTAGGAGTCTCAGATTCAGGCCTTTGACAGATCCCTGCGGCTACTATAGTATAGAGTGGATCAGAGAGGGAGACTGAAAGTGGCAGTGCAGGGAGCAAGCTGAGGCTGAGCCAGGATTGTCAAGTAGAGGGGCTGAACTGGGGATTCGCAGGAGGCCATGTGAATGGGACAATACCCCAAGATTCCTGCTGGAAACTCCAAGACCCAAGAGTGACAGGCATGGAGATGTTGGGCCTGTACGAATCTGAGGGGCACTGCCCCTTCACCCTGATCCCAAAAACATTCCCAAGAGAACCCCAAGGGACTCAAGCATAGAGAATCTGGCCAAGTAAGGGGGTGAGAAACACTTGCTTCTGGCTGCCTCCAGATTTCCCCTTGCAATCTCTACATTCCTGCTTTCCTGTGTAAGCCACAGTCCCCAGATCCAGGCAGCACATAGTAGGTCCTGAATAACTATTTGTTTAATGAATGACAGAAACAAAGAGTGATGTCTCAGTCCTCTGACACCTTCAGACCAACAATGGCCTACTTCCTGTCTGAGCCTCAATGCATGACTCCCTTAGCAGAGCACCCATCTCAGGGGACTTCCAGCCCTTACTCCCCATTTGCCTGAGAACAAAAAATTCCTTCAAATGCTCTACAAGGCCTAGTGTCATTGTCTTCCCTTGGCTGCACCATGAGCTCACTTGGAGAGTGATTGCTTCAGATCTGCCCTGTTATTTTATTTTTTTTTAAATGATCATGCAATAAAAATAACCTTTTTCTTTTGGTGCACAGTTCTGTGAATTTTAATGTGTATAGATTTGCTCAATCTCCCACTGCAATCAGGATAAGAATAGTTTCATGGGACCAAGAAATACCTTTTATAATCATACTCTCACCCCACCCTAAACCCCTGACGACCACTGACTTTTGTCACTGATTTTGTCCTGCTGAGAATGTCAAATATGTGGAATCATTCTGCATGTGGTCTTTTAAGCTGGCTTTTCATTCAATCTGATGTCTGAGATGCATCTAATTCGTTGCATGTATCAATGGTTCCCTCCCTTGTTGGATGGTTGTAACTCTGTTTGTTTATTCATTCACTTGTCCAAAGGTGCTTGTATTATTTTCAACACTTGGGAGCTTTGAAAATCCTGATGTTTGGCTCCACCCTTAGGGGAGGCGCTTAGTCACCCCGGCACAATGTGTGTGTGTGTGTGTGTGTGTGTGTGTGTGTGTGCGCGGGCGCGCACGTGCACAAGCTGCCTTCTGCACTTCTCAAACCTCTGTCCCTCTTTACTCCCCACTACCTCTTGTGCATGCCGAGCTGCCTCCTGCTTTAGGACCTTGCACTTAACTATTCCTGTGCCCTCAAACTCTTTCCTTCCTTACTTGCCTAGTAACTCCCGCCTGTCTTCAGGTCTCAGGATTTAAGACCCAAGAAGCCTACCCTGACCAGCTCCTCCCCAGTGAGCAGGAGTTCAACCATTTTGTACTCTAATACTAGCATTGGGGGGGGGGCGGCACCAAGAATCGAACTCAGGACCTTGCATTTGCCAGGCAGGTGCTGTGCCGCTGAGTTATATGCTTGGCCTTCTGATACTAGTTTTGTAGCTCTTGTCACATTCATTTATCTCTCTGTAACCACTCAACCTCTTTTCCTTCACTATGGGCCTCATGAAAATGGGGCTATTTATTTGTTTTTGTCATTATTTAGCACTGCTACTTAGCACAGGAATTAATTATTTTTGTCATTAATTTAGCACTATTACTTAGCACAGGAGTTAATTTTTTTTTTTGCCCAGTACTGGGAGTTGAATCCCTGGCCTTATACTGAGCTACAGCTACAGGTCTTTTAATTTTTAATTCTTGAGATAATATTTCATTAAATGACTACATTGCCCAAGCTGAGCTCTAACTTGGAATCCTCCTGCCTCAGCCTCTCAAAGGAATGGAATTACAAGCATGCACCACCGTGCCTGGCTAGCACAAGACTTAATCCTTTTTCTTTTTCTTTTCTTGTTTTTTTTTTTGTTTTGTTTTTTTTGTTTTTTTCCGGTACCAGGAACCGAACTCACGACCTTGCGCTTGCCAGGCAGGCGCTTTGCCGCTGAGCTAAATCCCCAGCCCCTCTTTTCTTGTTTTATGAGATAGGGTCTTGCTTTGTACTATAGCTGGAATTATGGGTGTGTGCCACCATGTCCAGCTAATTTAATTCTTGTTGAATGAATAAAATGATTTAATAGCTATCTCTGGCATTTGCTAGAAAGAGATTTTGAAATTCTTGTATCAATACAAGTACAGTGACTTTTCCAGTCATAGCTGATCTCACAAAGGACTCCAAGAATGACTCCTTCGAAAACTCATTAGTTGATAGAGGATGGGTCAGGGAACAGTGTTGCCCTGAGAGTGGCTGCTAATCGAGGGATTGCTACTGAGATGCTAACTCCTGGGCTTTCAGGAGATAGGAGATTTGGATGCGATACTTTCTCTCTCTCTCTTTTTTTTTTTTTTTGGACCGGGAATCGAACTCACAACTTCATGTTTGCCAGGCAGTTGCTGTGCCGCTGAGCTATATCCCCGGCCTGGAAGTGATACTTTTTAATCAGGTCAAGAGCCTAGAAGGGTGTGAGACAAGCCCAGTTTTGTGGTACCTCATAGGTACCACCAGAACCAGAAGCAAATGTGTTTTGCAGGAAGACTTCCCTGACTTAAGCTTGCAGGACTTCTGCTGACCAAGATAAAATGATAAGCTCATACTCAAAACTTACTAAATGCACAGGGTGGTCAGCCACCATGAGTGAAAGTCAGCAAGAGCCACTCCTCTAATATAAACAACCCCAGAACTTGGTGATTTAGCAAGAGCAATCGTTTCATTGTTGTTTTTCACAGAATGGCCGTTGGGCAGTGCTCATCAAGAACTGTGTCTATTCTGTGTGGTGTTCACGGGAGAATGTCAGATGACTTGGGGCTGGCTGTTGCCCTGGTGCTCCGTCAAGGCTGAGGGCCTCAGTTCCTTTCTGCAGCATGCTTGGGCCTCTTTCCAGCATGGTGAAGGAGTTCTTAGCAGGAACGTCAGGCAATCAGGAAGAAGTTGCCTTGCCTTCTATGACCTTGCCTTGGAAGTCACACAGTGTCATTTCCACCATTGTCATAAACCTGCCAAATGCAAAGAGAAGGAACATAGATCTTATCTCTGAATAGACACTATCAAGTCATACTGTAAAAAAACAAGCAAATCTTGCTGAACTTGGTGGCTCACACCTGTAATCCCAGCCCTCGGAAGCCAGGAGGGTCTCTGCCAATTCAAGGCCAGGCTATACTGCACAGTGAGTTAAGGCCAACCTGGGCTACACAGGGAGACCCTGTCTTTAAAAAAAAAAAAAAGAAAAGAAAAGAAAAGAAAGAAAAAAACAAAGCAAATCTTGCATCCATCTTTGGGAAATATAGCGTGCATCAGCCATGCACAACCACAAATACAAGCAAGCAACACGGCAATATCAGGAATGAAAATGTGACTTGGAGACATAAAACGATAGGTGAAACTTGTAGAGATGAAAACTACAAGACATATAAATCTGAAAATGAAAACGAAATCTCAGTGGATTAGCCATAGTTAAAGAGAGAACAACAGAATTTATATCAGAGCTCTATTCTTCAAATTATACAGCACAGAAAGACAAAGACATGGATATATGAAACAGGTTAAAACACATCATCTAGGCGCAGGCCTATAATTCCAGCACTCTGGGAGGTTGATGCAGGAGGACTGCAAGTTTGAGTCCAGCCTGGGCAACTTAGCTACTTAGTGAGACCCTGTCTCAACATAGAAAAAGAAAAAAGAAAAGGGCTGGGGATGTAGCTCAGTGTGAAGGCCTTGGATCCAATCACCAGCACCTCCCTCAAATCTGTCTAACAAAATTTCCTAAGTGGAAATGAGAGAGAATGGAGAAGAGGCAATCTTTGAAGAAATGTGATGGATAATTTTCCAGAACTGATAAGAAACATGAATCTACAGTCCAAGAAACAAGCCTATCCTAAGCTAGCTATATAAAAAGAAATCCATACCCACACATATCATACTGAAATTGCAGAACATTGAACACAGTGAGATCTATTATTTATCTGTGCATCCTCCAGAGGATAGACAGCATGGACTGGGTGCTGCACAAATCCTACTGGGGAGGGAGGGGGGATATCCCATGTGGCGATCTCAGACACATTGAAGGTAAGGAAGTTAAAACGAATATGGCAGAAGTGTTCTTCTGGCTTCCTGAAACCACAAAACTAGGGTTGGGAGAGAGTGAAGTTGAAAATTAATGGGCATGGGGGCTGGGGATTTAGCTCAGTGGCACAGCGCCTGCCTGGCAAGCGCAAGGTTGTGAGTTCCATTCCTGGTACCGGAAAAAAAAAAAAAAGAAAAAGAAAAAAAAAGAAAATTAATGGGCATGAGGCAGAAGCACTGGCTGGGGAATCCGCTGTGCCTGAGGCAGAACACAATGGACTGTTCGGTAGTACTCATGCAAGGTTCTTGGAAAAGTGTCCAGATGGTCCTTCTGGGGTGAACACTTATTTTGTGGCAAGAAGAAAAGGGTTTTTTTTTGGAGGGGGGCATGCTACTGGGGATTGGACCCAGGCCTTTTACGCGGAGCTACACCCACAGCCTTTCTTCTCTTTTTGATACAGGGTCTCGTTAAATTGCCCAGGCTTGTGATTCTCCTGTTTCAGCCTCCCAGAGTGCTGGGATTACAAGCTTGCGTCACCACACCTGGTTGGGTGGGGGTTTTAACTGTAGCAGTCGGTTGCAGGAGAACAGGTCAAATTCGCCTCTCATTGGTTCTGACGGGTCACGTGACGACCCTTAGGCGAATCCCTGCGGGTAAAGAGTGACACTGACAGGATTCAGTGAAACCCAGAGCATGCGCATCGGGGGCCCAAAACCTGTTTGCGAGGAGGAACAGGGCGCTGCTGCTTAGTAGGGAAAGACTGCATCCCGGCCTCCAAAAGAGGGAAAGGACACTGAATGACAAACAGCTGGACACGTGGGTGATTTTAATGGTTCCAGAAAATAATACATTGCAAGAATTTAGAATAGGAACTGGCATGTGGAAACAGCTTATAAATGCTCTTACTGTAGTGCAAATGGCTTTCCACCATCCCATAAAATACAAGATAAGTCTAGGATGACTTGCGTGATTTATTCTGTTTATCTCACCAACCTCACTTGATTCCTACCACTTCCTCTCGACTTTATTCTCCAGCAATGTTAGCAAAATCCCTCCCGGCGCCGTGCTCCTGGAGTCCTCTCTGGGTCGACGCTCGCATAGCTACTTACCCTTTAATATCGGAGTTCAGTGGCCATTCTCACGCACAAGACACACACACCCTTGACCAGGGTCATCCACCAGCACAGATCTCCCCGCTGAACTCCAGAACTCTGCACACGTGCTGCTTCAGGGTCTCATTCTCCACTCGCAGACTCTTAAATGGAGTGGTGCCGCCCTCTGATGGGAATTTCGGAAACTTGCGCGAACTTTGTGGTTGCCGCATGCGTGAGGACCCACAAAGGTTTAGAAGTCAGGGGCCATGTAGGTTGGGGATTGGGCTCAGTGGGAGAATTCCTTCCTTGCACGCACAAGGCCCTGGGTTTCATCCCCAGCACCACAAAGAAAGAAAAAAAAAGTCAGGAGCCAGGAATCCTGGGCATTGTGTGTGTATCTGATCAACCTGAAAACATCCTTATAGGCGTTCATGCGGGTTTTAAAATTAATACCATTATTAGTCTCATTAGTAATATAATATATACATATATGATCACTTTTGATATGGTTTTAGCTGGGCGTGGTAGCGCATGCCTGTAATCTCAGCACTCAGGAGACTGAGGCAAGGAAGATCGTTTGGAGTTCGAGGCCAGCCTGGGCTATAAAGTGAGCTCAAGGCCAGCCTGAACTGCATAGCAAGACCCGTCTCAAGAACAAACAAACAAACAAAAAAATATGGTTTTAAATATACTGGCATTTTTCTTGAAACCAAACTATGATATAAATGTGATGATTTTTTTTTTTTTTTGGTCCACCATATGAGAAAGCCCAGTCCCAACCACAATGCTGCCTACGAAACATAATGCAAAGATTTTAATAAAGTACGATGTATAATGAGATGTGCCCATATCACAAGAGTTCAGCATGATAAATTTCTGAAAGTGCTCACACCCATGTAATTATCCGCTGCTCAATAAACACTATCAGCCCCCAGGAGCTCTCGCTGCAGCTCTAATCACTATCCTTCTGTCTCCTAAAGATACACTCTTCACTTCTTTCTTTCCACTGTTGACTTCTAATGCCACATACTAGTCTGTTTTAACTTTGAGCGGATGAAATCATATAGTGTGTTCTCTTTGGGGGGTGAGTTCTTTGATTCACTATTATGCTTGTGAGATCCTCCCTGTTTTTCCTGCAGGTCAGTAGTTCATTCATCCCCACTGCGATAGTACCCATTGGGTAACTATGCAATTAGTTTACTCATTCTTTCATGAACTCTTTGATGGTTTCCTGTTTCCGACATCAATACACTTTCTAGCTCATGTATTTTTGTTCACATGTATAAGTATCGGTATTGGGTGTGTGATTATTGGGTGATAGGGTATCACTATGTTCTAATTTAGTAGATACTGCCAAGCTGTTTTACAAAATGCTTGTCAGGTTACATCCCACAGCACGTAGTTGTGCCTGACCACTTTTGTTTTGGTTTTCTTTTTCCTTCTGAGCCCTCAGGAAGACAGAATGGATTGGCCCACCTTTGTGTTTAGTTAGTAGGGGTTTTTTTTTCCAATTTTTTAATTGTGGTAAAATATACATAAAATTTACCATTTTTTTAAAAAATTTGAGGCAGATTCTCACTACATAGTTTAGGCTAGTCTTGAACTCACTATGTAGCCCAAGCTGTCCTTGAACTCATGGCGATTCTCCTGCCTCAGCCTCCTAAGTGCTGGCATTACAGGCATGCACCACCACACCTGGCATAATTTACCATCTTAATCATTTTTTGTTGTTTTTTTGAGACAGAGTGTTGCTACCTAGTTCAGTCTGGTCTTGAACTCACTATGTAGCCCAGGCTGGCTTCAAACTTGCAGCAATTTTCCTAGCTCAACCTCCTTGTTGCTGGGATTACAGACATGTGTCACTATACCCAGGGAAGAAAGCAGTCTTTTTGAGGAGCTATGCCAAGCCATGCTGGCATAGCTTGGAAAAAAAAAATCAAAAGAAGACTCTTGGTATTGAAGTTTACCTCAAAACCATAAATTATGAGTACAGAGGAAACTAATCTGGAAACCAAAGACAATTTTGAACTTTCAAGCTCTAGACTCAGATTCAAGACAAGTAATATTCCCCTAAAACGTCTGTGGTCAAAAACGTCCTTGAAGGCTGGACTCTCACTAGACCAAGGTTCAAGTCCCAGCAACGCCCATGTTATATTTGCTGTGTGACCTGAAACAAATAACTTCCCCTCTCTGACCCCTGAGGTTTATCCATGAAGCAATAACTTCTTATTGCTCTCTTTACCCAGCCCCTGACCACCACCACTATACTGTGTGTTGTAACGAATCTGACTACCAAGTACCTCACAGAAGTGGAACACGCAGCACCTGTCTTGTTGTGACTGGTTTACTTCATTTAGTGTAATGTCCTTAAGTCATTTATACTATAGCATGTGACAGAATTTCCTTCCTCTTTATTGGTTTGACTTTTGTTTTTTTTTTTTTTGGTACCGGGAATCAAACTGAGAACTTTGCATTTGCCAGGCAGGTGCTTATGCCACTGAGCTATATTGCTGGCCCTCTCCTTCCTCTTTAGGGGTAAATAAGATTACACTGTGTTATATGTTACATTTTGTTTATCCACTCATTCCCTGATGGACACTTAGGTTTCCTCCATGTTTTAGCTATGTGAGTAATGCTGCTTTGAACATGGATATGAAAATCTCTTTGAGACTCTTTTTTCAATTCTTTTAGGTCTAAACTCAGAATGGGACTGCTGGATAATTCTATGTTTAATCTTTTGAGAAAAACTGCTGACTGTTTTCCACAGCAGCTAAACCATTTTACATTCCCTTCAATAGCATATGAAGTTCCCATTTTCTCCATCTCTTTGCTAATAATTATTATTTACTGATTTCTTTGCTTTAAAAAAATAGCCATTCTAATGCATATGAGGTGGTATCTCAATGTGATTTTTTTTCCCCCCCTGGTACCAGGAACTGAACTCACGACCTTGCACTTGCCAGGCAGGTGCTGTGCCGCTGAGCTAAATCCCCAGCCCCTGTGGTTTTTTGTTTGTTTGTTTGTTTGTTTTGCTTTTTTGAGACAGGGTCTCACTATGCAGTTCAGGCTGGCCTTGAGCTCACTTTGTAGCCCAGGCTGGCCTCAAACTCACAACAATCCCCCTGCCTCAGCCTCCATCAATGTGGTTTTGATTTGCATTCCCTGATAATTAGTGATCCTCTTCTTTTGGGCCTTTTATTTATCTTTAGAGAAATGTTTATTCAAATCCTTTGCTCATTACTAAATCAGTTTATTTTTATTGTTGAGTTTTAGCAGTTTTCTATGTGTTGTAGGTATTAGCCCCTTATTAGCTGTATGACTTGCAAATACTTTTTGCCATGCTAATAGTGTCACAAAAGGTTTAATTTTTTTTTTCTTTTTAGATAGTCTCACTGCATTGCTCAGGCTGGCCTCAAACTCTTGGGCTCAAGTGATCCTGCTGCTGCTGCCTTTTGGGCAGCTGAGACTACGGGCATGTAGTCTCCCTGAAAAATTTTTATGATGGCCAATCTTTCTATTTTTTTTCTCTTTTATTACCTGTGCCACTGGTGTCACATCCCAGAAACCATGGCTAAAGTTCCATGTTATAAGATTTTGCCCTTGGTGTTATTCTGAGAGTCTTACAGTTTTAGCTCTTCAATTTAGGTCTTTTCCCTGTTTTGAGTTAATTTTAATATGTGGTACAGTTCTCACTCTGCAACCAGAATCATGGAAAGAAATAAGTTCGTGAACTGAAGTGCTGCTGCATAAGGTAAGACTCCAAATACATTCTTCTGCATTGACTATCTAGTTCTCCCAGCACCATTTGTAAAAAGCTATCCTTTTCCCATGGAATGGTCTTGACGTCTTTGTTTAAAGCATTTGACCCTATAAGAGAAGGATTATTTTTGGACTCTATTGTATTCCACTGGTCTATATGTCTGTCTTTATCCCAGTACCATACTGTTTTGATTACTGTAGCTTTGTAGGAACTTTTGAAATCAGGAATATGAGTCCTCTAACTTTTTTTAGGTTTTGATAATAAATAGCTGCAAAATTATCACACAAGGGCCGGGGATATATCTCATTAGCACAGCACTTGCCCGGCAAGCACTAGGCCCTAAGTTTGATTCCTGGTACAAAAACAAAACAAAACAAAACAAAAACTATCACACAAAATGAAAGCTGACAATGATCTACATCTGACCATATCATCATCCCTGTCAATATGCCTTCTAAAGGTAAGTAACATCTTCAATCATGTGTTCATCTTTGACTTGCTTTCCTTTGGATATATTATTAGAACTTTTTTAAGGTTTTTTTTTTTTTAAACTTGGTAAGAGAGATATTATGTTGTATGTAACTTCTGGAGACTTCTTTTTCTTAGTAGCACATTGCTAAGATTCATTTGGCTTATTCATTTTGATTGCTGTATAATATTTCATTATATATGTGTGTGTATATATATTCATATATATAAATATATATTTGACTATATATGAATATATATAATTATATATATTCATATATGATATATAATTATATATATTCATATATGAATATATTAATATATATGAAGTTCCCATTTATATATATTCATATATATTCATATATATATTCATTCTCCCACTGATAAGCATTTGGGTTGCTCTGAGACTTTTACTGTTATAAGTAGAGCTTTTTTGGACATGTGAAGAAGTTTTTCTTAGGCAGACCATAAGAGCAGATTGTTGGACCACAGAATATATGAATATTCAACTTCAAAATATCACAACAAATGGGGTTCTGAGGCAGTTCTACCAATTTATCCCTGTAATTTCTTTTTCTTAATCAAGATGACCCAGTCAGATTTAGCCCATCTGAAATTCAGAACAGGTCAGAGACAGGAACTTTGTGATGCTGGGCTTCGAGGTGTTATAGAATTGGGGCAGCCAGTCCTTGGACAGGCAATAATTAGGATCAAGGAAGAAAGCAAAAAAGCCACAAGGGGAGAATGGAGGAAATCTGCTGAGGGATTTAAGCAAAATATGGTGTAACCATGGAAAGGTGAAAAGTGCTGGGCAGAGTTGTATAACTTTTGAGATCCAGCAGCACGTGCTGTTGCTTGCTTTCTATATTACCATGCACCTTTACAGTAACTTTTACATTTTAATTTTGCTATAATTTCAGACCTACAGAACAGTTCCAAAAATGATGCAAAAAATTACAATATGCATTTTACCCACATTCCTCAGATGTTAACATTTTACTGCATTTGCTTTATTGTTTTCTATTCCTGTGTACATGTACACTTTTTCTCAGCTGTTTCAGAATAGTTTGAAGCCACAATACCCTCCTATGCTAAATGTATAATAGTGCATACTTCCTAAGAACAATGCATTCTCTTATGCAAAAAAGTATGATAAATTAGTTTTGCCTATAAATGAAATCATACAATATACATTTTTTTGCATCTACCTTCTTTTAATAGTTTATGTTTACATGTGTCAGAGTTTATATAGGGTGTTTTAGATACTATAAAAAATAACAAAATAAAAATAGGCAGGATATAACCATTAGCTATTTCAAATGTAATCAAACTCAAAAAGGACTGAATTTCGTTTGTGTTTTTTGTTCTATCATGGTGCTGGGGATTGAACCCATGGCCTTCACACTGAGCTACACTCCCAACCCCAACCCCAACCCCCCCAAGTTCAGACAGGTTTCTCTCTAAGTCCCTAAACTGCCCAGGCTGGACTCAAACTTGCTATCCTCCTGTCTCAGTCTTCCAGAGTGCTGGGATTACAGGTTTGTGCCACAATACCTGGCTCAAAGTTTTGTTGTTGAGATGCCATTTGCAAGTTACCCTGTCACTTTGGAGAAGTTTAGTTCTTAAAGCCAAACCCAGGAAGAACCTTGTTTATACTCTGACACCAGGTTGAATTATCTTCTGTCATTTACACACATTTCCCCCATGGCCTCTCCAGAAAAAAATCTATTCACTTTGTATCCTATGCAGCTCACTTCACAGGCTCAGCCAGGCTGGAATGAAAAGGACCATTAGAGTATTATGTCCTGTAGGTGCAAGAAAGCACTGCTGAGAAGGCCGTCACACCAGATCACCCCTTAGCTCAAAGGGAAGAGAATCTTCCATAGTGCCCAGATCTCCTGCCACCTGGTCATAGATTCTTCCTGGATCATCATACTTGTCCTCAGGCCAGCAAACGTCATAGGGGCCCTGATAGAATAAAAGTGGAGTTAGAACCACAGAGAAAAGGCCTATGGGTTATAATCACAGCTCTGAAGGACACACTTTCCTGCTCAACTTCCCAGGAAAAATATTTTAGCTTTTAACTAACTTGGAAAATGTCTAATGTACACAGAGAAGACAGTGATGATTACCAGTCTTGCTCATGAACCCCCATGTACTCGTCATTTAACTTTCATAGTACTGACCTTTAGTTCCTGTTTATTTATCTACAGTTCCCTGCTCTGCCAGCTGAGCTATCAAAGGTTCACTGGTTATTTATCTAAATCTGTCTTCTCACCCTCCACTTCCACCAATTGGATTATTTGCAAACAAGTCCAAGATATCCCATGATTTCATCTCAGGAAAATAATTTAAATGTCAAGAATATGAAAACTTTAAAAAGCTTGTGATATGAGCTATCAAGTCATGTTCCTGTTAGTCCTATCCATTTCCAAAATGTTTCTCCAACAAAACAGAAGAGGGGGGCTGGGGATTTAGCTCAGCGGCAAAGCGCCTGCCTGGCAAGCGCAAGGTCGTGAGTTCAGTTCCCGGTACGGGAGAAAAACCAAAAAAATAATTTGCAACCTGATAATCACCTCAGAATAGCGGGTATTGGAATTTCCCCATAAAAAAAAAAAAAAAAAAAAAAAAAAAAGAGGAAAAGGGCCACAAAGGGTGATATTTGCTGGGGACATAGATTTGCTCTACAGCTGGGGAAAAATAGTTGTTCAGCTCGGCAAAGTAGAGCAGATTGGCCTGTGAGCCAAACATGGCCTGTTGCCTGATATTTTTTTAATCGCCTGAGAGTTAAGAATGGTTTGATATTTATAATTTGTTGAGAAAATTGAAAGAAGGATAATATTTGTGACATATGAAAATTATACGAAATTCAAATGTCAGTGTTCAAAAATAAAGTTTTATTGGAACATAGCCACACTTAATCATTTGTGTATTAGCTATGACTGCTTTTACCTACTATGGCAGAGCTTAGTAGTTTTGAGGAAGACCATATGTGCCATAAGCCCAAAACATTTACTCTCTGACCCCATACAGAAAAAGTCTGCAGACTCCATCTGTGCTTTTGAAGGCCCATATGGTCCAGCACCATGGACAGCGTTTGCACACGCTATTTCCTTCGTGATGTGGTGTGGTTCTGTGATCTGTGAACCGTGCACCCGGGTGGGATGTTGTTCCAGTGGGGAATGGCTTGGTCCACAGGTGCCTAACATTAGCCAAGGTCATGTAGAGAATTGGGCATTCTGTTCCACCTATCTTACTGTAAGACAATGGGTAGGTGTCTGGTCAAAGTTTCTATGTTTTCATGTGCCCAGCCACAGTCTGTACTTCCCCTGGGTTCTCTGTCCTCTTCCACTCTCAGTCCAGCGAAATGAGTATGGCTGGATGCTATTCCCTGGTCCTATGAGTGGGCACTGCTCCAAGCCTTTCCAATTGGTATATATTATTCCCTGTTTTGGTTTGATTTGGTTATTGGAGACAAGAGTCTTGTTATGTAGTTCAGGCTGGCCTTGAACTCACTATGTAGCCCAACCTTCAAACTTGTGTTAATCCTCCTGCCTCAGCTTTTCAAATGCTGGGATTACAGGTGTGTGCCACCACACCCAGCTACTATTTCCTGCTTTGATGATTGGCTCAACAATGAGTATATGATCCAAGCTAGACCAATATGTCAGTGTTGGGCCTTTAAAGCTATTGAGAAAGAGGTATTCTGTTTATCTGAAGATTTTTACCTAACAGGAACAAAGCTGGACTTCTGGAAAATCTTTAGGGAAGAAATTCTGTGTCCAGCTGGTCTTAACAACAATTCTGTCTCCTAACTTTACAACTGAGTAGACAAAAATATTTTTCTTTCTATCTGCTTAACCAGTGTGGTGGAGATGGCTAAGTCTCAAAGGAAATGTGTCCCCTTTTTCTTCTGTAAGAACAGAACTGTGTAGTAAGGCACATAGCTCTCAAGTAGGACTACATTTCTGGGCTGGGGATATAGCTCAGCGGCACAGTGCCTGCCTGGCAAGTGCAAGGTCCTGAGTTCGATTTCCGGTACCAAAAAAAAAAGACTACATTTCCCAGCCTCCTTTGCAGTTAGGTGTAGCCATGTGACCATGTAGTCACTGACAGATGTGTACAATTTCTAGGCCTGGGCCATGAGGCTGGATTGTGCCTCTACCACATTTGCTCTTCCCTTCTCCCTCCAGCTGAAACCTCCAGTGAATCTTCCTATCCACATAGACCAGGACAATGGATGTGATAAGAAATGGTAAAGGAACACAGTGGAAAGAACTTGGGTTTCAAATAACGATGTACAGCAGGGCTCACCTTTGACAGCTATGTAAAAAAGAAATAGACTGTTTTCTGCAGAACCTGCATTAAGCAGGCCTCTTTGTCACAGCAGCTAGCTTACCCTAATACAACAGCATAAAGCGGGTCACCAGCCTAGATGGAATGGTAACACAAATCTGCTCACCATCTGCACTTCACCATAAAGGGGTCCCCAGGCCCCTGGTGGGGCATATATTCTCTCCACCTCATCATACAGGTGCCCAGGAAAAGCCACGTCCTCCTGTTTAAGACCTGTGGTGTGGGAAGTTGGAGGATTAGGGCACCCAGCCTATAAGACATGGGTACCTCGGGATGCAGAAATCCTGATGTTTTCACAACTCACCTCGGGTATAAGCCACTTCCTCCAGTGTGGGGGGCAGCTGGGGGCTGAAGTCCCTCAAGGAGTGGTAATGTGGCTCTACTTCTATCGTGCTAACCTGTCATGTGTGCACACACAGAAAAACAAGTAAAATCTTTTCCATAGATCCAGAAAAGGGCAATGATTAACCTGAAGCCGTTGATGAAATCCATCATTCCCTGTCTGTAAGGCTGTCCAGGCCGCCCCACTCACTGTGGAGCTTCGAGTGTCCTGGTCCCCAGTCCAGTGGCTCTCCTCATATTCATTCCTGACTCGGTCCTCCTCCTCTGACCTTCCACAATGGAGACGGCAGTTGGATACTGACTTTCTGCCACCTGTCACCCCCAGACCTCTTCCCTCAGGGTCTTCTTTCCAGAAAACGTGCCCACTTACCCTGCCTCTGTCTTCTCTGAGATACCTGGGAAAAATAGGGAAAGGGTCAGCACCCACCCTGTCCCAGCTCACTTGGCCTTGGAGAAACCTCCATTGTGTAGTAACCCGAGGGTCTCCATCGCCCTGGGGTCTCTATCCCATTGGGAAGGAGGTATCTACTCACCCTCAGCGAGATGCCTCTGTCTTCGCCACCAGAGGAATCCCACAACACATGAGGCATTGGAAAGCAGCAAAAGACCCCCGACTGCAAACATCACAGGCAGGAGGGGCAGTCCTGGGGATTCTGGGGGGAAGATGCCCCTCAGTGACCCCAGGCAATGGGCTGTACACCTGGAGTGGACTCTTAGGAAAGCCTATCCCTAGGTGGGTGTGGTGGCACATGCCTGTAATCCCATCTACTAGGGAAGCCGAGGCAAGAGGATTGCAAGTTTGAAGGCAGCCTGAGTAACTTAGTAAGACCCTGTTCAAAATAAAAATAAAAAGGGCAGCCAGGCATGGCAATGCATACTTAGGATCCCAGCACTTTGGGAGGGTGAGGCAGGAGGAGCAAAAGCTTAAACTCAACTTGGGTAATTTAATGATTTAGAGAGACCCTGTCTCAATAAAATTTTTTTTAATGGCCTGGGGATGTACTTTAGTTTGAAGGTTCTGGATCTAGTCCCCAGTACTGCAAAAAAAATTTTTTTAATTTTAACAATGGGCTGACAGTGTAGTTCACTGGATTCAGTCTCTAGTAGTGAAAAGAAATCAAACTCTCTCTTTCAAGATGAAAGAAGTGAATGAGCAGGGGTCTCTATTCTCACCCCTTTTTGCCATCCAAAGGCAAGTGGCTCTTTTTTCAAGTCAAGGCATTAGCAGCAGGTCCTACCCGTGCCTGAGCAGTAGCTGGACTGAGAAGGAGAGTTCAGCGCCCCAGCTGTGGAGTCGAGTGATCTGGTCTCTTCCCGTAGCTCCAGCCTTACCCGCCAATCATTGACCTTTGTGTTGGACCTTCCAGCCACACAAACTAACCAGCAGCAGTTTCCAGAATCACTCAAGCAAACTCATACCTCTGAGCCTTAGAATAATCAAGCATTTGTCCTCAAAGTTTTTCCCTTTTAAAAGCACTTCTAGTGACCCTGCAAATCCCATAGCAAGTGACTTATTTCCACCACCTTTGACCCCCGTCAGAATCAGGCTGCCATATCCCTAAGAACAGAGACTCCTAAGTAAACATCTGCTTGGCATCTATTTCTGTTTCTTCTGCTAATGCCATTTGTTTTCCTTTGGGGAGCAGCCACTTCCCTGCTTCCCGCCCCTATGGCCCAGGCAGGACTCTTTGATGGGCACATGGCCTAGCCTGGCGGATAAGATCACCCACCTCCCTTTCCTTTGGTTCAGACACTGCCTTTGACCCAGGCTGGCTTTTTGTCACACAGTTAGGATACTTCTGTGGGCCGCTAAGAAGTGGAAAGAAAGCTGGAAGTGTAGAAAGGCTTCTCCCCACTGCCCTTGCAGTGCTAGGGAGTGAACCCAGGTCTTTCACACTGAGCTACATTCTAAGCCTTAAGTTTTCTTTTTTAAAATTTTGAGACAGGGTCTTGCTAAGTTGCTAAGTTGTCTAGGCTGGGCTCAAACTCGCAATCCTCCTGCCTCAGCCTCTCATAGTGCTAGAATTATAGGCATGTGCCACCATGGCTGGCTCCTTCTTTGCCCTGATGAGAGAAAAACCTGTGAAAGAAACTACCACAGATGAAGGTCAAGTTGAGAGATGGGAAAAACAGATTGCTGGTGGGCATTTTGAGCACCTAAATCCAGCCACACCTGGAATTTTCAATTTCGTTAACCAAGCAATTCTTTTTAGTGTCAACAGCAGCTGAATTTATGTCACTTTCCACCTTCCTCTCAAACTCTGAAGGAAGCCTGTCCACCAAATGGTCACAGTCCCCCTGCTGTATCCACTCTTGGGTCATCCTCTTCCACACTGACTCATTGAGTCATGTGGGACCACAGTAAATGTGACAGAATCAGACCCTTACAACATGCTAGTAAACTGCAGCTTATCCTTTCTTTCATTGCTGTGACCACTTCCAGGTGAGCAAACCAAGGAGAGATACATGGCCATTATCTCCATTGTCCCAGTTAAGAGCCAGATGACTGTCAGACACATGGCCCAGTCCAGCTGCCAGCTGCTTATAGAGATGATTCAAACCAGCCCAGACCAGAACTATTCTGCTGGACTCAAAAGAACCATTGGAAGTAATGTGTTTTTTTTTTATAAGCACTTGTGTTTGGGGTGGTTTGTTATGCAGCTAGAGCTAACTGAAACAGCCTCCTCCCAGAGTGTGGTTTCAGCTGTTTTAGAAATAAACTAAATCAGGAAGAATGAGAATGCATCACTCTAAGCAAGAAAAAGAGCCAAGGATACAAGTGAAAGTCTGCAAAGACAGGCTGAGTCTTAGGCAGCTGCAACCAACAAGGAAGCAGAGATGGGATCAGGGACCAGAAGGTTCAACTCTCAGGGGAGGGGGTGGGGCTCAGAATTGAGGACTTGCCTGCAGGTTGCTGCGTAGGAGGCTGGTCATAAGGCTCTCTGGAAGGCTGGTCCAGGGCTGGAGGGTGGATATAGAGAATTAATTCTAAGAATCTGAGATAAGCCTTAAGTATTTCTTATCCTCTTATTAAGCTTTTCAGCTGACTTTGAGACTCATGGGAACTGGCATGGATGGCTTCTTATTTCAAAGATAACTGGAAATTACTGATGATAATGGCAATACTATTAATAGCAATTTAAATGTCAATGATAATGATGATGATGATTAATTATTACTGATGTGCAAGGTCCTGTAACCTGAATTACCAGTTTTGTTAATACAAAAAGATGGGCTCTCTTGATTTCTTAACAGAAGTACAAATTTTAGAGCAGGGAAGTGAATTTAGTATTTTATGTTTTAGTGCTAACAAGCAAGACTGGAATGAGGGGGAAAAAAGGCTGATTGTAGGATTGAGAAAGGGGTCCTTTCTTCATTAATTTCTGCTCTTTATCATTTCCTTTCTTCCGCTTGTTTTGGGTTTAATTTGCTCCTTTTTTTTCTAGTTTAAGATGAAAACTTTTTGTTTGTTTGAGACAGATTCTTGCTATTAGCTCAGGCTGTCCTTGAACTCACGGCACTCCTCCTGCCTCAGCTTCCCAGAGTGCTGGGACATGCACGTGCCACCATGCCTGGCTAAAATGAAAACTTACAATGTCCATTTGAGGCCTTTCTTTTTCAAATCTAATATAAATACTTAACGCCATACATTTCTCTGTAAGCACTGCTTCAGCCATGCCCTCAAAATTTGTATGTTTCCATTTTCATTCAAATCAAACTATTTTCAGCCCCCCCAAGTGCTGGGATTACAGGCATGTGCCACTATGCCTGGCCTCACACTATTTTCTAATTTCCCTTGGTCAGTAATCATATTCAGACAAGACAGGATATTGGCTAAAAGCTGATCTCTGGAGCTCATCTGCCTGAGTTTCAATCTTATCTCCTTCCACCTCTCTTTGGCTGTTTAACCTTGGTCATTTACTTAACTTCACTGGATTTTAGTTACTGCATTTGTAAAAGGGAAAAAACAATAGAATCCACTTCACTAAACCACTCTATAAGTCCTCTGAGGAATTCTGCAGCCTGCCCAACTCTGTCCCTTCCTACCTGGGGTAGTGATAGACAGTTGGATCTCCTTGTGAGTTAACCCACTGTCTCCCATGGCATTGCTGGCCAGCAGCCAGACCCTGTATCGCGTGGAAGGCTGCAGCCCAGTTAGCGTGAAGGTGGTGGCCTGGGGTGGTAGGACATCCACGTAGAGAAACCCAGGAGTCTCCAGGGCCTCATACCTGCATGACAGGGAAGAGTCAGTTCAACCTTCACTTCCTACCCCCTCTAACTTGCCTCAACAGTGACTCACCTGATGTGGAACCTCTGTGGCAACCCCCCGTCAAAACCATGCCTCCACTCCAGGCCCACTGAGTGGGGAGTCAGGCTCACAACCTTCAATCCCAGCGGTGGGTCAGGGCGGCCTTTGGGCAGAAGTGTGGGAGAAGCAGTCAGAGGATATAAAATGGTTCTATCCAGGTCTTTACTAAGAATGATATTAAATATACAGTTGATTTTAGCCAAGTGTGGTGGTTTGTGCTTGTCCTCCCAGCACTCCGGGAAGATCACAAGGTCAAATACAGCCCGGGCAACTCACTGATTAGTGAGGATACTGTTTCAAATTACAACAAATTATTGGGGATAATTTTAAACAGCAAAAACAACTACAAAAATGTGAAAGGGGGCACTAAAGAAACCAGAAAAAGGACATTTGTTTACTGTATAAGTTGTGGAACAATATGGCAGAATGTCACCTTGTTCCACCTCAGCTAGAAACATGCCCACTCGGTGACTCAAACTGTTCATCCCTCTGTGCATGTATCCGAGTGACCACAAAAACCCCATGAGTATGGGTTTGGAATAAATTTTAGTGAATATGCGAATTTTTAAAAATGAGGATAGTATATATATCTTTGAAGTACACTTTTTTTTTGTCTTTTTGAGACATGGTTTTACTATGCAGTTCAGACTGGCCTTGAACTCACTTTGTAGCCCAGACTGGCCTCAAACTCGAAGTGATTCTCCTGCCTCAGCCTCCTGAGTGCTACAGAATGGATTTTTGTTTGTATGCTAACATCATGTCCATTCCCTTCATTTTTTTCTAGTTATTAACACTCTGCATTTCCTTTGGAGAACCACCCTCCACATTCTCAGGTCACATGCTTCTGATGGAAGTAACCCCAGTCCTAGTAGGACATGTGACCAGTGTTGGCCAATCAGAGTGCTGTCCTCCTCTGACCAGATACTTGGTTCAGGGATGAGCTGGAATCTAAATAGAGCCAATGACATTTAATTCTAGAATTACCACCCACCTGCTAGGAACAGGAGGAATTCTATTTCCTCTGGGAATTCTAACAGACCACTATGAGGAGGCTTAAAATAAAGCCAACACAGAGAAAAGTCGACCTAAGAGATGGGCAGAAGTTCTGATGACAACTAACCCTAGATTCAACCCTTGACAATTCACTTTTCAGTTACTTGAGCCAATAAGTCCCCTACACCATCTTTGTGCATGTGTGTGTGTGTGTGTGTGTGTGTGTGTGTGTGTGCGCTCGCGCACGTGTGATGTGGGCTCCCTACATGAGAGAACATCTAGTCTCCCATGGAATATCAGGGCAGGTAAAAACTCCCTCCTCATTCATAAATACCTCTCAGGTGTCAGGAACACTTCAAGGATGGGGCCAACCAGGGACTTGGGAGTGGACACAAGGAGAGCCCCCCATATCCTCCCAGCCCCCACCCATCATACTAATGCTGACGAGCTGGATGTTGGTGTGGTCCGAGCCAAGGGGGTTGGTGGCTGTGCATGTGAAGAGGGCATAATCCTGGGCTGCAGACACGTTGGCAATGGTCAGGAGACTGCTATGAACTCCACCCTGGTGGTATGTGTGCTCAGTGTACCTGGAGAGAAGGGGCATGCTCAGAGAGGGGAACTGGCACTGGGGGAACCAGAGTTTGGACTGAAACACTGCCTGGCTGGGCCTAGGCTCACCTGAGATCTTGGAGATCCAGAGGGACTCCATTTTTGGTCCAAGTGAAGACAATGTTGGGCACACCACGGGCACGGCAGTGGAGGGTGGCAGAACTGGTGCTGTCCCCAGCTGCAGCCACTTTAGTTAGGGGAGTGGGATGCTCCACCTGGGGGGCAACTAAGACAGGTTGGGGGTGGTCCACATGAATATGTGGGAAGACATAAGAGCAGGGGGTTTAGAGGCAGGCCTAAAGTCTGGGGTTTGGGTGTTACCCACATCTGACAACAAGACGAACCAGCCCTCGGGCCGGAGGTGCCACTCCATTGTCCACAATGCACTGGTAAGCACCCGCCTGGGCCAGTTCGGCATGGCGAATCCGCAGGCGCCCTGTGGACCCCTTTGACGTCTTCTCCATGTCATCCAGGCTCTGGTCCTCCTCATCTTCATCCTGAAGACCCGAGACTGGGAGTTGGCCTGAGGTCCATCATCCCCCAAACTATGTCCCATCTGTAGCCTCGTTCTCCCAGCCAGAATCATCCTTCAAAGAGCTACTGAAGTAAAAATTTCTCCTGTCAACCATCCAACCACTTATCCAGTTCAGCCACTCCTCCACCAATCAGCCAACCACTCACCCATCCATTTATCTAACCACTCATGCCTCGAACAGCCTACCCACCCACCTATGCATCAGTCCACCCATTCACTGAATCATTTATATAGGCTGAGTACGTAGCTTAGTGGTAGACAGTTTCCCTAGCATACCTGAGGCACCATTTAAAAAGTCTATCCATTCATCCATTTATCTTTCCATTCATCACTCAGCCATTCATCCAATCATTTGTCTTCTTTCTATGCACCCATATATCCATCCTTGCAGCTCCCTATCTATTCACCCCATCTATTCACTCATATATGTACACACTCATAAATACATGCGCCTGTTCAGTCTTTTATCCAGTTGTCTGTTTGTCCATATCTCCACAGATCTATCCATCCCTTGATCCAACCATCATCCTTCCAGACATGTTTCTACTGATGGTGTATTTATCCACTCATCTACTCTCTAATCTGATCTGTTTATCCACTCAATGCTCCCATCCAATCATCCACCCATCCTTTCACTTTTGCTTTATCTTCACTTCACTCTTTCATCTGCCCACCTACCCATCCACCCATCTCTATCCATCCACCTATCCACTCACCGAACCACTCACTCGTCTACCGATTCATCTGCCTTTCAACAAAGAGTCACTAGTTTCTGGGGCTTACTCCAATGAATATATAGTTATACAGGGTCACACAGACATGGCCTCTACTCCCAACAAGCTTACTGTCAAGAAACCACACCCCCTGCCCCTCCTGCATTCACCAAAGTTTGCGTCCTCACCAGCCTCTCCCAGTTGAACATGTCTGGGAGGATGGGATTGGCATCAGCGGTGCAAACAATGTCCACAGAACCCCCAACATCCACTTCAGTAGGGTCCTGGAGTGCACGGATGGTAGGAGCATCTAGGGAGAGACAGGGGCTTGGGGAAGGCACTTGGGCCCAGACAGGCCATAGTGGGAGAGGGCTATAGGTACAAGAGGTATTTTACAGGTGACCATAAAACTTAAGAGGGTAGACACAATTTGCCCTTTAAGTGAAGCACTTGGAGGAGATTTCTTAGAGATTCTCAGGGCTGGTGAAGTTGTCCCCATCCTCTACCATGCTTCTGTGATAACTGTTGGACCCACTGCCAGTATCATGTAGGTGTGGAGCTTCCACAGTGGGTTTGGTTTCCCGAAGGTGGGTTTCTTTTCTGGGTAGAGACTCCAAATTGGTCTCTACTGGACAGGGGTTCCATGCTGGGAGGGATTTAGGACAGGTGTTTATCCCTGGGTGGGTAAAGCTTCTATATTAAAAAGACTCCACAGTGGGCAAGATTCCTTGGGTAGGTGTGGCTTCCAAGGTAGGTGGGACTCCCAGAGACCCTGGTTTCCTATAGCATTTCGGGGGCTCACAATGCACATCCAGCCGCACCAGTGCTTCTGCGGTGCCCTCCGAGTTCTGGCAATGCAGCTGATAGAAGCCATCATCAGAACGGGTTACATTCCACAGCTGCAGAGCCCCATTGGACAGGATGCGATGCCGGGGACCACCAGCTGCAGAAGGCCAGGGTAAGGGGCTAGCAGGCCCTTCCACCATCAGGGACCTCCATCCCTCTGCATGCCCACTCCCCGCACCTGGGCTGAGGCGATAGCCACGGAAGGTCCAGTTGAAGGCCTCAGGTGCGGGGTTAGCAGACACAGACACAGGCAGCAGTGCCTCACCCTGCTCCACCGCTGTCACCACTAGCACTTGCTCCCCCAGGAACTCGGGAGGGTCTTCAGAGCAGGTGCCACAGGGAGTCAAGAGGTAAGGTCAGAGTCAGGGCTAGGATTGAGTTCAAGGACCATTTCAAAGGCTAAAGTCAGGGTCACAAGTAAGACTAAGGTTGTAGACAAGGTAACAGTGTCTGAGCTGAGCTTAGGAGTAAAGTTCAGGATGGAAATTAAAATCCAATTTAGAGAGCTGGGAGTAGTGGCGCAGGCCTGTAATCCCAGCACTCAGGAGGCTGAGGCAGGAGGATTGTTGGGAGTTCAAGGCCAGCCTGAGCATCAAAGTGAGTTTAAGACCAGCCTGAACTGCATGCATAGTGAGACCCTGTCTCAAAAAGATCCCCCCCGCTAAAAAAAAATCCAATTTAGAAAAAGGATAGAGTCAGGGTCAAGTTTAAGGATGGAGAGAAGGGTCAGGATAGGGCTCATGAGTCATCACAGAAGGCAAAAAGTAAGATGGGGGCTCAGCAGGATAGGCGTTTGTGCAGGGTCGGGAGCAAGACTAGGAAAGTTGTAAGATTCAAGGCAGGGATCAAAGACAGTGTCAAAGTGAAGACTGGAGTATTTTAGGGTGTATGTGTGTATGTGGTTCGGGTCGGCGCACATACATAGCACGTTGAAGCGGTAGAAGGAGCTCACGGTTTCGCGGAGCTCGGTGCTGTGGGCTTGGCAGGTCACGCGGTGGCCGTGATCGCGGGATGACACCCGAAGAAAAACGCTCCTGGATGCAGCAGAGCCTCTGAACGGGGCGCTCTGGGGCGGTGCGGCCATGTCTTCCAGCCTGCGCTCCAAGCAGGAAATTGGGTTATGCAAGGGATGGGGGACATGGGCGCGGCTAGAACCTGGTGGGCGGAGCCAGACCGGGGAGGGGCTATACCAAGAAAGGGCGGGGCCTCGCACACTCACCTCTGCCCCTCCTTGTCCCAGGACAAGTTGACAGGCGGGTTGCTGCTCACACTGACGCACGTTAAATTTAAGGCGTCGCCTGGACGCAGCGCCGACGCGTTGGCCAGGATCGTCAAGTTAGTTGGGGGAACTTAGCAGGTAGGAAGAGAGCGGCTCAGACGTGAGGGGGTAACCTGATCCACTTCAGCGGCATCCAGTCCCCACTCGGGTCCCTGCAAGCCCCGCCACCGCCACTGCCCCGCCCCCGGCCCGCCTCCGGCCTCGCCCCCGGCCCCGCGTGGGCCCTCACACAGCACCACGATCTGCGTGGACGCGCTCAGCTGGCCCGCCTTGCACGAGAACTTGGCCTTGTTGTCCGGCGGGCCTAGGACCAGCACCAGCTCGCGGGAGAAGGTGCTCCCGGACTTCTCCAGATTTCCCAGCTGCACCCGCCTTGGCTCCTGGGGCGGCCGCGGCTCCATCACCGGGCGTGCGTCCTGAGGACCAGACCTGGCTGGGGGACTGCGGGTAGCCCCGCCTTCCCTACCCAGCCCTGACACATCCCCATGGGGTCGGAAGCCACCCCCACCAACGGGCACCCCTCCGGGTAAAGGAGTGCGCCTGGAACTGAGCACATCCAGCCCCGGAGTCTTTCCCGCCTCCCCTGGGCCTCCTGTGACCCCCACCCAGTCCCAAAGTCTATAACTGCACTACTTGCCAAACGCTATGTTCCAGTAAACTCCCTTTAAACTCCCAAACCTTGTGCAGAATTCCTTCCTTTTTCATTCTTGCTCTTGAAAATTTCCCACTTTCCCCACAGGAAATCTTTGGCAGACCTTTCCCTTAATTCCAGTGTCTCTCCACAGATTGCTGAATCTTTCCCCCATAGTTCCTTATTGGTCTAATCTTTTACTAGAATCCTCTGCGTTGCCCGAATTCTTGGCATTTTCTCGGAATTCTTTCCAATTAAAATGTAATTCCATTGTCACTCCTGTAATCCCACCCCCAGAATCTCCAGTGGCTCCTTGACTTCTCAAGTTTTCCCCAGAATTCTGTTAAATTTTCTTTTTTAAGTGGAATTTCATTTTCTAATGAATTTCAAGAATTCAATGTAATATTAATAGATTTTCAATATTCTGTGGAATTACAAGTCTTTCCCCCCAAATAGCTAGCTTTTATAGTTTATAACCTGTCCCTAAAATTCGTCACATTTCCCTGAGATTTTTTCACCAGAATTTCCTTTATATTAAATAGAATTAATTGCCATATCTATATAATTTCCAACCTTGATCCAGAATTCCTTCTTTTATTTGGGAATTGTGTTCCCAGAATTCCTAGAAATGTCCTAAGATTCCATTTACCTTAGACATTTGTGTCTTTTCCAATTCCCTTCCAATATCCAGAATTTCCAGTATTGTTTAAGAAATTTTTGTCTTCTCACGACTTTGAGGGAGGGGAAATCTTTGCCCTTCCCCTGCCTTCCTGGCCACCCCACAGCTGTTGCCTGGCACCAACCTTGTACCAGATGAGGGAGGGGTCTGGGTTGCCCCCAATGGCCAAACACACCAGCTTCACGCGGGTCCCAGTCCGGAGGTGCTGCCCTTCTTGGGGTCCCTCAATCCATAGCTTCTGGGCAGGATCTGGGAGGAGAGGCAGAAAGAGTATTCTAGGCTGGGGCCTGAAGCAGGGGTTCAGGGACCTGTGGGTTTCCTGGGCCAGGTTAGTGGCTCACATTTCACATTCAAGGTGAGAGACTTCTTGAAGGTCTCCTTGGTGAAGGCCTCACTGAAGGCCTCACAGGTAAGGGTCAGGCCATTGTCTTCCCGGCGCACCAGCAAGGTCAGATTGGACATGGAGATGTGACCACCATGCAGGCCCTAGCAGGGAGCAAGCTTCAGACTTGAGAGCTGAGGTGCCCCCCGTTATGATATCAGAGGCCCAGTCCACCCCAGACTCCAGCAGGGACAGTTAAGCATCTCTACCTCCTCATCTCCCAGACCTGGAGATCAGGGCCCTTGCCCAACCTCCTTGAGGATCAAGGCCTCCAAGCTGCCCACCCGCCTCTGCCAGCTCCGGCTTGCATGCCTTCAGCCCCCTTTTGGCTTGACCCCCTCCTCACATCCATGACTGTCTCCTCCGCGGGCTGCAGCTGCCGCCCACCCAGCCACCATCGCAGCAGGACCCTCGGGCGACTGGACTTCGTGAGGCAGCAGAGAGTCACATTCTTGTTCTCAGACTGTGATGCAGATCCCAAGATGGTTATGGCACTGGGAGGAACTGCAGGACACATGGACAGAGGAGAGACACATGGCTGGGCAGGGGGCCCCAATACCACTCCAGACAGAGAGACAGAGGATGTGGATAAGGTCTCTGACATCAGACAGGCGTGATTTGGAGGCACAGACAGATGGTTTACTGGGACAGGAGCCGACAGATGGACAGCTGATATCAGAACTCACAGGAGACCTGCAGTGTGACACTTCGTTCCTGGGTCCCTGCAGATACACTGTTGTAGGCTTCACAGCTGATTTTGGCTCCGTGGTCTTCTGGCCGAACGGTCATTGTGAGTACACTTCGGGCGGTGGCATGCGCATGCTCTGTGCCCCATGCTATGTGCACAGGCCGGCCATTCTAGAGACAGGAACAGGCCTAGACCAGCTCAGAGCCAGCTCCTCGCCCCTGCCCTCCCCCCACGCCCACACCTACTTCTGTTCTTACCTTCAGCCACTGCAGTGTGGCTGGTGGGTTTCCCCCTCGGGCTGTGCATGGCAGCTCCAAGTTCTGCCCTGCCCTAACGAGCCCCTCATTTAGGCCTGGCCACTCGATGATAGGAGGTCCTGGGGGAACTAGGGAGCAGCAGTCACTCAGTAAGCCTGAGAAGCCCATCCATTTTTTTTTAGTCCCCATAACCTGCCTCAACACAGGGTCTTGGTATGTAGTTCAGGCTGGCCTTGAACTCCCTGTGTAGCCCAGGCTGGCCTCGAACTCAAGGTGATCCTCCTGCTTTAGCCTCCCAAGTGCTGGCATTACAGGTGTACGCCACCACATCTGGCACTGCCATGTTTTTTCTTTGCCTGAATTTTCCATAATCCCTGTGACCCCTCAGGACCCTCAAATTCTGCTTTCCACCCTCAGTGCCCACAATAGCTCAACTGTTCACTTACACAGAACATTCATGGTGATTGAGGCTTTGATGGGGCTGACCAAAGCTGGGCTGGATCCCTCACAGACTAGTAATTGCCCATTATCCGAGCTCTGGGGTATCACCCTGGGATAGGAAGTTGGGTTAAGTAGAGTCAGCGCTATCATCTGAAATTTAGGGAGTCAGTGTGAAGAAATAGGACCCTAGGTTCCCATGCCTGGTCTCTATCTCCATAGTGAACTCTTCTAAGGTCTGGAGTTCCGAGGGAGAGATTCAGGGCTTTGACAGTAAGAGTTAGGTTTCAGAGGGCCACACCGGGCCTAAACCTTTGTGTCTGATATCCAGGAACTGGAGTTCCCTTGACAAAATTTTGAGTGTCCAAGTGAAGAATTGAGTCTCCCACACACACACACAAAAACAGCCCCCAGATACTCATACCCAGCCCTAGTTCCATGCTTGAATTGCTGAAATATTGGACTGTCATGGGTCAGGCAAGGGAGAGGATATCGCCAACCTGCACACCTGGCTGTGGCCTCTATGCTGAAGAGCTTCTCCTGGGACCCTTCATTCACATCGACAGAGATGCTGGATATTGTTTGTCCACCTTAGGGCAACAAGAAGGCCAGAGGGGTGCTAGGTTCCCCCCAGGATAGATGCTGGGAAGCGTGGCCTGGAAGTCTTGGGGCAGATACGATAGTCCTCCTCCTGGCTGTGCCGACTATGTCCCCTCCCTCATTCAGGAATCCCTGAACACCAGAGTCCGAAGGGCGGGGTCCTGTGGCTCTCCCTTCTCCTCTCCTCCTGGGTAGGAGCATTCCCATCACCTCCACTTCTCATTTCTACACTTGATCTTAGCCAAGTGGCCGAGAAGCAATCCACTTCTCACTTCTAAACTGCCATCACTGCCCATATCTCACCTGAGCCTCCTCTTGTCCAGGGCCCCAGGCCAGCTGATCTGCATCCTCCTAGATGCCTCCCCCAGGATATCCCCTCCCATCCAGCAGTTTGCATGCTGTCCTCAGCAACACCCTTCCCTGCCCCTAGGTCCTTATCTCAGGGATGACATATTTTCTGGACCTCCGAGGGCACTTGTCAGGAATATACCCCATCCCTACTCCAGGGTGTCACATTGCCCCCTTCAATTCATGAACACTCACTCTGGAGGAAGGTGATGTCAGGTGCTGGCTTTGCATCCCCAGATACACAGCTGACCATATATTCCTGCCCAGCTACCCAGGTGACTGTGGTCCCTGCCTCAGGGGTCAGCTGAAGCACCTTGGGGGGAACTGGAGAGAAAAGGTCTGAAATAAGCCCCCACTCAGAGAAGGACATGAAGATTTGGGTCGAGACTCCTTGCTCAGGAAATGAGTCTTGTACCCAGGATCTGAGGGAGAGGGACTGGGAGCCCCAACTCCTGGGTCACGGGGGTCTCTCACCCATACCCAGGATGGAGAGGCTCACTCTGGGAGACACGAGTTCAGGGCCTGTCTCTGAGCGGCCAACCTGGCACTCATATTCTGCGTCATCGCTGAGGTCACATGCTTCAATGCACAGATGGAATTCACCTGTGGATGGGACCCCCCCCCCCCCACGGTCAGGACCACAGCCTCTGCTGGTGGCTCAGAGTCCCAGGCTCTGATCCCTCACCTCGAGCAGGATCTCCTTCCATGTGGTATCTCGGGAAACCTGGGATCCCTGGGTTGGGGCCCAACAGCAGGCCATCCTTGGCCCACTGTACAACACTGCCAGGTGCGCTGACGCCACACTTCAGCTCCACCCTGGCCCCTTCCACGGCTGTCAGGTTTTCAGGTAGGGCCCAGAACCCTCGAGGGACTGAGGTGGAGACTGGCAACTGGATCAGGCCTGGGGACACAAAGGGGTCAGAGGACGGGACAGAGGGTCAGTCTAGGGAAAAGGTGGGAAATGAGCCAGCAGACACTGGGTACAAGGCCAGGATCCCACTCACCTGTGATCAGCAGCCCCACGAACAGCAGGGGAGCTCTGAAGGGGGTCCTCAGGGCCGTACCACTGCCTCTGGCCATGGCTGCCACAGTGTCCATTATCTGCCACCTACATCTGCCACGGTCTGTCTGTGGGCCCTTCATTGTGTGTCTCTGTCTCCTCTTCCTCCTCTTCCTCTTGCTCTTTCTCCTCCCCTCCTTCTTCCTCTCCCCCTTCTCTGTTTTCCTCCCTTCCCAGGACTGTCTCTTTATTTGTTTCACTCCTCTGCTGTCTCAGGGTCTCCTCTGCCTCCTTCTCTATCTTTCCCTGTTAAACTCCTCCCCACGAGACTCTCTGAGTGTACCGCCCTTCCCCTGATGTGTGTGTGTTTCTGTGTTTCTATCTCTCTGCAGCAGTCTCTGTCTTTCTTCTCTCCTCTACTCCTGTGTCTGCTCTCCTTGAACCACTCACAGCCCCTTCACCTGCACCTGCTGCTTAGAGTCCAGTGGCCCCTTGAGCCCAGGAGAGCCAAGAGGCTGATTGTTCAGTGGCTGCATTGAGCTGGTCCTTGGACCCAGCCTAAGCTTCTCTCTCATACTGCTGCTCCTCCAAGCCCCTCCTGAGCCTCCAGCTCCAGCCACTGCCCAGCAGGCTCCTCCCGGCCCAGCTGGAGCATGAAATCCCCTGTCAGCACATGCCGGGCATATTCTTTGGTGCCTCCCCAAGCCTCTTGACCCCGAGGGCCTGGGAGAGCAGGTCAGACCTGGACCATCTCCCAGTTCAGCATGGAGAGCAGAGAGCTGGGCCACGTGGGCGGATGGCTCCTCCGCCCTTCCCTGCCTAGATGCATGACCTTGGCAAGTCCCTTGCTTCCTTGAGTAGACACCAGCCTCTCAGCGACATCCGGGGTCTTTGCTTAGAAGTGTACAAGAGTGTGTGTGAACTCGGGAGAGTGTGGGAGGGAGATGAAGCTATCTGTGTGCATAGAGGTGTGAGTGTACCTGTGAGAATGAGAGCATGGGGCTGAGAGTACAGTGTGACCTGTGCATGCATGTGGGAGTGAGTGTGTGAGAGCATGTTCAGCATGAGGGTGCAGGGAGCAGGGCACTCAGAGGAGGTAATGAAAACCGGAATTCAAATCTGCCAGCAGCCAGTGGGGGTGCCCTTTGGTAAAGGCTGTGTGAGTGTCCTTTTGTCCCTATGTCCATCTTCTCCATCTCTTCCTTCTTTCTTTGTGTGTGTCTCTCTCTCCATCTTCATTTATCTTTCTCTACCTCTTTGAGACCTCTCTCTCTCTCTCTTTCTCATTAAATCTTTAACTATTTCACTGTCTCTATGCTTCTATGTGTCTCTGTTTTGTCTTTGGTCTCTGTTCTCATCTTGATCACTTCAGCTACCCTACATTCTGTCTCTCGCACACCAGGAGCTCAATAAATATTTCTCTGCCAGCCTCCGCCTGTGCCTCTTTCTCATTAGTTTCTCTAGCTTTGAGTCCTGATCCTCACATCCCTGCATTTTATAACCATATGCTGCCTGGCCTGGCCCCCACCCCAGTGTGCACATACATACTTGCATGGGCTAAGCTCCTTCTGCTTGCTTATCTCCTGCAGGAATTGCAACTGTTCGCTTTTTCCCCCTTCCTGAGACCCCCTTTCCCGTCCTCCTCCAGGAAAAAGATGAAGCATCTGGCCTGAGACCCCAAAGCTCCACTCTTGATGCTCTTCTAGAACCCCCCCCCCATTATTCACTCCTTCCCTTCCTTCCACATTCCCCTTCCCAACTGCTCCCCATTCCTCCTGGGAAATAGGCTGGAGACAGACCTGGGGGGTTGTCATGGGACCCTCACCAGATGGTGTCCCAAAGGGCCAGGGTGTAGAGCTATCAGTTGTAGGGACCTTTAATTAGCACAAACCTTCTATCCTCCACCTTGGCTGTTTTCCTTGTCTGTATGCTCCTGGGATTCAAACTCTCCTTTTTTTTTTAAAGCCTGTGGCCCCAGAGAGCCAGGAAGGGGAAGCAACAGTAAGTGTCTGGAAAAACAGCCTCATCCTCGACTTCCTCCCCAAGACACAGGAGTCCTAGACCCAAGCCCATCCTATTTCAAAATCCAAGCCCTGGATTCACAACATAGAAGCAGAATTTCAGGACCCCAGGACCCTCTCTTAGACTCAGCAGTCCAGATCCCCAGCCTTTCTCTCCGAGGACCCTTGAGTTCAGGTCTCCAATCCTCTGGCTTTTGCCTGGGGTACACAGGACTTAGGCCAGATGTTCACTGTCTGTTGATTTTCAAATCCTAGCCCTGTATGTGTGTGTGTGTGTGGGGGGGGGTTAAATCCACTGGCTCTAGGATTTAAGACCAGATATTCTGACCCTGGCTTAACAGCACCATGCTACACGCCTCAAGGCCCAGGGAGTCCAGATCATCAGCATCTCAGCCAGCAGAGAGCTGAGCCACCAGTGCCTTACAGCCCTTGAAGTCCAACCCCCTGCCATGTAGGTAGGAAGAAGCCCCAGCCCACGAACATCTAAGAGCCTGCATGTGGAGTTTCAATTGCTGCAGGTCCCAGAATGTCAGACCCAGGGTCCCAGCCCCCAGCCCCTTCCCTAGGCTCAGTGTCCCTCCCACCTGCTTGGCCAGCTGCGCAGCGTGGGAACGCCCCAGCTGGACTGCATGGAGCCGTCAGGACAAGCTGCGCGATTCCCAGCCTCTAGGCCTGCGGGAGCTGGGACACTCCCTGCCTCCCAGCCGTCGCCGGGCAACTGAGGCCGAGGGGCCCAGTCTGTGGGTGGGGAGAGGGGCTGGAACTGCAGGGTCCTGGGAAAGGAGGGGCTGGGGTCCCGGATTCCTGGATCTTACTTAGGACGTGCTATGGTTTGAGGCGGTAACAAGGCAACAAAGGGATATTTGGAGGAGGAGTTTTGAAATGTAGGGAGCCGAGCCCCCTTTTTTAGGTTTCCCTGTGGGATTCCGGGACCCAGGTGCCCGCTCCCCGACCCTTAAGCCCAGCGGAGTACTGGGCTGCGCCTCCCCAAGGCGCGGAAACTGGCGAGGCCCTAGAGGCTCCCATTTATAGTTCAGTTTCCACTCAGCCTGGTCCCTCCAGAACCCCGGCTGAGCAACTTTCTTCCACTCTCCCTTCCCTCCACCTCACCCCCAGCCCTTCCCCCATACACACACACACACACACACACACACACACCGACAGGGCGCAGATGTCCAACCCAGGCAGGACCCGCTCTTTGGATCCAGGTGATCCGGCTCCCAGACCCCAATTGCGCTGGGGCGCCCGCCCGCTGGGCAGCCCCCGCCGGGGTGCCCCATTCACACAAGTCCTGGCTGCGTGAGTTTCTCAATGGAAGAGGGCTGGTCTCCCAGGGGGCGGGCGAGGGCAGGGCGAGAGGGATCCGCTCCATCCACTCCACCCTCTACCTCCTGGGTCTTGCAGATTCCGGGGCGCGGAAGTGGCAAGCGTTTCAGACGGACGGAGGCTGTGGATGAGTAAACTTCGGGGACCAAGGACAGTGACAGGGGTCTCCAGCCACTGCACGCCAAGAGTGGGGCGCGAAGGGGGTTCCGGTCCAGAGCGGTGAGAGGTGTGCCGCCCAGAGAGAAGTTGGAGGGAAGCCAGTGCAGCCCCAGGTCTCGCGGACCTTGGGGGACGCACACTGAGGATGCTGGTCGCCGCCCTCCTCGTCCTCCTCTTTTGCTTCAGGGGGCGCGCAGGTACCGGATGCGGAGCAGACGCATGCAGTTTGCCGGCCGCTGCTTTACCAGGGGACCGGACTGCTGCGTCTAAGCCGGGAGCGCTCTGACTTTCCGATTCCGGGGACTGGACTCCTGGGTCGCTGGATGAGAGAGCTCTTACATACGCAAAGCTCAGCTCTCCTGTCCCCCATTCTCCTAGGTCTGTCGCCCCACTTCCTGAAACAGCCGGAGGACCTCGTGGTGCTGCTGGGGGAGGAAGCCTGGCTGCCCTGTGCTCTGGGCGCCTACAGGGGGCTTGTGCAGTGGACTAAGGATGGGCTGGCTCTAGGCGGCGAAAGGGACTTGCCAGGTGAGGCGGTCCTCTGCTCAGCGAGGCGGGGTACTAGAGCGGGTGGGCGCTGCTGTATTTGAAGTTGGACTGTATCCGATGTTTCTATCCTGATGTTTTCAACTTCGGGAAATTGATGTACTAAGGTAAACATTAGGGAGTGAGGTTTTTGAGCTGCTTCTCTGGGGGTGACCCATATAAATAGCTTGGGGATATAAATGCAGAAAAGTTCTGTAAACCAAAATGGACAAGTTGCCAAATCATTACAGACACCCATGCTAGATCATCGCCAGTTTCCCATAAGCCCCCTTATTCCTTTTCCCTTCCATAGTCCAGAGGTAGTACCTAATGTTTATACAGTTATTTTCTTGTTTTGCTTTCTAAGTGCACTGTCCCCAAGTTCGCAGTGTCTCTATCTTGGGACAGAGTCTACCTTGGGTTAGAGTCTCTCTGAGTCCAGGGCACACTTCCGCCATTCCCACCCCTAACCCAACCTTTGGTACTGGGGATTGAACCCAGGGCTTTTGCACTGAAGTACATCCCTAGCCCTTTTTAATGTTTAATTTTAAGGCATAATCTTTAATTTTAAGGTGGGGTTTGAAATTGTGATCTTCTTGCCTCAGCCTCCCACAGTGCTGATATTACAGATGTGTGCTCAGAGCACCCTTTGAAACTGTCTTTCTGTTGAGTGCATGCACCAGTTTTCTGGTGAGGAATGTCTGGGTGAGAGCCTGATGCCAGGTACTTGGAATCGTATGTGACTATCTCTTCCCTGATTCCAGGGTGGTCCAGGTACTGGATATCAGGGAATGCAGGCAGTGGTCAGCATGACCTCCACATTAGGCCGGTGGAGCTAGAGGATGAGGCATTGTATGAATGTCAGGCTACACAAGCAGGCCTCAGATCTCGACCAGCCCAACTGCACGTGCTGGGTGAGGACTCAGCCTACCTGTTTCTTGGCGGGGTGTGTGTGTCGGGGGAGCCGGTATTAACCGGGACTGTCAGTTCTGGGTGCCCAGTGGGTGATACACTGAAGTGGAGAAGATGGGGATCTCTGGGCCCAAGATCTAGTTCTGACCACATCTCTATCATTCAGTGCCCCCAGAGCCCCCCCAGGTTCTGGGTGGGCCCTCTGTGTCTCTGGTTGTTGGAGTTCCTGCGAACCTGACCTGCCGGAGCCGTGGGAATGCCCGCCCTAACCAGGAGCTGCTGTGGTTCCGAGATGGAGTCCGACTGGATGGGACTACCTTCCACAAGGTCAGGCCCAAATCCTTTTGTCAACCATTCCTCATCCGGTGAAACTCGGGTCCTCTCTGACCATTGGTTCATGCAAAAGAGAAGGAGGCTGAGGTTCAAGGGTTGGCCCTCTTGAAATGTGATTCAAGGTGAGGGCTTTAGGGCCAGACTACTCAGGTTCAAATTCTGCCTTAACCACTTACTAACTGATCTTCAGTATGTTATTTAACTTCTCTGTCCCTCAGTTTCCTTATCTGTACAATGGGGATGATAGTAAAATGTACTTTACAGAGTACTTGTAAGATTAAACAGAATAATACTTAGAAGTGCACAGAAGAGTGCCTGACACATTGTTAGCACTATTATGTATAAGGGGTAGATGAAATCATTGCTATTATTCATATCCTTCAGACCCTGCTGAAGGAAGGGACCGCTGGGTCAGTGGAGAGCACATTATTCCTGACCCCTTCCAGCCATGATGATGGAGCTACTTTGGTCTGCAGAGCCCGGAGCCAGGCCCTGCCCACAGGGAGGGACACGGCTATCACATTGAGCCTACAGTGTGAGTTCAGCTGGCCTTAGGAGACAGGGAGTGGAGCCCAAACTCCTGGGTCTGAAGGAGGGAACTGTGGGTCTGGGGTTCCTGAGATAAGAGGATGCCAGGTCCTAGACTCCAGGATATAGAGCAGGACAGAACAAAAGAGCAGGAGAGAACAAAAAGATGGCACAATGGGCCACCTGGGGGAATTGGGAAGTAGAAGCCCAGACTCCTGCTCAAAGGGAGAAAGAGACTAGAGTGTAGGTCCCTGGGATGGAAGGACTGGGGAATGGGCTGCAGTGGAGGTGTTCCAGGTCCTTGTAGGCCAACACTTGCCCCCCATTCACCCAGATCCCCCGGTGGTGACTCTGTCTGCTGAGCCACAGACTGTTCAGGAGGGAGAGAAGGTCACTTTCCTGTGTCAGGCCACGGCCCAGCCTCCTGTCACTGGCTACAGGTGAGAACAAAGGACTCTCTCCAGCTGGGAAAGCGTGGGTTTAGAGAGGGGTGGGACAATATCAAAAGCATCATCACCTCCGCAGGTGGGCGAAGGGGGGCTCCCCGGTGCTCGGGGCCCGCGGACCAAGGTTGGAGATTGTGGCCGATGCCTCCTTTCTGACTGAACCGGTGTCCTGCGAGGTCAGCAACGCTATGGGTAGCGCCAACCGCAGCACCGCGCTGGATGTGCTGTGTGAGCAGGGGCGGGGCCCTGGGTGTGGCCAAAGTGGAGCGTGGCTGGGGCGGGCTGTGGAGGGAGAAGGTCCCGGAGCAGTGCTGCAAGGCTGTAATTCCAGCCCTCTGGGAGGCTGAGGCAGGAGGATCACAAATTCAAGCCCAGCCTGGGCAACTTAGTGATTTAGCAAGACACTGTCTCAAAATAAAAAACATCTGGAGATATAGCTCAGTGAGAAGACCCTAAATTCAATCCCTGGTACAAACAAATAAGAAAGAAAGACAAAGAGAGAGAAAGAAAGAAAGAAGAGAGAGAGAGAAAGCAGGGTTTGGCTGTATGAGTTCAGTCCAAAGTGGGCAAAAGGTGGGTCCAGGGCCTGTAGACATGGACAGTTAGTAGGAAGGGTGTTGTGGTCTGAGGGTCTATGCTTAAACCCTTGTGCTTTTTCCTGAGAAGCTGATCCCTGGGTTGGGGGTTTCATTTCACCCTTGCCACATGATCCCTCCTCTCCCCTCTCCAGTCGGACCCATTCTGCAGGCAAAGCCAGAGGCCAAGTCAGTGGACGTGGGGGAAGACGCCTCCTTCAGCTGTGTGTGGCGTGGGAACCCCCTCCCACGGATAACCTGGACCCGCCGAGGCGGCACACAGGTAAAGCCTGATCTGGGGACGGTGCCAGTAGCTGGTGGTGGGTTGGGCTTGGCCTCCTGGCAGTCAGGACTCTGATGCCCCTTCCCCGTCCCAGGTGCTGAGCTCCGGGCCCACCCTGCGACTTCCATCGGTGGGGCCTGAGGATGCGGGCGACTATGTGTGCAGAGCTGAGCCAGGGCGCTCAGGCCGGGGCGGCGGCGCAGCAGAGGCTAGGCTGACTGTGAACGGTGAGCACAGGGGGGCTGAGAGGTAGTGAGCAGGCAGAGGAGCAAGTCTCATGGGAGCCAGCCTGTCCCTGAAACAAGCTGATAGGTGGAAGAGCCTAGAGAGTGGAGCTGGACCTGTTGAAGGCCTTGAGGGGGATCAGAGTAATGGCCTGGTTGGTTGGGGTTAGAGGAGGGTCCCGGTCTTGCTTTGTTCAGAATCAGCTTTGGGGAGGGTGAGGCCTCTCCTGTGTGGTTCACGATTTCCATTCCAGCTCCCCCAGTAGTAACCGCTCTGCACTCTGCGCCCGCCTTCCTGAGGGGCCCTGCCCGCCTCCAGTGCCTGGTGTTCGCCTCCCCCGTGCCAGAAGCTGTGGTAAGGAAAAGTCTCCCTACCATGACCCACTCAGCCATCATCCCTGACCTCCCATTGGACCCCTGAAATGGCTGTGACTTTCTCTGACTTTCTGGGCATCCTGCCAGCTCGTCCTCCCTCCCATCTCCTCAATGATCTCACTTTCCTGTTTTCGTTCTTTCTTGCCCTTAGGTCTGGTCTTGGGAGGAGGGCTTCCTGGAGGCGGGGTCCAGAGGCAGGTTCCTGGTGGAGACTTTCCCAGCCTCAGAGGGTCTAGCGGGTCAGGGTCCAGGCCTGATCTCTGTGCTACACATTTCGGGGACCCAGGAGTCTGACTTTAGGAGAGGCTTCAACTGCAGTGCCCGGAACCGGCTGGGTGAGGGAGGTGCTCATGTTCACCTAGGCCGTAGAGGTGAGACACTGTGCTGCAGACCCCAATCTGTGGGATTCAAACCCCACAAACACAGGGATCCTCTGATTGAGGCTTCTAAACTATAAGGCCCTCAAGTGCAGAGTCCCCAAACTTAGGGAACATCAAAACTATGGGCCTCTTGAATTCCCACGACCCCCTAGAACAATTCTCTCAAAAACAGAATCCTAAACCCTAACGTTTGGGGGCCCCAAAGAAAGGAACCTGTAAATTTGGGATGCTGCAAAGTAAAAGACCCTTCCAAGCTCTAAGACTCCCTAAAATCAGGGAATTTAAACTTCCTTATTCTCAACCTTGGGGAGCCTCAATTTCATGGGCCCTTAAACCACAAACTAAAGAACTATCAACCTTGGGAATCTCCCAGCTTGGTGAACTTTTGAGCCCAGAGATTACCAAACCCGGGCCCAGAGTCTCTTTCCAGTTGTGACTCAGCCTTCTCAGGATTCTCCTGCTCCCTACAGACTTGCTGCCCACTGTGCGGATAGTGGCTGGAGTAGCAGCTGCAGGCACGACTCTTCTCATGATCATCACTGGGGTGGCTCTCTGCTGCTGGCGCCACGGCAAGTGTCAGTGCCTAAGCCCTGCCTGCCCCCTCCCCATGAACCCCAGCCCTGCAGCCCCGTATGCCCCACTGACTGCTGGCCTTGGGGCCTGGCTCCAGTACAGTCTCTAGTCCTGCATAGGGCTGGGCTAACTTTCAGGCCCTTGCTCCCTCCTCTGTATTAACTTGGCCTCTTTAAGGTCACACAAACACACACACACACACACACACACACACACACACACGCACACGCACACGCACACACGCACGCACACGCATTCACAGGGTTCCTTGGTTCCTAGCCTCCCCAGCGATTGGCCCATCCCCTCTCTTCCTGATTATTGGTCTCCACAAACTGACCCTACCCATTTGCTTACCTCCGCCTCTCTCTGTCTGGGCCTTAGCCTCTTTCTCCAGGCAAAAGAACCTGGTGCGAATCCCAGGAAGCAGTGACGGCTCCAGTTCACGAGTTCCCGGGGAAGAGGAGACAGGCAGCAGTGAGGATCGAGTAAGACGCCAGGGTCCTCAGGCCCAATAATATCCTAGTCCAACTAAACCCCCAAACTCAAATATTGCCCTAGTCTAACAGTGACCTCAAACCCTGATATCCCCCAAGTCCACATGTGCCCCTGACCACTGATGCCTTAGGCCCAGTATATCTCCAGGGCCCTCTTGTTTCCTGAGTTCAGACCTCAGTCCAGCTGCTCTGAGGCATCCCTCCTACCTGGCCTGCACTGCCAGGCCAGCGGTCCTTGGGGTCTGACTCTGGGGCAGGAGGATCATCTGATAGTTCCTTCTCACTGTGTCCCCTCCCCAGGGTCCCACTGTACCCAATGACCACAGTGACCTGGTTCTGGATGAGAAAGAGGCTCTGGAGACTAAGGTGAGTGTTGAGAAGGGAGGGTCCCTTTCATTCCGTCTCCCCTGGGAGTAGGACCTAGCCCCTCTCCTGCCTCCTGGGCCATCTTGTCCAGCTCCATTATAGTCGTGTTCCAGGCCTCCTAAATGTATCTCCTTGGTCGCCCCTGCTCTGTCTCAGAGTCCCATACTGGCTTTTCCCCAGACCTGTTTCTTCTTGGGGTCCCGTCTCAGTAGAGCCCCACTGATTCCAATCCTTTTTCCTCTGCGCTAGGCACATGCTATTTTCTTGGCCCAGACCCCTCCCACTCTTCTTCTCATATCCATCTGATTCCCTCCTTTATTCTTCCAGTTTCCACCCAGACATTGTTTGTTCTAGGCAACCTATGCCTCCCTCCGAAGGGCCGCGCTCTTCTGGCTGTGCTTTGCCCATCACAGCCACAACCACTCTGAGCGGGGCTTCTCCATCACAGCATGACCACTGTGCTGAGAGGTCCCCCATCACAACCTGTCACTGCCTGTGCTTTCCTCAGCCACAGAGCTGACCCCTGTGGGCTCTGTTTGAGGATTTGTCATTTTGTTCTTGGCTTGGGATCTGCACAGGGACATCCTCGTGAGACATCTCCAGTAGTGGCACAGGGCATGATATGGAATCAAAGCTAAGGGCTGTTAGGCAGGTGGATGACTCTCTCTCCTTGCTTCTGCATTCTCTCCCCTGAGCAAGCCTATGTCCCTCTGTCTCCATCTTGTTCTCTTTTCGTCTCTATCTCTGCCTATTTCCTTTCCCTTCGTCTTCTGTGGCTGTTTTTCTATCTCACTTTGTCTCTCTGCTAGTCTATGCGTCTGCCTGTCTTTGGGTCTCTGCCTGCTCCTTTTTCTGTCTTTTAATTTCTAGGTCTGGCTTTTTCCCACTGTGTCTCTCCATCCTCACCTCTCGGTACTGTTGCATATCTCACCAAGTCCTCTTTTTCCCCTCAGGACCCAACCAATGGTTACTACAAGGTTCGAGGGGTCAGTGTGAGCCTGAGCCTTGGTGAAGCTCCTGGAGGAGGCCTCTTCCTGCCACCCTCATCCCCCCTTGGACTTCCAGGGACCCCTACTTTCTATGACTTCAATCCACACCTGGACATGGTGCCCCCCTGCAGACTGTATAGAGCCCGGGCAGGTTATCTCACCACACCTCATCCTCGAGCTTTCACCAGCTACATCAAACCCACATCCTTTGGAACCCCAGATCTGACCTCTGGAACACCCCCCTTTCCATATGCTGCCTTCCCCACACCCACCCACCAGCGACTCCAGACTCATGTGTGACAACTCTGCATTTGAAGAGTCCTGGGATCTTCAACTTGCCATAACGGACTGTTCTGGATTCTGAGGTGCCAGAACAAGTTGACAACCTTATTCCTCCAAAACTGAACATTGAGTGAAGGAGGGAAAGAACATTATAATTGTCAGGATCATTGATACATAGTCAGCTCAGCCAAAGGGGACACCTCAGATAGGAGCAAGACGGTCACCATGCCTAATCTGTTCTCCTGCATAAAAGATATTCAAAGTGATGGACAGTCCTTTGCAAAGATGAGGTTTGGGAGCAACAGGAGTAAGGGGTAGGGATGGAAGTCATTTCTAGCTCTTGAGGGAAGGTTTTTCAAGATGACTTCTGGCATAGATAAGGAAGGTAGTACAGGGTAAGTCATGATGAAAGACAACAGACTCCATCTTGTCCTGGCTTTCATTTGGCCAGCGAAAGTGCTGCCAAGATGGCCAGCCACTCTCTGAGAACCCAAGACGGCCACCATCTTGATTCCTTGCATCTACTTCCTTAGAGACTCTGAACCAATTGGGCCCAAGGAGTGGGGACAGGGTGAGAACTACTACTGTGGAGGTGAAAGGGAAACTAGGGATAAGGATATTTATGTTCAATTAAAAAAGCCAAAGAGGCAAACATGTCTTGGGGATTCTCCTGGCATTACTACTTTCCTTCAAGGAAGAGACCCACTGGCTCTGGCCCAGAGTCCTTTCTGTAGGAGCCCTAGCCTATGGAGTGACTAGAGGAGCAAGACCCTGGGCCACCTTTCAGCTCCTTGCCGATTGTTTATTTTAGCACCGTAGGCTCTTTTAATATAGATCTACACAAACATACACACATAGACTTTGCAAATGAAACAGACACACATGTACGGTTGTTCCCACAAGACACACTCATAGAAGTCCTCACAGATGCACGCAGAGGACATGGCTGCCCCAGTTGGCCAAGGGAAATAGAATTCTACACTGAGAAGACAAAGCAGTGAGCCCTGAAAGGGAGTTGGGAATCAAACCAGGGGCAGATAAATGGAAATTTCCTGATCCTTGGGGATGGGGGCTGGGGCACACCTTTTTTCTGAGGTGCTCTGTCCTTGATAGGTATGAATTGGGTAACTGATTCTAGTCATCCTTAGAAAAGGGGCGTGGGGACTTTGGTTCATGGATCTTCGAGCCGGAGTTAAAGGTCCAGACACCTGGGACCAGTGGAAAGCACAAAAAGAAGACTGAACTCCGGGTCCCGGGGAGAAAGGGTGGGGCCCTTGAGGGCTAAGAGCGCGGGATCTGCGCAAGGAGAGGACTGGGTCTTAACTGCTGTGTTCTTGGTTGGGGAAAGTTTGGGAGCCTGTATTCTTGGAACCTGAAGTGGAATATTCTCCTTTTTCGAGGGGAGCGGGTTTCAGATGCCGGCACCCCTGGAGGGAGGACAAAGCCCGGCGGTGGGTGTGTGGGTCTAAAGAGGAAGGGGGTGGGGTCGGAGTCCTGAGGTTGGACTCAAAATCCAAATCAGCAGAACCCACGACCCGGTCTCGAGGCTTGGCCTTGGTTTGGGGTGGGACGCCCGGAATCTCTTGGGGCGGGGACCTGGCGCAGGCTCCCACCGGGGGTTCCCGAGCTGCGCGGCTCTGCGCAGAGCTGCCACGCTATTGTCCTGGCCAGG